>NW_027187345.1:7985996-8007774 GCF_028583685.1 Petaurus breviceps papuanus
GAGGACGAGGAGAGAACAGAGGAGGACGAGGAGAGAACAGAGGAGGATGAGAACACCTTCACAGAAACCAGAGGAGTCAAAATTACCTAGAACATTTCTTTGACTGAATTTTAAGTTAAAAATGCTATTCTAATGTGATGAATATATTCTGTCCTGTCTTTCGTAGGAATAAAAAATATTAATCTCTATGAAGTTGTGCTTATTCTTACATGTATTTTAAGACATCATCTCTAAAATTTCTTTTATTCCTTAAACTGCAATCTCTTTGCGTTTCCTTTCCTAAGGTTGATTCTTCTCTGTACCAAGTGATGAGGCCACCTTCCCTGAGGTTGCATGAAGGTCCCACTCTGACGGGGGTCTTCTTTTCTGAGTCCCTTTCATTGTTCTCATTGTGAGACAACTACTCTTGGTACAGTAATAAGTACCAACAGAGTGGGATGAGCTCCATCTCACTGTTTGTCACACACATCATTCCAATCTACCTCTGTGCCTCTTTACGGGCTGTCTCCCATTCACTCTCTACTCACCTCCTCCTGTAAGAGACTCTAGTTTTGCTCAAGGATCAACTAAAATGCCACCTCCTCCAGGAGCCCTCTCCTGATTCCCCCGATTCCCAGCCCTGCTGATAGTGCCCACCCTGAGAACTACTTTGTTTTTTTTTGTATTGGTATGAGATAGTAATTGGACCTGTGGTTTCCAAGGTAAGACAAACTCTCTCTATCATTGTAGGTCTGCACTTTCTCTGCAACCTAATCCTGGAGAGTTGTCTGGGCACTGAGAAGTTAATTGACTGGCCTAAGGTCACACAGTCAATATGTGACAGAGGTAGGACATGAGTCCTCATCTTCTTGATTTCCATTCCATAACTGCCTCTCTTTGCATGTATCATGTATATATTCATATATACACATGTTGTCCCCCTGGGAAGAATTTAAGATCCTTGCAGAGAGAGGCTGTTTCATTTTCTTTGTATTCTTAGAACATTTCACAGTGCCTAAGACGAGTAGATATTTTAAAAATGCTTGCTCATTGACAGTTGAACACTACATGTCTCATGACACTTATATCCCAGTAAAAGAGAAGGGAAAAAAGCACCATATGCAAATGAGAATTTTGTGCGATACCTAGAAAAAGATCCGATATTAAAACAACTGCCTTTAGCACAGGAAAGTGACAAATCACATAAAGATATAAAAACCATGAAAACCATTCATGCAGCCTTGCATTTATTCAAGAACAATCATTAAGCACCTACTATATGCAAAGGATTTCTGTGAGGTGCTGAAAGCACCAATCATTTGCATAGCATCGAGTTGATGCTACTCTGATAGTACCTTCCAATCCTAGAAACAACAGACTAATGAAAAACACTATTTGGGATAGTAAGTCCACAATAAGTAAAAGTCACAAAACAATATGAACTTCCAGGCCTTAGTTCATTGAAATAATAAGATGATTACTGTACTAATAAGAGAGTCAGACCAATAATTCTACATATTTCCAAGATCCTACTATTCCAACTTGGAAGAGTTTACTCTACAAGTTATCCTTATGTAGTGGAAGAAGGTTCAAAGCCTAATTCTGCCACTTATTTAGAGTTCTTGGACAAGTTACAACTTATCCAAGCCTTGATTTTCTCATTTGTAAAATGGTTATAATAATCCCTGCTTCCCTCACAGGGTTGTTCTAAAGATCAAGTTAGATACTCTACGTGTGGGCAATGTAAAGATTAGAAAGCACCATACAAATGTGAAGTATTGTTATTACTTAATAGTATCATTCCCTTCTTCTGGCTTTACACTCTGCTATTAGAGTCCAGCAGTCAAAACTCTTGCTTCCATAGTGACACCAGCTAAGCTACTTCCACAGATAAATGGAAAGAATTAGATGGCAATGGATATAAGGAGGACAGAGACACTTAAAAGGAATTCTAACAAAGAAGATATCCCTTTCCTAATAAAGTGATCAGAATTGCTGACTATTCCACTCCAAGGGGAATTATGTCAAAGGAGGAACCAAAAACTGTATCTGGATAGATAAATAGACTAAGTCATATTGGTTAGATGAAAGCTTTAAAAAAACATACCTATGCTATAAGAAGGGAATCCAAGTTCAAGTTCATCAAGAACTCATCATAATTTCATTCACTGGATCATAGTTCTAGAGCTTGAAGGGATGTCAGAAGTCAGCTAGTCTAAACTCTCATTTTATGGAAGATAAAACTATCTGAAACTCAACTATGTCACCTACACAAGAGGATTGCATGAGACAATCATCTCTTCCAATTTTTAACTTCTTTGTGTGAATAATTTAGCAAGAAACAGGAAAATGCTTAATTGCACATCTGTATTTACCACTAATGTCCTAAGTTACTACATGAACGGCAGCAGCATTATTCTTGGAATGTCCTCTATCATCACCTCTCTCTCCAGCTCTAGGTCTCATTTCTGATGCTGCATCCTATGGGAAAGTTTTCCTGATCTGCCTACTTGCTAATACTCCCTACCTTCCATAGTTTTAACTAGGGTAGGGAGAAAGGTGCCAAAGTGAGAGAATTGCAATTTAGAGGGTGGTGAAAGCCATTGCATTTCTTTAGCAGTGAACAAACAATGGAGTTTGTAAGAAAAAGTATAATGGGAAGTTGATAGCTGTTTTCTCTTACTCCTTGCAACCCAGCACTGCTCCCCTGGTTGCAGTCTTCAGGGAGTTTCTCTCTACACTTCTTCCCCCAATTAGTTTTAAAAGATGATCTGAAGGTACAATCTGTCCTACTTGCCCTAGGTAAAATTAAAATAAAAAGTTATGTCTCTGCTCCTTCCTCAAATTATATTGATTTATTTATCATTCAACAAGACTGTTATGTTCCAGGCACTCAGAAGATACAAATAAAGTGAATGAAACAACTCTATTTTCATGGTGTTTACTCTTAATGCCCATATTTTGCATCTCCCTCTACAAGCAGTGGAACATAAGCTCACAGAAGACACCGAATGTTTTTCATTTGGTCTTTGCCCTCCCAACTCCTAACACAGTACACTGTATATAGTAAGTGCTTAATAAATGGTGTCTAAATTGAATTAGCTTTCAATTCTTTCTAATTCTTGGTCTGGAAGATAAAAAAATGTCATCATCTTTGCCAAAGACATAAATATGAATTATAAATTCGGACTGGATAATTAAAAATCAAAATGTATCCAGCACTTGGCTCAGTAACTGGAACATAGTAAGTGCTTAATATCTATCTGTCTATCTATCTATCTACCTCTATAATTTCTCTCCTCTATCTATTGTTTGACCCTGAGCAATCAGCACAGTACCTTCCTAATGATGCGAAAATTCAAATCGGTCTTTAGGCTGAAATCTACACAACAGTGATATAAAGAGGGTTGAATTTCATCTGGACTAACCAAGTTGCCAAGCAATTTCCAAAACAGCCAAGTTAAAACCACATCTCTTTTTCTGAAAATATTTTTTAAAAGTCACCTGCATTTAAATAATTTGTTTGAAAATATCAGAACATATTTTTTAAAACATCTGGGCACAAAGAAATCTGAATATTTGAATTTAATGATATTCAGACCGTAAGAACACAACCAATGAAGTAAATGATACTAAATCAAACCTGCGGACCGAGTCCTAACTCTAGTCTTACCAGACACGACAGCCCCCGATTTCCCACTTGGGCGCATCCTAACCAGTGTCCCTAATCAGCCAAAGTTCTTTTTTTGAGCATTGCCTATTAGAAGGTCCACCTGATTTTAAAGTAAAGTCTCCCAGAGGACGCATATGGCAAAGGCTAAATCTCTAGCCCGAACCTCGCTGCTAATCCCCAACCAAGGCTAAAATTCCAAACCCCATTTAAGAAACTGCCGTCCATCAGGCAATTCACAAAGAAAACCAATAGAGACATTTAGCCTTAGTTTAATGAGACTTCCTTAACAACGTTGATTCACCCCTGAAGCAACCCCAGCTAAGTCTAGATACTTCAGTTGAACTCTGGGTAACAAAGTCAGACAAGAGACTTCAGCCCAGAAGCAGAGGAGTCTACCTCCTAGAGATTAATTCCTTTCGTTGAATAACTCTTTCTACAATGCTCGTTTAAAGCAGAATCCTTCTCTGCTCCCCGCGGTGGGGTTGGGGGTGGGGGTGGGGGACCCATCTCTATCCCATCCCATTCCGCCCCCACCCACCCCCTGCAATGTTCAGAAGAAGAAACCCCCTCCGCGACAGTCTCTCACCACTGTGGAATGTCTCCCAGTCCCAGCTCGCTCGGTGCCGAGGGAAAGCACCAATCCCTCTCAATATCTCCAATGTGCTCTGCACCAATTCCGCACTTACCTGTATCCCATTAAAGCTAAACACATCCCCTGCCTTCAGCTGATACAGATTACCTCACTGAGGGCTCGCTCAGCTCAGGTAAAATGAGAAGCCTTTACTAGCCCGTGCAGCTCCTTCACTGGAAATATTGCATGAGTCAGCTTTTATCTATCAAAACCCCTAAAACACAAAGGCTTCGCAGAAACCTGATTTGCAACTTTCTCGCTGCCTTTCCCCCCTCCACCACTCCCCCCCACCCCCGCCCTAGCACCCCCTCCACCCCCCCAGTGTGCCGACCACAGCCTCCAGCATCACTAAGAGCCTTAAATGAAACATGACATCATTCAATTCAGAAACAGGACAATAGACACCACTGTGGGTAACTTGAAAATGCTTCACTGAACAACACCCTGCAAATTCTATTCTTTTGTGCAGTAGGAATATCAAATACAACCCACACTCGCCTAGCATTCCTAATGCTTTACCTTCCTGGCTCAAAAACACAATTCTCATTAAAGTACTGAGCAAATAAAACAAAATTCATGCGAAGTTCCGAAAATTTTTTACGAAGTAGAAGAATCTTCCTGAGCTCTACAGCTAATTTATTTAAACTAAAATGAGCACATGAACTACATACATGTTTCTGTTTAAAAGAGTCTCTGGAGATTTCTACACTTATATGCATATATACACATATACTATATATGTGTATATGTACATATATTCCACCCAGAATACATATTATATATTCATCAATTTCTATCAGTAAAACAGTTCCTTCATTTTTTTTCAAGGTGTAAAGTTGAATCCTCAGAAAATTATTTTCAACTCTTGTCTACAAGGGATTTCAATGAATCCTTATGTTTGCAGTCATTTACAAAGAAAAAAATAACCAGTATTTCCAAGATACCCTGCAGTAAGACCAGCATAAATTCACTTCTGATGTGTAACAGTGGCCAAATGTTTGACCAGTGCCTTTGATGACTTACTGGATGGGTTATTTTCTTTCTCTGATTTTCTACTTTCACAATTAATGTAACTACTTTTCTTTAGCAACCATGTCTATATTTATAGCTAACTATATACACACAAAATATTCTGAGTTATTTAAATTAAATCGGTTTCAGAAGTCCAAACGTGTATTATTTTGATGCCACTATCCCACAGAAATCAATGGGAAAACTGGTGGTACATATTTACTGTAAACATCTAAGACTGAAAATCTCTTTAAAATGAATACTTAGATGCTCCACTTGAAACAATAATATATGATAGTAGGTAATTATGTAAACCATATTTATTAAAGTACAATGACTAAAATGTATATAAACTAGTAACATAATTTGACAAGCTGCTGCATCTATCAACCCACAGATAATGAATGTTATATATTACTAGGCTATCAGATAGGCAGTTTTGATGAAAATTGATCTGACAATTAAGGCAAACATAGTATGAATGATTCCTGGCCCACCCTTCTCTGACTTTAACAGCTAGACTGAAATCACTAATCATACTGGCATCATGTACACTGTCTGTGGGGAAGCGAGATGGCACAGTGGATAGAGTGCCAACTCTGGAATCAGGAAGAACTGAGTTCAACTCTAGCCTCAGACACTAACCAAGTCACTTAACCCTGTTTACCTCAGATGCCTCATCTGTAGATGAAGATGTAGAGAAGGAAATGGCAAATCACTCCAGTATCTGGGGTCATCAAGAATGGTACACGTCTGAAAAATGACTGAACAACAACAGACTGTCTTTATGTGAGTGACATAATAGCAGACATCATTTACATAGGATTTAAGGTTTGCAAAGCACCTTACCGATATTATCTCATTTGACCCCCATAACAACCCTATGAGGTAGAACCTATTATTTTAGAACCCTTATTTTACAGATGAGGAAACTGTGGCTCAATGAGTTTCCGTAATTTGCTCAGCATCACTGTGAGTGTCTGAGGTGGGACGCAAACCCACTTTTTGCTGACTCCGAGTTCAGATTCATATGGCCCTATAATAAAGAAGATAATGCTTGTTTGAATGTAAGAGGCCAGTGGAACCAAAAGGCTTAGGTCTTACACTTCTGTGATTGCCCTTGTTGCCTCATGACCCTCCCTGACTTTGCTCAGACTAGTCTGACAAGAACCCTACCCAATCTTCTCCTCTCCCTCTCTTGCTGAAATCCTACTTAAAAGTCCTATGTTCTTTCATGAAACTTTCTCCAACTACTCCAACCTACGCTGTTCCCTCCCTTCTCTGAACTCCTAATTATATTTATAGTCTATGCCACACAGTTTAACGTGTAATTATTCTCTAATTGTTTCACATGGATAAGCTTTTTTTCCCCAAACTCCAGAAGGCTTTTGGGAGGGCAGAAAGAGCACTTCAGACTTCAAGTTGGGAGACTTGGGTTGAAACTTCTATTTCTAAATATGACATTGGCAGGTCATTTTAACTTCCCAAAACCTCAGTTTTCTCATCAAAAAACGGATTTATAGTAGTTTTAACAACTACCTTACCATATCATTGCTAGGAAAGCACAGCATAAACCTTCAAAGCACTACATAAATGTTAATTTATAATTAAATTTGTGATTTAGAGCGCTGCATAAATGTTCATTTGAAGCATTATATAAATATTAATTATTATTATTTTTATTATAGACTCTTTGATGGCAAAGACCACACTGTCTAGCACAATGCTTGGCATAGACTAGACACAAAATGTTGGCTTTAGAGCATAGTCTTATAAAGGCTTCTCTAACAATTCTATATGATCTCTTAGCCTTGGCATGTGTTTCTCTAGAGCTTGAGGGCACACTGTCATGGATTCACCAGAACATGTGCAAGGAATGACTATGAAATTGATCTGAATCCCCTAAAACTGGCTATCAGAGCTTCTGTTCCCATGATGAAGCCATGTATCTCAAAGGAGAAGGAGTTGGGAAGTCTGTCTATGCTGCTCTGGCCTAATCCTCCTACTACTCATTTACTTCAGTGATCTAAGGAAAACTCTGAAAGTGAAAGGAAATCGAAGAAAGACAGCGGCCGAGAGTGAGGAAGCATACTGAGCTCAACAAAGAGGTTTGGTGATCTACTCTACACTCATCCCATGCATTCTGCTGCCACCAGACTTGGGATACTCACAAAGCCCAAAGGGGAATAGAAGAACTCGGGTCCTCAGCAGCTGTGTGGCACTTAGATTGAGAGAGCTTGCTGATGGTACAGGCACACTGGATTCTGGGATGGCTGGGTGAGAATTCTAGCTAACAATAACTTGTGGACAATTTAATTCAATTTGACATTTATTAACACCTATTAGTACAAAGATGGGCAGCTAGGTGGCACAGTGGATAGAGTGTCAGGCCTGGAGTCAGGAAGACTCATTTTCCTGAACTCAAATCTAGCCTCAGGCACTTACTAGCTGTGTGATCCTGGGCAAGTCACTTAACCCTGATTGCCTCAGTTTTCTCAACTGTAAAATAAGCTGGAGAAGGAAATGGCAAACCACTCCAGTGTCTTTGCCAAGAAAATCCCAAATGGAGTTACAAAGAGTTGGACACAACTGAAATGGCTGAACAACAACAATTAGTACAAAGCACTGTAGTATTGGCTCAAGGAGACAGAACTCTTAGATAAGGAAGTCTCTGCTCTCATGCATCCTATAATCTAGCTGTATCTGTATATCAGTCACACCACTTTCCAGATAGGGATTGGACCTATGATTTCATGAACTCCCAGGTAAGTAAAATCCTTTTACCAATTCTAGCTCGGCATCTTCTCTGCAACTTAGTCTTAAAGTAGGGGTTAACATTTTTTATGTCATGGACCCCTCTGGCAATCTGATGAAATTTATGGACCCCTAGTCAGAATAATCTTTTTTAAATACATAAAATGAAATTTTATTATAAATTATGTTACAATATAGAATATAAAGTCATATACTACAAAAGAAACCAATTACAGTGAAATAGTTATTAAAGAATTTTTAAGTTCATGGACCTTAGTTTAAGAACCTGAGAGTTGTCTAAGGCACTACAAGGTAAAGTTGGTCGGGTCACCCAGCCAGTACTTATCAGAGGCTGGAAATTCTCTCCTTGGATATAAGAGCACCCATCTCACAACATGATGTCATCTGTATCCTTTCCAAAGCCCCACAGGCAACACTCTTGTTTTACATAAGCCCATCCTCATTTTGGTAGATTTCCAAAAACAAGTGAGTACTAACTATAATTATGCCTATGGCTATACCTATCTATAGTTATTCCATTTTGAGTTCCTTAGAAGTTATTCAGGGATTCACAGGTGAGTCCTGTTGTTAATTCTGATATTATTAATCTAAATAGAATTTAGCAGAGGCCAGAATGAATTAATAGAAACTCTCAGGAAGGAAAGCAGCAGAGAGCAAGGGAAGTTTCCATAGGGTTACTGGCAAACACCCCCCAAATATCCCAAGGAGCAAAGTAGAACCATAGAATGAGAAAATGACCTCAAGACTACCCTGTCCTCAGGCCTGACAGAAGAAAGACTACCACAGTGGCACACAGTGGGTACCACCACTGTATTGAGGGAGTGGAAGAAGGACAGATATTAAGGAATAGGGGTCCAGGCCAGTGGTGGCATAGGTCCCCTGGGGATCAAAGGAGCATTATTATTCCTATTTTACAGATGAGAAGACTGAGGCTCAAAGATATTAAATGATTCACTCAATATCACAGTGTCTAAGGTAGGACTCGAACCCAATACAGCTTTGAGCAGGTCTATTTTAGGTACCAAGTTGCCACCCACCACCTATCTGCTGGCATTGACTTTAATTTTCTTCCCCTTCTCCTCTAGACTCCATAAATTATTTCTTTTCATCTTCTTTCTATAGTTTAGCTAGGAAAGAGGTTTGGTTCCTTCTCCAGCTTGGCAAGAAGTAGAAGATTATAGACCTAGGATCTTAGAGATGTTTTACATTATTCATTTTACATATGAGGAAACTGAGGTCCAGTTTTCTCTATGATCCTATGTAATGGGTTAGAGTATCATTTTTACAAATATTTTAAATTTTTTCTTTTAATTAAACTTTAATAAATATAAACATTTCAATATACAGAGAATGAAAAAAAAAGAATTATGCATGAAACCAGAAATCCCTATCATGTACAACTTTTTTTCAAAAAAGTATCTATAAAATTAAAAAAGTGTCAACATCACCATGTTTGTGTCCTATTTTGAACTTAGATCATCATTTCTGACTTCAAAATGATCAAGATTCTTAACTAGATCTGTGGTCTAATTGATGTGGGTATTTCCTCTGGCGATGCAGATCCCAACCCATTCATGCCTGCCCATCCCATATAAGTTTTGTCCAAGTCCTCCCATACACCAGACCCAAGGGGTTCCCCCAACATTAATGGATAGCAAATGTTGAGAAAATCTTCTTAGGTTTTCAGACTCAAAAGCTACATTTAGCATTTAATATATTAAGTGATTATTTATCTTTTTGTGTTATTGTGGAATATTTAATTTCATGATATATAAGCACCTCAAAAATCTTTATCTTCTGAGTTGTCTAGGATTATGATACTTTTTCAGAATTTAGGATGGACAGCAATCTTCTTGTGAAATAGTGATTATGGGTAAAGTA
Organism: Petaurus breviceps papuanus; assembly: GCF_028583685.1. Classification (NCBI taxonomy): domain Eukaryota; kingdom Metazoa; phylum Chordata; class Mammalia; order Diprotodontia; family Petauridae; genus Petaurus; species Petaurus breviceps. Next base: position 7,995,947 of record NW_027187345.1, read on the forward strand.
TCATTTAAATATTTTATTTAAAAATAAAGCTTAAATTTTCCTAGCATGAGATTTAATTAGAAATTTAAAATTAAAAAGCTTTTTTTTAAAAAAAACAAAAGGCTAACACCAAAGTACCGTGAATTCTAAGATCTGACAAAAAATTAATTTGCTCTTAAAGCCAATGACATGCAGAAGAGAAACATATTCATGTTCAAGGCCATCTGAAGGACATATCGGCATTTCTATCAAAAGTGCTCTGTAAACTATTAATAACTCTCTGCATTGCAGGACTTCATTTATTTTTTAATCTATACACACATTCGTATATATTCTAAGCCAAAGACAAACCATCAGGTATATGTGTGAAAAATATGAATCCTTTTATCTTTTCAGAAGGTTATTACTATTATTAATGTTAACAGTGAAATATATTTTCTGGGATGGTTTAAATTTTACAAGCATGAAATAAAAGCATTTGTTGGAACAATGGAATGGAAGAAGCATTGGTTTGGGAACCAGAAGATCTCAGTTCTGTTCTGTGATCACTGTGTGACCTTGAGAAAGTTATTTCACTTTTCTGGGCCTCAGTTTCCTCATTTGTAAAATCAAGGAGATGAATTAAATAATCTCCAAGGTGCCCTCTAGTTTAAAAATACTATGAATTTATTTATAGGCAAGAAGAGAATAAATCACATTCCTAGCCAAGAGAAATTAATTTTCAAAGAAACAATATTCTTAGAGGAGTGGGGAGGGGAGCTTAAACCCTAAGTGCCATATTAAGCTTTTTATCAATACTAGCACTTATATATTAAATACTTGACAATATTGAAGAAGTTGACCATCTGAAATGATGGTGGGGTGGCTAGGTGGCACAGTGAATGGAGCATGGGCCCTGGAGTCAGGAGGACCTGAGTTCAAATCCGGCCTTAGACACTTAACACAAAACTAACCATGTGACCTTGGGCAAGTCACTTAACCCCAATTGTCCTACCTTGCCCTCTCCAAAAAAAAAAAAAGCAAAAAAAAAGGAATGATGATAATGATCTTTCATTAATGGCTTATTCATCATTGAGCAAAGTCCTGTCAAAATATTAAAATATGTTCCATGCAACTTTACTGCACCAGGGTTGAGCTATATCTGTCCTGTTTTCCCTATGTCCTTGTACCTAAGATTTTGAAGATTTACCTTCACTGTGCATGATGTTGTTTGGCAGTGAAATCCAATGCTACTAGAACCAATTATAATGGCATTGAAGTTGAAATGCTCTCAGATTCTATCATGGGATTATGTCACTGGAATCCCTCCAAGGGATCTTTTCTCTGTCCCACTGACAATCATTAGCTCTATTTTTCAGTTTGTACTTTTTATAGAAATACTTCGGTCTTTATTTCATGAGATGATGAAATCAAGCCTTAGTTATTTCTAAACCAGACCATTTTAGAAGCTGTGCCCACAATAGGTTATAAATAGTCTTTCTTGCTTTCAATAACTTGTATCAGTACTGTCTTAGAAGACACAGAGGTCAGTGCACCAATATCAAATACCATAAGCTAATTATCTCCATAAGAATGCTATTTCTAAATTTTTTTCTGACAGGTTGTATATATATATATATATATATATATATATATATATGCTATTATTTATATGCTAATTAATTCATGACTAAAATGTTCATCATAATATTATTGTTTTAAAAGAACCTAAAAATGTATTCAGTATTTAAGCCTAAAGTAGGGATTTTTAAAAATCATCATTTAAATTGAATTTAAATTCATACTATTTCTGAGCATTGGTTGGAAAGGCTCATGACCTTTGGATCTTTTACAAATTGTGGAGGTCTGGAGAAGGAACAAGCCCTTTCTATAAGTCTTATCTGCCACCCCATTTACCACTTTATCCCAACGAAGATGCAAGAAGGGGAGGGGCCACTACCAGTAGTTCCTTTTTGCAATGGTTCTTACCATCCTCATACTTCTCCCCCTCATCTCTGATGAAAGTTTGAGGGTTGTGAATGTGGAATGGTAATATACAAATGTAGTGGGTGTCAGGAACTACAGCAACAATATCATAGAAAGAAAACTATATACATAAGCAAAAATCCCAACTTCTCCCATAGTATTTTCCCTATCTTTCTTAGAGTTACATGGCTTCAGAGTATTAGAGTATTAGTATTAGAGTAATCACGACTTCATCTGAGATGATAAAAATGCATCACACCATGAAGCTAAATTTTTTTCCTTTGTACAATGAGAAAAGGAAGTTAGCTTTTTTTTGTTACTGTTGGAAATGAGGAAACAGAAGGATTACAGGAACACCCTGTAATGCAAATTTGCTTCCAAACTTGAGGTAGGAATTAGAACATTTTTCATTACCAGTCTCAACAATCTCTACTGTCCCCCAGTTTCTTAAAGATTTTGGGGGCTATTTAAAATACTTTTACTAATAAATAAATAAGATTTCACTCTGGCTTTTCTCTCTCTCCATTCCCTTTCCCTTACTATCCACTCACAACCATCACAGGATCACAGACTGAGAGCTAAAATGGACCTGAGAAGCCCTTTAAGTTCTCCCTCTTCAATATTACCGATGAGGAAACTGAGTCCCAGAGAGTTAACTTGCCTAAGATGAGGCAGCTAACCAGTAACAGTAACCTCATAGGGTTGTTGTGAGGAAAACCATCTGTAAATGCTGAAGAACTATGGAAGCTATTCAATAACATCATTTTAATCTTCATTAAATGACCAAAATTAATAAGATACATATTTGTCATATTGATCACATAGTTTTATGTTTCTCAGTTTCAAAATTAGGTAAGTAAAAAATTAGTCTGATCTGAGCTGAAATCCCCTCTTCCTGTGTGAATTGAACTTCTATCAAAACCTAGTGGCAATTATCAATGTCATTCTTCAACACATAAATGTTGCCTCTCAAAAACTAAATTAAGTTGCTTCTTTTTTTTTTTCTAGTGATATTCCACTTGTGGCCTCAGAGAAAAACTGTGGAGAGTAAGCTCAGCTGGGTGCCTCCTGCTTCTCCAATTTAACTAATTGTTCCTTAAGCTGGAAGTAGAATCTGTTGAAAGATTTTCTGGCTCTAAACGCTTGCTTCCCAGCACCCAGAGAGTTACAATGGAAAACCATGTTTACATGGAAAAGAACAAAGAAAAAAACCCCAACTTTCCTTTGAACCAACCACATAATTAGGTCAAAAAGTCAGCATAACAAAAAACTTTGCTGTGAGAAACTTAGGAAATAAAAATAATTTTTGGTAAAGGATGAAAGGTAGTGTGTTTTAGTGGATAGAAAGCTGGTCTTGAAAGTCAAGACCTGGATTCAAATTCTGCTTCTGAAACATGGGAGGGTGAGGGGGGAGCTAGGTGGCACAGTGAATAGAACACTGTCCCTGGAGTCAGGAGGACCTGAGTTCAAATCCAGCCTCAGATGCTTGACACTTACTAGCTGTGTGACCTTGGGCAAGTCACTTAACCCCAATTGCCTTGCCTTCCCCCCTCCAAATGAAAAAAAGATACCCATTGGCATCCTGGCATTGGCATCACTTAATTCTCTCAATGTTCTGGGTGACTCTCTAAGACTACTAATTACACAGAAGGTGCTGGCCTGCATTAGGAGAGATTTTCTTTATCTGATACTTTCTTATGTCAATGAAATTACAGGTCTAGCCAGGAGTGGTATTACCAGTTTGGAATCCCTGCTACTAGGGAGTCTGAAGCTGGCAAGTCTCTTGAGTTTGGGTGTTCTGAGATGCAGGAGGTTAAGCAGATTAGGTGTATGTACCAAATCTGGCCCTGCTAAGGTGAGCTCCTGGGAGCAGAGATCACCAGGTTGCCTAAAAGGGGCCAATAGCCCAGGACTGAAGCCCAATCCATAGCCGGATTGGGCCAGTGAGTGACAGCTACACTTCCTAGCCTGGGTAAGATAGGGAGACCCAGGCTCAAAAACAAAGCAAACAAAAATCCCCCCATCTCCCTAAAAAGGAGTCATAAGCACCTAGTATCTATGGATTTCATGTTTAATTACAGAATAGTTGGGTTTTTTTTAAAAAATATATTTACAGATGGAAAATCTGGTAAATGTTGCCCCCACAATCTAACTTTGCAAAATGAGCATTCAATGGTATTATCCTTATTTTACAAATGAGGAAACTGAGGCTCACTGAAATGAAGTGCCTTGCCTGTGGTCAAACATGGGCAATTTAGATTAAGACCCTTGTCTCTCCTAACTCAGCATCCAGGAATCATTCTATTATACCAAACCCTCTTGCTTCCTTGTCTTTGTTCATACTATTTTGTCTTACATTATACAAAATGCCTTCTCCCAGTTCATTCTCTACCTGTTTAAAACCTACCTATCCATCAACAGCCAATTCAAAGAACCTATTCCATGAAGCTTTCCCTGATCTTCTTACCTTTTAGAAGGGATCTTTTATTTTTTGAGCCTCATAAAGAGCTTTCTATCTATTCCAATTTATATTGTACTGTTATTTACATAAATGAAGAAGTATTTATTGAATGCTTACTATGTGCCAGACACTCTGTATACAATTAAAAGAGTAATCAAAAAAGTTCCTGCCCTCAAGAAGTTTACATTCTAATCTGGGAAGACAAAAAAGTAACACATATATTGCAGTGCTGGGGGGAGGAGAGAGAGAAAATAGTAATTTTGTATTTGACAATTTAAACCCCTTTCATACTCATATTTTCATTTTCTCCCATCTGTTCTACTGACCATAGGTTATCACCCCATTAATTATCTTTAACATTTCTACATGGCAGAAATACTCCTGGTCTTTGGTCTAAGTATAAATAATGGTTATCATTATTCAAGTCCATTCATATCCTGAATAACCATCTATTTATTTATTTAGCATTAAAGCTGTCAATTTTTGTGGTAAGACAAAATTGAAGCAAGGCATTAAAAAATCGAGCAACTAAGCATTCACAGGGCTAAGAAAACTTAGGGATAATTTCATTTAAGTTCTGTCATGAAGGTATCCAAGTGCCAATTAATTTTCTAGGCTGTACTTTGAAAACATAGATCAACTTCTGGTTTCAAGGACCAAATCTCAAACTTGTACCCCTGCACACACAGATCTCTCTTTCCTTAAAATGACAAAACTTAGGTCTTTTAAATATAAAAAAAATCCATATAGAAACCAACAAAAGTGGAAGGATTACAACGGGGTGGGCAAAGTTTTGAGAAAACAGTGGTAAAGAAATTGTCTCCTAATTTCAAATAGCATCTAATTGCACTGATTGAGGTTGTTAACCACCAGCTTTTTGTCCTAGAAAGGAAGGGAGAAAAACCCCAAGTCACCCAATAAACAAATGTTTCTTTCTAAATCTTGGGAGGTAGAATCCTTATTACAACAGAAGCTTCCCTGGGATTTGCAGGCTTATCCATTTCTTCTCTGAAGAGGAAACTTCTCTGATATTTGATCTCTTTACTCTGAGAATAAGGAGGGAGTAGGTAAGGGAGATAGAAAAATAAAGTCTACTACTTATTTAGACCAACTATGTGTCAAGCACCATGTTAAGTGCCTTACAAATATCTCATTTGATCTTCACAAAAATCGTAGGAGGTAGGTGATATTATTGCTCTTATTTTACAGATGAGGAAACTGAGGCAGATAGCAGTTAAGTGATTTGTCTAAGGTTACACACCTAGTAAGTGTCCAAGGCTGGATAAGAACTCAGGTCTTCCCTGACTTTAGGCCTGACACTCCATCCATTATAACCTAACTGCCTAATCTAGTAGGTAAAGCAGAGAGTGAAAAGCTTCCTTCAGAGCTAACCATAAGCTAGGGAAAACAAACCCAATTTATTTCAGGTTAGAGGGCCAGAACAGTAGAATAAGCCCTCCACTTAGCAAGGTCTTCTCCAATCTGAAATGTATAAAGGATGATGCAAAATTTTTATGTGTAGTACTCAATTCCAACGAGAAATAGATCTCTCAGTATTCTCACTGCTGGCAACCTTACACATTCAGCGTGAGCTTCAGAGCACAGAGACTTTCTGGGAAGCCTCTAAATTAGTATTCTACCTAACTTAGTACAGGCCCTGTTTAACTTCAGCTTTTAGCTGGAATACTCACTTTTCAAATCCCAATCTCTCTGGAAACCCTGACGAGAATCAGGATCATTACCAAGATCCTTATGTTGGAAAGAAGTCGATGGTTCTCTTGTCTCCATTTTTCTCTTGAACACAGCCAAATCCCCTTTATACAAGTTTCCTTCAGAAATGTTCTTCATAATGAATCCCACTAAGCCAAATACAGTAATTCCTCACACGAACTCCTTTGTCCTTTAATCAATTTTTAAACACAACTGGGACATGGGTGTTTTGTCTCATCTATAGTTAAGTGTGGTTTAAACAAAGCATGGCTCAAAGATTAAAATACACAAATGAGCACTCAAGTTTGGGGATGCCATACATATCTACATTTAATGACTTCCTGCAAGCTATTCCAACACAGGGCATGATTACTACTTTACAGTTGCTGTATTTTATTTTTGGTAATTTACCCTAAAAATGGCTGCATAACCCTTCCAAATCAAATGCATACAAATTATTCAAATCTGAAAAAAAATAGAACCTATTTAAATTGTTTTTGTCAGGGCACAAGCAAAGGTGAAGACAACAGTAAAAGCCAAGTAGGTTAAAACACAACAAACACTTTAAGTCTTTTAAAAACCAGAATGTCAAATCACGATGTGATTCAATTAATTTAGCATGCACAGAAAAATTCAATAAAAGAGCCCAGAGTTATTTCCCTCCTAGTTTCATATGAGCTTTCAGAACAGCATGGATTTTCTTATTTCTTCTCAAAAATCACAGAATTTCAGAACTGGAAGCGACCTTGGCAGACAATTATTGTAGGGGTTCTTTACCTTTTGTGTGTCATGGGCCCCTTTGGTAATCTGGTGAAATCTATGGATTCTTTTTTCAGAATAAAGCTTTAAGTACACAGGATTACAAAGGAAATAAATTGTAATAAAATAAAGTTAAGGTATTTTAAAAAACAAATTTTCAGATCCCAAGTTAAGGATTCTTGAACTAGTCCAAACCATACCCCCAAAAGAATCCTTTCTCCAATATTCTTGACAAATTTTCATGTAACCCCTACTTAAAGATGTACAATAAAGGGAAGACTTTCAGATGAATTAGATCTTGAAAGAAGAGAGGAATTTCAATGCAAAAAAAAATTGGGGGGGGGGGCTTTGGGAGGATGGGAAGAAGGAGAGAGAAGAGATCTTTCCAGAGCTAAACAAAGTCATGGACACAAGAGAGGTCAGGATGAGTCTAGGTTGGGCAAGGCAGAGAGAGTAATACAGCTTGACTGGAACATAGAGTATATAATAAGGGGAGAAGTAAGAAAAATGCTTGGAAAGATAGAGCAGAGACAAGGTGTGGAGTGTCTTGAATGCCAGGATAAGAAGTTTACACCTTATTTTAGCAGGCAATAAGGAAGCAACCTATGGTTTTGGAATAAAAGGAGTGACATGTACATTATCTGTGCATTTAGAAACTGACTCAGGTTAGGAGTGAAAATAAAAATTGGAGAGGGACACTAATTAGAGCAAGAGTTCTTAATCTGGGGTCCATGAACTTGTTTTCAACAAAATAGTTCAATAACTGTATTTCAATATAATTGATTCCTTGGTCATCCTATGTATTTTATTCTATGCATTTAAAATATTATTTGGAGAAGGGGTCTATAGGCTTTGCTACACTGCTAAAGGGGTCCATGATATGTATATAAAAATTAAGAATCCCTAAATTACAAACTATCACAATATCCTAGGTAAGAGTTATGAAGAATTTCACTGACGGTGGAAAGAAAGGCTTCAGAATATAAGATAAATCCACAGGATTGGATAGCCTGAGTAGGTAAAGGAAAATAGAAACACTTCAATTTTGAGGAAGGTGCTTTTATCATCTCAATTTAACCAGGGAGGGAACTGAGAGAAACAGAGGTTAAGTGACTTGTCCAGGGTCATACAGTCAGTACATGTCTGAGTAAAATTTGAACTCAGGTCTTCCTGACTTTAGGACCAGCACTTTCTCCACTATGCCACCTAGCTGTCCCTGTAGGCACCGGACCTTCATAGATCCTATACCTAATAGGTAATAAGACAAACCAATCATACTCAGGGTGAGTCCTTCATGGACTATTAGGAGATTCTAACCCTTCACCTCTCTCCCTCCCATCCTTGATTAAGAAAAGGGAGAATGCTCATGGTAGGGGATAGGAGATTATCTTTCCTTTATTTCAAGGATTATGTTATTCCTCCTTACTTATTTATCACTCTTGGTCAAAAACCCCTGGATATGGTCCCAACTCAATTTCTTACTTCTTATTTTGCAGTCTGAAATAACACAGTACAAATAGTAGGAATAACAATTTGCCAAGCAACAATACCCATCCCCATGGTTTTATTTGTGATGGCAGAAGGGAGCATTAAATAGTTTATAAGGTCCTTTGCCTTGCAGAAGGACTTCATGCATCAAAACACTGAAAAATCACTGCCCAAAAGGAGAAATTTTGTCTATGATAACAAAATATTTAAATCAATTAGTCATATTTTCAAGTCAGTTTTTCTCCTTTTTTTCCATTGTTTTCTCCATTTTTCCAATTTTTTTTCCAATTTTTCTCCATCTCCAAATCTCCAAGATTTGTCTTAACTTTTGAAATTATCATTGAGATGTTTAAGTAGTGAAACTCTGACCCTTTAAGGAGAGGTGTCACATTCAACCTTCTCTCCCCTCTGATTTCTTCTGCTCATCCTTTCTACTATACCTTTCAGATCCTACTACTACCCATCATCCTTGAAAATTCTCCTTTGATCCCATTCAGTTCCTTTCCATACTTCTCCCACCTACTGGAGACCTTTGCATGACCCTTCTTGTCTCTTGATCTTCATGGTCCTCTCTCCTGCCTTCCTCAGTGAATTCAGGGCCTGGCACTAAGTCTTTGTCTCTACCCCATCTTGTACCTTTCTCTTTAGTGATTTAAAAATATTCATGCTAATGAGTCCTCAAAACATCCTGGCCTTTGGGATCATCAACTTCCTCAGCTCCCATGGAATTTATCTCTACTTTACCTGAGCCACTCCCAGGGGTGGTTACACCTTACTACTCACTATCACCTGAAACTCTTCCACCTCCAAAATCTTGATAGATGAAATTTCTCTCTCTGATTACAGCCTACTAGTCTTTCACTTCTCGAACTGACTCATTCCTCCTCAACTTATTTTTTAATTCTTGACTCTTCTTGGGCTGCTAGGTGGTGAAGTAGATAGAGTGCTAGACTTGAAGTAAGCAAAACTTGAATTCACATCCTGCCTCCGGCACTTCCTAGCTATTTAACAATGGGCAAGTCCCTTAACCTCTCTCAGCTTCAGTGTCCTCATCTGTAAAATGAGGATAATAATAGTATCGACCTTATAGTGTTGTGAAATTCAAACAAAGTAATACATGTAAGGTACTTTCCAGACTTTAAAGTGTTATACAAATACCCCTCTCATTATTCTCCTAGTCAATCCACTAGCATAAGTGACGGAGAGTCTAGTGATCTTTCTCCTATGATTACAAGTTGCTTTTTAGAATGAAAAAAAAAAATTAGGGCATTAGTGTGTGTGTGTCTCCTCTCAGTCCTTCCACTATTGGATATTTCCATCATTCATCATTTTTGCCAATTTGAAAGGTGTGAGATGGGATCTATTTTTTTTTCCAAAACAAATAAATAAATGTCTTTATTAATTTGTTTGTTTTCTTTGAGTTTACAAGATTCAGTTCCCCAGTTCTTTGAGTTTCAAATTTTCTCCCCCTCCTTCCCCTCCCCTCAGCCTCCCCCCCCCCCCTCATGGCAGCATATGATGGGATCTATTTTTGAAGTCTGTGATACTACCATCTTCTCACCATCTGTCTTCTCTCTTCTTGAAGAAGTCATGGAGCACTGACTAGCCCCAGTACAAATTTATTTTATTTAAATACATCTGGGCCCTCATTGTTAAGTCCTTTTGTTGTTGTTGAATTGTTTCAGTTGTATCTGACTCTTTGTGACCCCATTTGGGGTTTTCTTGGCAAAGATACTGGAGTGGTTTGCCACGTCCTTCTGCAGCTCATTTGACAGATAAAGAAGCTAAGGCAAACAGGATTAAGTGACTTGCTCAGGGTCACACAGCTAGTAAGTGTCTGAGGTCAAATTTGAACTCAGGAAGATGAGTTTTCCTGACTTTAGGCTCAGCACTCTATCCACTGCACCACCCAGCTGCCCCATAGTCCTTTTATTCATCTCTAATTGACTCCTTTACTTGTTCAGGTCTCTAACCACATGACCCTCGCCTAACTTTTCTGAGATCTAAGCCATCTAATGTGAAACGTCTCATCTCAATTAAGATATCTAAGTACAGTTTATGAATGTCAGTTCTCTCTATCTAGATTTCTCTACATTTTCTCTTTTTGCTCCAGCCTCAGAGGATTAGGACATTCTCTTTCTTTTTAAAGGTAAATACTTTCCTGTGTGCCTTTGATGCCTTCCCTTCTGGGGAAGGGTAAGTCCTGTCAATCGACTTTTCTCTCACCTTCATTTTCTCTTTCTCTACTGGCTTCTTCCATCCTACCTAGAATAGTGATCATAAGATCATAGGGTTTAGAGTTAGAAGGGACCCCAGAAACCATCTAGTCCAAACCTTTCATATTACAGATGAGGAAACTAAGGATTAAGTCATGACTAAGGTAACAAATCCAGCAGAGGAATTTGAACCCAGGCCTTTAGCTCCAGTCAGTGCTTTCCCACTAGACTCTGTCTCCCTGTCTCAATTACCCTTAAAATAAAAATGAAAATTAAAAAAAAACTTTCTCTTGACCATGCCATCTCAGTCTACCATTCCGTCTTCTCCCCTTTGTTAAGAAACTCCCTCACACCCCTTGTAATTTGGTCTCTACTCTGACACTCTCTCAAAACTTGAGTCACCTGTGGCTCTTTTCTATCCCTCATCTCTTATATCCAATCAGTTGCCAAGTTGTGTTGATTCTATTTTTACAAAATCTCTTCAGTCCTCTTTTCTCCTTTTGCACTGTGACCATACTAGTTATCTTTCTCATCATCTTCCTCATTTGGACTATATCAGAAATAACCCTCTAACTGTTACATCTGCCTCTAGTGCCTGCTTTCTCCAAGCTAGCTATCATTCACCCAATTGCCAAAATAATCTTTTTAAGTTTTAAGTCTAATCATGTCAATCCCCTGTTCAAAAAACCTTCCATGGCTCCCTATCACCTGTAAGATAAAATACAAATTCCTTCATTTTTAATTAACCTTACTAGCCTTATTTCATCTTTCTCTTCACACATTCTATACTCCACTCAAATCAGACTATAGACTATTTCTGCTTTTTTCTTTTCTGAGGGGGGAAGTCAGGGCAATTGGGGTTAAGTGACTTGCCCAAGGTCACACAGCTAGTAAATGTTAAGTGTCTGAAGCCGGATTTGAACTCAGGTCCTCCTGACTCCAGGGACGGTGCTCTATTCATTGCCACCTAGCCGCCCCCAGAGGCTATTTCTCACTCTTGCTGCCATGCACATTCTGTCCTCATCTCTACTTTTTCTTCCTTTGATTCTCAGCTCAATTGGGACCTTCTCCACGAAACTTTCCTTATCTTCCTTCCCAACCTTCAGGGAGGGAAGGAAGGAGGGAGATACAGGGAGAGGGAGAAGGAAAGGGAGAAGGAGAGGGAGAGAGAGGGAGGGAGAGAGGGAGGGAGAGAGGGAGAGGAAGAGAGAGAGAGAGAGAGAGAGAGAGAGAGAGAGAGAGAGAGAGAG
>NW_027187345.1:8007874-8011167 GCF_028583685.1 Petaurus breviceps papuanus
GAGAGAGAGAGAGAGAGAGAGAGAGAGAGAGAGAGAGAGAGTCTGGCTTCCATACATATCTATATCTATAGATATATACACAATACATATATGTATATCCCTTCTCCTGTGCAAGCTTATATGTGTACACAAGTATACACACACACACACATATCCCCTTCTATGCAACTTTTTTTTTTTTTGGTAACATGCTTTGGCCTACTTTTGACAACACATTGCTTTACAATCCTTTATTTTATCTGAACTTTTAATTTTTCAGGGATTGTGAACTTCTATAATTTGCAGCCATTATAAGCACTACTGGAAAAAAAAAAAGCACTAATGAGTGGGGCTTTTGTGGCTGTGAGCAATCTGGTATCACTGACAGAACTACTCAAGTTCCCAAGTGTGATCCAGCCTGATTGGTATTCTAGGTATTGCCAATCTGAAGCACCCATCCTGATTATACACACTGATGAGGATATAATTGAATTTGCTTATTCCAATGTTTAGAACAGGTCCTGTTATAAAGTAGGTCTTTATATATGCTTCTCGATTTGACTTACTCATATAGCTAAATGTTAGCCTGGGCAATTTTTCATGCATTTTGTGTTTCCGGTGTGGTTGGTTACATAAATTTCTTTTTTTTTTCATTTTTCAAATGCTTTATTAACTTCTGATTTCCATCATTCATTTCCACCAGATTTTGAGTTACAAATTTTCTCCCCGTTTTTCCCCTACCCATGGCCCAAAAATAGCAGTCCCACAGGATATCCCCTCCTCTAATCTGCTCTCTCCTATATTTCTCCCATACCCCTTTCGACTTTTCCAGTGGATCTCTATGCCCCAGTGCCTGTATATCTTATTTCCCAATTACATGTAAAATAGTATTAATAATATATATTTTTAAACATTTGATTTTAAAACTTTGAATTCCAGATTCAATCTCTTCCTCCCTTGTCACCCACCCTTACTGGGAAGATAAGCAGTTCAGTACAGGTTGTACATGTGTGGCTAATACAAAACAATAACATGGTATATTGTAAAAGACTGACTATATTTCCCTCCCTCCTATCCCACCTCCCACTTGTTCCATTCTCTACTTTGATCCCATTCCTTTTCAAAAGTGGGTGCTTCCAACTTCCCTCCCCCCCAGCCTGCCCTCTCTTCCATCATCCCCCTTCTCATCCCCTTCCCCCCTACTCTCCTGTAGGGTGAGATACCCTATTTAGTGTGCATTTCATTCCCTCCTCAAGCCAAATTCAATGGGAATAAGGTTGACCCATTCCCTTTTGCCTTCCTATTCTTCCCCTCCATTGTAACCATTTTTCCCCTTGCCTCTTCTATATGAGAGTTTACCCCATTCTGTCCCTCCCCATCTCCTCTCATTATATTCCTCTCTCACCATTTAATTTCATCTTTTAAGTATCATCCCTTCCTATTAAATTGGTCCTGTGCCCTCTATCTATGTATACCTGTAAACATATGTACACACATTCACATATGTATTCATATGCCCATATACCCTCCAATATAGACATATATATTTCTATCCCGTTCAACTACTGAGAAAGGTTTCATAAGTTACAATTATTGTTTGTCCATGTAGGAATGTTAATAGTTCAACTTTGATAAGTTCCTTATGATTTCTTTTCCCTGTTTTCCTTCTCATGCTTCTCTTGCTTCTTATATCTGAATGTCAAATTTTCTATTCAACTCTGGTTTTTCCAACAAGAATGCTTGAAAGTCCTATATTCCACTGAATGACCATATTTTCCCCTGAAACATGATACTCAGTTTTGCTGGGTAGGTGACTTGGTTTTAATCCCAGCTCCTTTGACCTCTGGAATATCATATTCCAAGCCCTTTGATCCCTCAGTGTAGAAGCTGCCAGATCCTGGGTTATCCTGATTGTGTTTCCACAATATTCAAATTGTTTCTTCCTGGCCGCTTGTAATATTCTTTCCTTAGTCTGGGAATTCCAGAACCTAGCTATAATATTCCTAAGGAGTTTTCTTTTGGGGATCTTTTTCAGGAGGTGATCGGTGGATTCTTTCAACCTCTATTTTGCCCTCTGATTCTAAAACATCAGGGCAGTTTTCTTTGAGAACTTCCTGGAGGATGATTTCTAGGTTCTTACTTTGATCATGGCTTTCAGGTAGTCCAATAAATTTTAAATTATCTCTCCTGGATCTATTTTCCAGGTCAGTGGTTTTTCCCATGAGATATTTCACATTGCCTTCTATTCTTTCATTTGTTTGTATCTGTTTAACAGCATCTTGATTTCTCATAAAGTCATTAGCTTCCATTTGCTCCAATCTAATTCTGAAGCAATGATTCTCCTCAGTGAGCTTTTGAGATTCTTTTTCCATCTGGCAAATGCGGCTTTTTAAGGCATTCTTCTCCTCATTGCCTTTTGGAGCCTCTTTTACCAATTGAGTTAGTCTGTTTTTTAAGGTGTTATTTCCCTCAGTCAGGCTGTTGACTCTCATTTTGTAATTTTCTTGCATCATTCTCATTTCTCTTCCCACTTTTTTCTCCACTTCTCTTATCTGCTTCTTAAGGTCCTCTATGGCCTGTAACCAGCTAATATTTTCCTTTGAAGCTTTTGGTGCAGGAGTTCTGACTTCACTGTCTTCCTCCTGTTCCATGCTTTGCTCCTTTTTGTCCCCAAAATAGGAGTCTAATGTTAGAATCTTCTGTCTGCTTTGTTTCCTTTGCCTGGTCATGTCACCTCTCAGTCACTTGACATCTGGGCTTTTTGCCACAGTAGGACTATATCACCAGACAGGGGAGCTTTTCTCCCAAATGCTGGGGTTTTCTCAGTTGCTGGAGGTATTAAATGGGTGCCCTCTCTGAGGTCTCCACACGCTCTGGCAAGCTGGTCAAGCACCGCAGGACCTTCACCTTAGACAGCAATCCAGATCCAAGCAGGTTAAAGCAAGAGTGATTACCCCTCAGACTGGTCCTTGGTCCCCCTATACTCTGCCGGCCAGGAGCTGAAGCTGCCAAGTGGCGCTGGCTGGCTGTGCTGGAATCTCAGTGGCTTCTCACCCTGGGGGCAAAAGCCAATGCACTCCCACTTACTGGGTCCCAAAGTCCAGACTGCACTGACCTCTCACTTTGTCCTTTACATCTATGGGTTGATAAATCTGGAAACCGCCACAGCTGCTGCTGATCTGGAGTCCCTCTGGCCAGCAGTTGGTCAGGCCTGCCCTGGGGCTAAAACCTTGGTGTGGGGCTGGGCTTGGCTCCCAGAGCACTGTGTTGGCTGATTCCTGCCGGCCTGCTGGGCTGTCCTGGAGGGTGGGGGG
>NW_027187345.1:8011267-8016419 GCF_028583685.1 Petaurus breviceps papuanus
CTCTGTGTCATTTTGTGGGTTCTGCAGCTCCAAAGTTTGTTTAGAGTACCCTTTTTACATGGATTGGGGAAGGTAGAAGCCAGAGATGCAGGGCGGTCCTGCTTCTATTCCGCCATCTTGCCCCTGCCCACTCTAATTCCATAAATTTCTTTTATACTACTATAGATTCCCCTGAAGATGGTTTATATTATCCTGGGGCTTGATAAAAATATGGCACATACATAGTAATATTTATTGAATGTGGCAATTTGGGGGGGAGGAAATTTTTTTTTTCATTTTGCTGAAGATTTTCCCTGCTCACTCCTCTTCATCCTGGAATCATTCCATAGACCTTCATTTATGGGACTTGAGAATATATCCGAAGTCTTAACGTTGACAAAGCAATTTGGGAAATGTTGTTCTATGCTCATTTTATACTGCAAAGCAGTAATATAGTGGTTTCCATCATATCACTGCATTTTACTTTCTAATTCTTAGGAATGTCTGACAAAAATAATTCTTGATTTTCTCTTGCAAAATTAACCTTCCCATTATTGCCAACAAAAATAGTGAGCTGCTGGGACAGAATTCTTCAACATTACTTGATTATTCATTCAACAAATGTTTATTGAGAACTTACTCTATGCAAGGTGCCCTGTAGGAGACAAAGCTGTTTAAAACTTGTGTCCCTACCCTTAAAGAGTTGATTATATAAATAAAGAAATGAGATATTTACCAAACTCAGATCATGGAATCATGGAATTTTACAGCAGAAAGGAACCTTGAAGACTTCCTAGTCAAAACTCTTTATTTTACAAATAAGGGCATTAAAGGTTAGAATGTTAAAATGACTTATCCAGGATCATTTAGTTGGTTAGTGAAAGAGCTGGGTCTAGAACTTAAGTCTATGGCTCCAGTTCAGTACTTATTCCACTAATGCTGTCCTGCCCCCTTATCCAAATCTAAATTTTCTTAAACAATTTTTGTTGATGTCTTTTATTATTAATTTGCCTTTGTTTATAATACTACTTATATCTAACTACAACATGTTCCACTTCTGTCCCTTACCTATTGGATTATTCCTTATTCCAATGAATAAAAGGGAAAAATGAAAAAAAAAAAAGCAGCTCAGAAAAATGGACCAACAAATCAACAGAATGTCAAAACAATGTGATGTTTCTCATCCATAGTCTTCCACCTCTGCAAAAAAAGGAAGTAGGTCCATTTCCATATCTTTTCTTTGGAGGCAAATTTGGTCATTATGATGACATGGAATTTATTTTCAATTTTAGTTTTCTTCTTTACATTTATATTGTTGTTGCTATTGTGTATTTAGTTTTTCCTAGCTTTTATTATTTTACTTTTCATGAATTTATGTAAGTATTCTTATATTTCTCTGTATTCTTTATAGTTTTTTTGACATCATAGTAATAGTACATTAAATTCACGTGTGATAATTTATTTAGCTACTCTCTAGATCTACTTTGTTTCCATTTCTTTGCTACTATAAAAATACTGTTATAAATACCTTGGTATATATGGTAACCTTTTTTCTACTGAACTCCTTGGAGTATATGCCCAACAAGGGAATATCTGGGTGACATTTTCCTACCATAATTTCAAACTGCTTTACAGAATGGTTGGTCTAATTCCTTCTTCCACCAATAATATATTAATATGATTGTCTTTCCATAAACCCTTCAATGTGGATTATTTCCTTACTTTGTAGTCTTTGCCAATTTGTTTGGGGTGAGGTGAACCTCACAGTTGTTTTTGTTTTTATTTTTCTTACTATTAAGAGTTTATAATGTTTAATTTGAGAATTTTTGCTGCTATCCTTTGACTATTTATCTATTGGGGAATGGCTCTTGATTTTATATATTTCTGCTGTCTATATATGTCAAATATCAGACAAATGTTAGTGAAGGAAATAAAAAATTTTCTGCTACACAAATATGTAGTACATTTTTTTCAACTGCATGTAGATGTTTCTATGATTATTAAAATACATATTTATGTAAAAGCATTTCTGAATTCAAAGTAATAGCTTCTTGTCATATATATTCTTAATCAACAGATAATGATATCATACTGGCATGTGGCTGTGGAGAAGGGAGTACCCTCAAAAAGTTTGGGAACCACTGGTATATACAATTTATTGTTATTAATAACACATTAGTAATTAATAATGATAATTATGAAAGCTAGCATTTACATAGCACTTTAAGGTTTACAAAGCACTTTACAAATATCTCATTTTAGCTTCACAACGCTGGGATGTTGCAGCTGTTATCATTATTCCCATTTTACAAATGAAGAAACTGAGGTAAATAGGTGTAACACTCTATCCACTGTGTCACACAGCTTAAAGATTTGAAAACCTGAACTCTTTTACTCTTTTGCCTCATTTAGCTGAGTAATTATAAAGCATTTCAATGTCATACAAAATATACCTCAATGCTGCTATCTCTTAGGGTTCTCCTATGCTTCTAAGATAGAATCAATTAGAGAAAATATATTCACATTTCCTACCAATCAAAAAGAATGGTGTAATTACAATATATTTACCAGTAACTCACCTTCTCAGTAAACATTCAGTTAAAACATGGTTATGTTATGGTTAAAGGGGGAAAGCTCTCTAGTAACCAACATCCATAGTCAATAAGAATGACCATTAAATATATGTATTATCCTTCTGTTTATATTTTAAGCCAAAATTACTATTATTAAGAGCGTACCTTGATTATATACCATTAACAAATAAGAGTATGTTTGGATTTTTAAAGTAGAGTGGTAGCTGAATTAATAAAATTAATTAAAATTTAGAGATAATTTGAATAAAGGCAAAGGGACAGCTTTATGCTTTGGCAGCTGAAGTAGCTGTATATATGGAACAAGTAGGTTTAAAGAGTAGCATAATCAAATACCCAGGGACCTTTTACAATCCAGGAAATGACTGCCATTAGTGACTCTTCTTGAATTAAGACATTAAAGGACCCTATTAAAATGTAAATATTATGTAAGAGGAATAACACATTAAACCAATACCATCCATTCATATTTTAACTTGCAAAGAATGGAGCCCAGGGAAATGGGAGTTTAGGGCAGAGGAAAGTGGGGGGGGGGGGGGGGGCCGTATAGGGCTGAGATTTTTAAAAAGGAAATGAAAGGACACAGAAAAACTAATTAATCCATTCTCTTGTTGGAAGTTTACTTGTGTACTTCAAAAGATAATGTTTGCTAAACAGCCATATAGACTAGATAGATCCTCCAGCAATATCTAAGTATTTAACAGAATTAACTTATTTTAGGCATTTAAGCAGTACCCACCAAATACTAACAGTTATTGCTTTGTTCGGTATACACCAGACAAAAAGAATTTATCAATTGCTTACTATATGCCAGGCACTTATAACATGCTAAGGCTGGGGATACCAAAAAAGTGACAAAACATGGTCCATACTTACCTTATAATTGGTGATACAACATTCAAAACACTGGATATACAACACATATAATATGTAAGTGGAAGATATTGAAGGTACTGATGGGACCAGGAAAGACTTCCTCCAGGTCATCTTTCAATGAAGATTTGTTGTTTTATCCTTCATTCCTGAAGAGGACTGTGACATCAGGGAGGCGATACCATGACAAGCAAATGAATTGTATTTAAGTGGTGGGGGGCTGTGCAAAGTTGTCAGCCTCACTTTCTCCTCTGGAACCATCTGGGTAGACCCAGATATAGACCAGGACAATTGGAGATGGCCCTGGATGCAGTGGGAGAACTTGGCAATGAGACTTGAAGGACTCTAGGGAAGTCAGAAGCAAAGATGAAGGAGAGCATTCCATGCATGAGAGACAGCCAATGAAAAGAGAGAGTGTCATGTTTCTGGATTCAGTCCACAATAGGGAACAAAGTGTAAAAAGACTGGAAAACTAAAATGAAATCATTATGAAAGTCTTTAAAAGCCAGAGGATTTTATTTTTGATTGTGAAGACAATAGGGGAGCTTTACTGAGGAGGGGAGTAACATGGTCATATTTGAGTTTTAGCCAAATCACTTTGACAGTTGGTTGAAGGATTCGATTGAGTTGAGATCTTAGATTAGGGAGGGCAAGCAGGAAGGCCAATTAGATGATATTAAGATTGTTAACATGGATGAGTGGGCCATAGCAGGCCCTTGTAGGGATTAGAAAAGTTGAGAAAAGGGGAAGATTTGGGGAAAAGATAATGAGTTCTTCTTTTGGACATGATGAATTTGAGATGTCTACAGGATATTCAGTTCCAGATGCTCTCTGTCATGAAGTGAGTATCATTGGTGTTTGAAATCATTGATTAGAATTCTTAAGTGATCCAGAATTTTACAATATTAGTTGTGCTAACTTAGTTTTCTTTGAAACTATCCCTTTACTTCTTACAGCAAAATAGCATTCTGATACTCACATACCATGATTGTTCAGCCATTTTCTGCAGTACTCTTTTAATCCTCTCCCCATCTCAAGTCTCTCCCGCTCCAATCAGACCTCCACTCAGCTGCCAAGGTGATTTTTCTTAAGTGTAGATCTAACCAAACTAAGAACGGAAAGGCTTGTGTCTAGTAGACTGGCATACTTCTCATAAAGTTGCAGTGGTTTCCTTATTATCTCCAAGATCAAATGTAAACTTGTCTGGCATTTAAAGCTCTTCCTAACCTGGTCTCTTTCCCATCTTTCCTGTCTTATATTTCCCTTGGCTTTATTTAATCTCCCTGGTCTCAGTTTCATTATCTGTAAAATAAGGGCTTGGACTACACTGCCTCTGGAATCCTTTTATTTTTTTTTTCTTTTTGGAGGGGGCAGGGCAGGGCAATTGGGGTTAAGTGACTTGCCCACGGTCACACAGCTAGTAAGTGCTAAGTGTCTGAGGCTGGATTTGAACTCAGGTCCTTCTGACTCTAGGGCTGGTGCTCTATTCACTGTGCCACCTAGCGGTCCCTGGGATCCTTTTGAATTCTAGATCTTTGATGCCATAATCCTAAAGTAATGCCAGACTGAATCCAAATCTAATCTCATAGCCCCTCCCTTTCTTTTATGCACCTTCTTTCCATACTGTCCTTAAATCATGTGTATATCTATCTATCTATCTATCTATCTATCTATCTATCTATCTATCTATCTATCTATCTATCTATCTA
>NW_027187345.1:8016429-8090130 GCF_028583685.1 Petaurus breviceps papuanus
CTATCTATCTATCTATCTATCTATCTATCTATCTATCTATCTATCTAGTACCTGGTACACAAAGGCTGAGGATAATGACTGATTACATTTGCAGGAAGGCAGTCTATAGTGCTAAGAATTATGGATTAGGATTCAGACTACCTGGATTGAAATTTTATTTACAAGATTGTGAAGACTGTGAGACTTTGGGGAAATCACAGTTTTTCTGGACTTCAGTTTCCTCATCATGAGGCAAAGGTGATATTTAAGTCCTTTCCAGAGGAGCACTATGGCATACAAGAAACCACATGGTGGAGTTGAAAGAGTTCTGTTCTCAAAAGTCAGAAGACCTAAGAGTCCCACAGTAGCAGGGCAACCTCAGACTCTTTAACAATTTCTACGAACCTCATTTTTTTGTATCTATAAAATGGGGGCAATAAGACCTACTGGCTAATTGTGGAAATTAAGTGTGAAAATATATGTGAAAGTACTTTAAAAGCTTTTATAAAATGCTATACAAATGTAAGCTATTTTACTAACTGGTAGTCAGGTAGGTGGCACAGTGGATAGACCACTGGACTTGGGGTCAGGAAGATGAGTTCAAAGTTAATATATGATACTTATTATCTGTGTGACCCTTAACAAATCACTTAATCTCTCCTTTGGTTTACTCATTTGTAAAATGGGGCTAATAACAAGAGAGCCCACCTCCCAATGAGATGATATCTGTAAAATGCTTTGCAAACATTACTATCACCACCACCACCACTACTACTGCTGCTGCTGCTGCTGCTGCTACTGCTATTACTACCATTTAGTTTTAACATGGATCACCTTTAGAAAAAAATCTCAGTGTGTATTCAGGTTATGTGTCACTCAAAGGAATTGCCAGGCAAATTCTAGTCCTAAAACAAGTGCTACCCATCCCCCACTGATGCCTCATAATGTCATGTATGTTCTCAAAGACTGGGCAAGTAAAAGCACAAATTCTATTGGGTTCTACAAAGCTGGAAGGACTTTGAATGTGGTTGTGACAAGACTAAGAACAGAAAGGCTAGTACACTGGCCATAGCAGGTCACAGCAGCCCATAAAACACAGAAAAACATCGATTGTGGCCCTGGTTACTGTAGAGAGTATCCTTCTGCTTCTGTAGTAACTGTGGCAGAAAGAGGAAAGAAAGGGCCAAGGGACCTAAGAATTGTACAGTTTTAGATGGTTTATAAAACTGCTTAGTTGTATGCATTATTAATAATGAAATCTATTTCCAGTGAATAGACATACTACTGGAGGAACCCAATCATATCATTTGTGGTATTTTTTATTATCAATGACATCAGAAGACAAGAAGAGGTTACAGCCAAATGTAAGGGAGGATTACAGAGTCTTCTGGGGGCCGCAAATAAAGGAGTTTTTGAAGCTGGTTTTATAATATATCCCAAAACAGCAAGAAACATATTTTTGTAGGACATCTGTTCATCTGATTTTGCAATGTTCAGTCAGCTGGCTTTAGTAAGTATCTACTGTGTACCTGACACTATGCTAAATGCTAGAAACACAAAGAAAGGAAAAAAAAAACAGTTCTAGCTCTCAATAGCTCACAGTCTAATGGGGAAGCATAGAGCCTAATGGCCACAATAAATATCTACAAAAAGAGGATCACAAAAGAAATGCAGCTTTTATGTCAATATCTGTTGCAAGGGATGAAAAGGTAGAGAAATTCTATGATGAATTTGTGAGAACCACCCAAATTAAATTAAAATATCAAATCTTGGTGACTTCAATGACTATGTGGACATAAGGGAAGATGGTGAAAACTTGAGTATCCTCCAAAGGCAAAGAAGAGTTTATCATGGAGTGGGCAGGCTACAACATCTTACAAAGAATGAAGAAGAGTAAGAGAAGTCATCAAAAAAATGTATCATCAAAAGTGATGACAATCTAGTCTCATATGAATGACAGAGAAGTTATCCTCTAGCTACAGCTTGTGTTTTCCATTGGTATCTCTGCGATGAAGAGGAGGCAAGGAAGGCCTCTAGCATGTTTAGGTGAACTCCCATGAAGAAATTATGAAAGGATATGGAAAAAAGTTGTACTGGATCTGTGGGATGGTTTGATGTAATTTGTTGAGTGGGGGCAGAAATACTTGTCTCAATGGGACCACAGGTCCATTGCTTTACTGGAATAATAGCAAGGGCTTAGAGGCACCTTCAATGGAGTGTAGGTCTTCCATTAATAGAATTAAAGTAATAATAATGCCATCTTTTTTTATATGAGGGTAACGCTGTATCTGTGCATTAGAAATTGCTTTCCTGGCAGTTGTAACAGAGTCATATATGGTTCCCACATTTGCAAGGCAGCTGGCTGGAATGAATCAATATCATCTGTAGATGAAGAATGAAATAATATGCCCAAATAGAATGCCTAGAGCTGACTGATTGCAAAAATAAGGAGAATTAAAAGTTGGCATCTTCATGTGTATCATTTCCTAGGCAGTATATTCAAGGACTCACTACTCTCAAGAGATAAATGAAGGGTGGTAATAGTTAAAACTTCACAGACTAATGCTTTGTAGATAAAGAATTAGTTTGATACCACATCCAGTTGATTTATAACTTCTTATAAAGGCAGATCCTTAAAAATGAATTGTAGTAAAGTTATACTTTCCAAATAGGCAGCTTTAGAGAAGACAGAGGTTCTCAAACTTTTTATTTTGCTTCTGGCATAGTGGCAAAAATACAAAAATTATGTTGATGTTCATCTATGTGGTAGCAAGGCTATATTCCATGCAATTCATGGCATACATAGCTAAAATTTGCCTTGGCATATCTTTTGACATTACTGATTTAAGGTAAAAGATGGGAGACTACACACTTGAAATTTACAGTAAGATTTACCTACAGCAATGAAGGAGTACATCTATCAATGACTGGGCAGAGTATTTAAGGATCTGAGTTCAATACACTGATCATTAAAAGGTAAAGAGAATAAAATTTCTTACCCAATTACCAATAGTATGGTTACCACTCAAATAGTTCCCCCACTCTTTGGCTGCCTAATGGAAGCCACATGTCACCACTGACTATTGGGGAGTCATGGTAATGACTCATTACATTTTATTACATTACATGGTAATGCCCACCTTCCAGTTTCTGACAATGAAGAACCAGTGGATCGACAAATGGGGAGGTGAAATGGAAAGCCAAAACATAATTTGTAACTACTGAACATGTTACTTCTACCACCTTTCCATATAATATTTCTTCCTAATATCTGACCACTTAAATCTTCCTTATAGCATTTGTTGTTCAGTCGTTTCATTCTTGTCTGACTCTGTGACCTCATATGAGATTTTCTTGGCAAAGATACTGGTGTAGTTTACCATTTTCTTCTCCAGCTCATTTTACACATGAGGAAACTGAGGCAAACAGGCTTAAGTGACTTGTCCAGGGTCCCACAGCTAGGAAATGTTTGAGGTCAAATTTGAACTCAAGTCCTCCTGACTCCAGGCTCAGCACTCTGTCCACTGTACCACCTAGCTATCTGATAAAGCATTCCCTACAGCACCATTTCTGTTAAATATCTGGAAGCAACTATTTTCCCCTTCCCATTTTTTAAATTGGACGAGGGGAGGAGTGAACTTAAAAAGTTATGTCAATACTCATTACCTTATGAATGCTTAGAACTGTAGGTCTTCAGAATTGGGAGGAACTTTATAGATCATATAGATGACACAGTGTATAGAATGTAGAACCTGGAGCCAGGAAGAACTGAGTTAAAACCCTGCCTAAGAAAACTACTAGCTATATGACCCTGGGCAAATCACTTAATGTCTATCTGTTTCAGTTTCCTCATCTGTAAAATGGGAATAATAATAGTACCTACTTCCCAGGGTTATTTTGGGGATAAAATGAGATAATGTTTATAAAGTGCTTTGCATTTGAAGTGCTATAGAAATGTTAGCTATATTATTATTGCTGTTTTATATATGAGGAAACTGAGGCACAAAGAGGTGGACTGACTTGCTCATGCTTATACAGCAGATTAGTAACAGAGTCAGGACAAGAACCTAAAATGTCTAAATCTCAGCCCTTACTCCAGCAGTAAAAAGATACTTTGTTCTTTTGAACAGAAATTTTTTCTCAAGGTTTCTAAAATTTCTCAATAAGCAAGTTCAAGAAAGTTTATTTTGACAACAATGTAGTTTATGTAGCATTTTTCCAACAGTGACTTTCACTCAGGAAAATTTGAAAGAGCTTTCACTGTATAAATTTGAGATTAGAGAAGGAGGTGGATTGGTTACATGGCAAGAGAATGGAATTACACAGTTCCTCAGAGTGCTTTACTAGTACCCATGAAACATAAAGAGAGACATCTAGAGAAAGATACCTAGAATGTTAGGTAGATACTCTGGAGGATCTCAGAGGGAACATGGACAAGAGGGTGGCCATTAGCACCAATGGAGGAAATACTCCCATCCTGAGATCATGGATTCATTGAGGTATGGAAATATCACTGAAGTATTTGTATCTTAGCCACAGGGTGATGATAATTTTAATGAATTGTCAAAGCAACAAATATTCTTATCTTTGTATCAAAGAGTCATTAATGTGTCAAAATATTATGGTATAATAGCTAATTTTCGTGATTATATATAACATAAAAAGAGGAGAGAATTATGATCACCAACCAGCAGGAGGCACCTATAATACCGAAATTCTAATTCAGCAACATAATTTAATTGAAGAACATTTTTCCTTTTTCTAAAGAAAATTCTATTTATTACTCTTCTATCAGCATTGCCATGGCCAATATAAATAGAAGCGCCAGCAAGACAAAGAGGCAAACAAATGAATCCTCTTCTAGTTGGGCAGAAAAAAATATGGCATTCTCCACTGGCCTAATTGGAATTCTAGCCCTCAGGCAATTTTCACCCTTCATGCCCAAGAGCAGAGTGGTAGTAGTGTTGGGAGACGCCTGGGTTGGCCCAGGCAGGAATGATCTGAGAGAATTCTGACCTTGGCTAATTCCCCTTTCCTATTCCATATTCCCTTGCCTAATCCCAATCTTCTGGGCCTGGCCTCCCTCCCATTTCCTGATGCTATTCCAAATATTACTTAGGACTTTTTTTATGTTCCCTGTTTTTTCTAGACTGTTCATCAATCAGAGTCATATATTACCTTGAAATATATTACTACTATATTTTATTCATCATGGTTATGAATTCAAGAGATCAACTAAACAGATCCATGTTAACATGATAGTGAAAGAGACCTAGAGGGATAGAAACTGATTTATTGCTTCCAGGATGTTATAGATAGAGGGATTCATGCATTTGCTAGAGAGTTGGACTAAGGTTCCTTCCTATGCTAAGATTCTAAAATTTTGTGAGGCTTTCTCTTCTTGTCTGTCCTCCTTCCCAGCTAATACAAAATGCTTTCTAACAACGGCCTCTGCCTTTGTGGTTTAACCCAAAGAAGTGACTTTTAAGAACATCAAGATACCAAAGAAGGTGGTACCATGCCAAGCCAGAGAGAGATTTTTTGGGGGGTAAACAGATCCTCTAGCCTGAAGTCATACCAGTTAACAGCTTAACACACACACACACACACACACATATTCTTTTCCAGCTCATTGACCCCTTCACCAGAGATTTCCAACCAGAAGAGAATAAAAGAATGAGGTATCTGAAAAATTAAATACTTCCAATTGTGGAACAAGAGATAATTAAAATTAGCCCACATATATAAAGATATTTAATTTCTGAGGTTAAACATAAAAAGTAATGAAATACTGGCAGCCAAAGTAAAAAAGATTTCATTCAATTAAAAAAGATAAATATTGTGAATCCTGAACTCAATTCAGATAGAATTATTTGTAAAAGGGGAAAGAGAAGAGTGAATTTCATAAAGCTGAGAAAATCAAGACATTTGTTCAACTACTTTTTCTAGTAATTTAATTATAAAATATATCCCTGATTATCCTCAAGGATCCTTCTATAGGAGAAAATTTTAATTATACATGACAGATGGAATTTTTCATCTGAAGGAGAGGGAAGGTTAGATGGGGAAGAGAAAACATACAACTCACTGACTTCAAATAAAAGAAAGCAAATATAGGGAGACATCTGTTTGGGTAGATATTAAGACAACATTTTTTTTGAAGAAAAAGAAAAAGCTGAATTCATCATAATCATCTCCTATTATAGCTACATCAGGTGTTTCCATTCTGATGAAAGATCTATGCCTCAGTTAATGCCAATCCATTGAAAATCTAATTGCCTCAAGTGGGGCCAATTGGAAATGACAAATCATATAAGAGAAAGGGAGAGGTATCACCAAATGAAATTTAGATAGATGGGAGACTGATTTTTAGTGTCACTCAAAAGCATGTAAAGTAGGAAAACTTGAAAAGGAAAGGTATAAGTAGATCCCAAATTAGGTACTTTCCATTCATTTATTTATAAGACATCAAATTATTCTGTGGTGTTAAGTAGCCAAAATCTAAACTACTCAACTTCCAGGATTAGTATTTCTTAACTCATTTTAGTTGCTTCACTTACAAATACATACCAACTAAAGTCCATATTCTACTTTTGGAGAAAACACATATTAAAGTTTTTAATACACAAATGATTAAAGGTATCCCCACTTAAGTCAGCCTTCATAAGACTACTTAACAAAAATCTCTTTTAAAAGCACTATAAACCATACCAAAGTGCTGATTAGAGAAATGAAATCTTTCCCAAATTAAAAAAAAAAAACAGATTAACATACAGAGTGTGCCAAAAGTCTTGGTGCAGCTTCAAGCTTTAATAACTGTTAATTTTTAAAAGCTATTGTTGTTTATAATTAATATTATATTGTATTAAATTTATTAGTATTAAATATATATTAAAAGCTATTGTTTAAGTTATTAAAGCTTGAAACTGCAATAAGTGTTTTGGAACACACTGTATTTCATAACTTGCCTATATTTTCAGCAATTCAAAAAAGTAATTTATGCTTTAAAAGCCTCTCAAGACTGCTAAGATAAGGTTAAAGTACAAGGAACTGATCTTTGCAATGGCTTTGGAGCTCAGTTTTTAAAAGAACAATAGCAGTACTGCCATCAGCAGAATCAGAGACAGACACACAACAGAGAAAAAGCCAAGAACGTATTTTAGAAAGAATGCTTACCTCGGGTGCTTTTACTACTGCATATCCACATTCATTTTTCACAGATTTAGGTTCAAAAGCTCTTATAAAAACCATCCTCGCATTCTAATAAGTCCATCATTAATTTTTCAAAACCTAGTTGGCTCAGAGCTCCCTTCAAGCATTTGGCATCATGATGGAGGCAGCTACCCAGAAATTAATCCGCAAAGTGAGGTAAAGGTGTAGAGAAAGGGACCTGATATAAGAGCAAATGCAGCTCTTAAGAAGCGTCATTAAGTGGTCACTTGCAAGTTTAACCCCAGATTAACAAGTGGCTGAAGCCAATCCTTGGTTCCAAAGTGAAATCTGCAGTTTTGATACAAAAGCTGGCAAGCTTCCATCATTGAAGGCCTCAAAAGGCTTCAGGGCTAGGGGAAAGGGAAGAAGAGGGAAAAAAAAAAAAAACCTCACCACACACTGATTGCTCGGGACAAATCTCCTTAGTCTGCTCATGTGCATCATTACCATTTGTCTCATTGATTCTGGGTCAGAATTAGTGCTGACTCCACAGCCAGACTCTATAAAATTTATTTGACTAAAGGCATTTAAAAAATCATTTCGAGATATCTGAACAGAGTACTTAAAGAAATACATTACCAGAGAAGAAAGCTATATTGGGCTGTTTGAAAAGGCAGGGTTGTTTAATTGAAAGGTCATTAAGTTTGGAGTAAGAATAAACTAGGTTTGCTTCACTACTACCCATGTTCTGACTTTTCTGAGAAGGGGAGAAGCAGAGTAATCATTATATAACCATGGATTCGCGTTGAGTGCACTTGGTGGCATGGACCCAATGGAGATGGAAGCAGACTGGGGTGGTGGGGTTTGGCAGGAGTTTGAAGTCTCATTTTTATACAGTGTTTTTGAGGAACAGACTTTGGGTGTGGGGAAACTGCAGCCTCCCTTCCTCTTCACTAACTCTTATCTGTGTCATTTGGGATTAGTTCATTAACATATCCAGATAATCTCTAAATTGCCAGCAAAACTTTCAAGTTAACAAGTGCACATCATCTCAAAATTATCAACACTCTTTGGTGTTCTGCTGATCTTACTGGATGTTTGGAATTTAACTGAGATGAGCATATCATAGGACCAAAGGGCCTGGAGAACAAAGTCTAGATGGCTTTGCATGATTTGGCACATATTGCCAAGATGTGATTTTTGATTGATATATGATTATGTGATTTCTGGGCAGCTAAGTGGGCCTGGACTCAGGAGAACCCACGTTCAAATGTGACCTCAGACACTTACTATAACTGTGTGACCCTGGGCAAGTCACAAAAGCCTGTTTGCCTCAGTTTCCTCATTTGTCAAATGAGCTGGAGAAGGAAATGACAAACCACTCCAGAATCTTTGCCAAGAAAACCCCAAATGAGGTCATGAAGAGTCAGACATGACTGAAACAACTGAACATACATGATTTCTAAACTCTGCTTTGCAATCTTACTTTCTGCTATTGTTACTTTATACT
This sequence comes from Petaurus breviceps papuanus, assembly GCF_028583685.1. Classification (NCBI taxonomy): domain Eukaryota; kingdom Metazoa; phylum Chordata; class Mammalia; order Diprotodontia; family Petauridae; genus Petaurus; species Petaurus breviceps. Next base: position 8,025,071 of record NW_027187345.1, read on the forward strand.
GGCTACTTATAAATCACTTTCTATTTTGACTAGGAGGGAGGGTAGTCAGGGGTTTCAGAACAAGATACAACTTTAACATGACTTACTTAAGAAACATTTTTAAAATGTGGACAGCTATGAAAATAGAAGCCAGTGAATGACTCCTAAAGATGAAGCTTCTAAATTACAGTTGGGCTAATTTTGTTAGTCTTTTGACTGATGCTTCCCAAAACATGGTAACTCAGGTATATCTGAAAATTACATAGTAAAGTACAATTTTTCCTTGTATGCAAAAAAAAAAAAGAAAACTAAACCATTTACTAGGCTCTTACTATATACCAGAAACTAACTATGCTAAGCACCTTACAACTCTTATCTCATTTGAGTCTTACAACAACCATGGGAAGTAGGTGCTATTATTGACCAGATGAAGGAGCAGAGATAAACAGAGATTAAGTGTCTTGTTCAGGGTCACACAGCTAGTAAGTGTCTGAGGCCACATTTGAACTTGGGTCTTCCTGACTCCAGGACCAGTACTGTATCCACTGTGACTTCTAAAAAAAAGTCACCTGTTTTGGTTCAAAGAGTATTTGCAAAGATATGGAGCATTTCAAAATATGTGAAATTCTAAGAAAGAAAGGAACATTAAACACTGAAATATGGAAAACCAATTCAACAAGATGGTGTCTTGCTTCAGTCTGGAATTATATTCTACATAGCATAGAGATATAATCTAGACCAATGCCACCTGAAAATCAACTTAATACTTAAAATACATTTCTTTAGTTTTTGCTAAATAACTCTCCTAATTCAGTTCAACAAGCCTTTATTGCTAATTTAGAAGCAAAAGCCTTCCTGACCAAGGCGGACCCTTTATCCAGAATGGTCTATTGCCCCCTCTTGAGTGATTCCTAGGAAAAATGACATCTTAGGACACTAAGGAACTTTCAAATGTTAGAACCAAGATCATCAATCAACTTCTTTGGAAAACTTCAAGGACAAAGAACTGAAATCACCTTTTTAAAGTAGGGCAAATATTGTTCTTTGGAACAGAGACTTGTTGCTGAGTCTCACCATGGAGCAAAAGGCACAAAAAACAATGTTCACATGGAAACAAAAACACAACAGTGACTAAAATATGGGGACACCAACAGATGCTATATTTATTCAAATTCTTTTTTAAGGGATATAGCAGGCTATTTAATGGGAGGTATAGGAAAAATTAAATGCAAGCATATTTAGGTTTTTTTTTTTAAGCAATTGGGGTTAAATAACTTGCTCAAGGTTACATGGCCGGTTATTTCTGGATGTGGTGCTAAGTATCCAAGCCCGGATTTGATCCCCAGGTCTACCTGACACTGGAGCTGGTGCTCTTACTTGATGAGCCACCTGGCCGCCCCTGATATTTAGTATTTTTCATAATATGCTTGAATTCAAGCTTGTACAAGGAATAGGTTTTGTTCAAGTTTGTCAGTATAAGAGTCGCATGGATCAGATGATAAGTGAGACCATAGTCCTTGAGTCTCTAAATTAGTATAAAGTGGCCATCCGATAGCCCCTAGATGATGTAGCAAAGGGAGAAGAGGGACAGATCCTAAATAGACATAGATAATGGATAAATCTGCAGAAAAGGCATTGGCCTGTGACTTATTATAACCTTGTTTCTATGTGTCTATAATGTATAGGAACCCTGGATGCATCCTCCCCAGACCTGCTGTTGTGGTCATGAATACGCTTCTGAAATTTAAAAAATGATCATAATTCAAGTATAATATGGGACTATAAAGCAATGAAACTCCATATACAATCTGCTCGTTACTTTATATATTATGTCATTACTTTTAGCAGGTATTTTAAACCTTTTTTATGTTATGGCAGTCTAGCAAAACCTATAAACCCCTTCCAAGAAAAATGCTTTTAAATGTACAAAATAAAATGTATCAGATTACAAAAGAAGCCAATTATATTAGAATAGAGTTTATCATAATATTTTTAAAAAACCAAGTTTCCTGGATATTGGCTTAAGAACCCCTTTATAGTTACATACTAGATTTCAAATATTAGAGACCACCACTACTATCAAATCTATACTGAGTGTCTATTCAGCAAAGAGTGTTATACTAGGAATAAAGAGCCCAAGGCAGGACATTTCAGAGGCAGGAGAGTTCACAGAGGGTTGGGACCTTCTTGGAAGGCTTTGCAGAGAAGGTAAGACTTGAGCTGAGATTCCTGAATACATGAACAATCAATCTCTATTGTGTTATGCAACTCATGACAGCTCTTCTGGAATGAAAACTTTAAAATTCTTGCTATTAACAATAAAAAACATAGATTTTAAATTACTTTTGCTTTAGAAAAGAACCCATCAATAGCTGTAACAGCTTTATCAGTTACACCCAGTGTCTTCTTCCATTTTATTTGTGTATTTACTCATGGATGTGTATATACATTTTTCTTTTATAGTCCTAATTTGTACTTTAAAAACTCTTCTCTTTTTGCTTTACCTCATTTTGTGTAAATCATTCTATATGTATCTATGTTTCTTATACATGTTATTCCTAATTGCGTTATGGTATCCCATTAGAATGGAATTAGTGGGGCAGGTATACATCTCAGTAGAGAGAGCACTGGACCCAGAGACAGGAAGATCTGAATTCAAATTTGGCCTCAGACACTAGCTGCATGACTCTGGGCGAGTCATTTAACTCTTTGTTTGCCCTGGAGGTACTCAGATGGCTTAGCTCTGGAATCAGAAAGGTCTCAGCTCAAATCCAGGCTCAGACTCACAACCCCGGGCAGGTCACTCAACCTCTGTTTGCCTTAATCCACTGGAGAAGGAAACGGCAAATTATCTTTGCCAAGAAAACCCCATGGACAGTATTCGCGTCCTGGGATTCATGGGGTTACAGAGTCAGACATGAGTGAATGACAACAACAATTCCATTCAAGTAACAAAATAGTATGTTCTACTTTCCTTAACTGATAGGTTTTCAGTTTTTCACCATTGCAAAAAAAAAAACAAAAAAACTCAACCACTTCTAAACAATAGTTGACTTTATTTTTACAGTATCTGACAAACCTCAAAACACTAATATATTTTCTCATTTGAGATTCTAATGATCCCATGAGTGATATTCCTGTCATTATCCCCATTTTATGTAGAAGGAAATAGAGGCTCAGAGAAATCACATAACTTGCCCCTGGCCAGTAAACTAGTAAGTGGTAGAGACAGGATTTGAACCAAGGTTTTCTCTGACTCTGGGTCTAATATTTTCCAACAGTGGTCTCAAACTTTTGAAAAAACACTCTATCAGTAAATAAATAAATAAAATTGAGCACACACCCCCTAATATGTACATTTACTTATTTTTTAAATTATACACATTTACTACTACTGCTACTACTAATGATGTCCATTAAACATATGAAGCATAGCAAATAAAAAGGATATAATAATATTGGATCCCAGAATCATGAGTGAGTCACAGGAGTTTACTGAGTAGGAGAGTGGCATGATCAATCCTCCATTGAAAGATTATCACCTTGACAGCTATGTGGAGTAGGGAGAGACCTGAGGCACGAAGGACATTTAGGAGGCTATTATCATGGTCCAGGGAAGATATTTCAAAAATCATATATTTTAATAATTCTAACACTATGCTGTTAGTATGTTCTGATTCTAAAAATTTACAATTCCACATTAGGTTTGTGGTTGGTGGTTGTGTGAATAATGGGACAGACATAAGAGCTGTGGAAGTAGGAAAGATAAGACGAGAACTTAAGTGACTGGAAAGATGGTGGTGACCTCAACGGAAAGACAAGTAGGGAGGAAGGGGGGATGTGCATAGAAATACAGTGTAGTAAGATTGGCTGTGCATGTTGTAATCTTTCCACATCTTTTCAATTTGTTCAGATTCATTCTGTTGTACTGAAAACCACCCATATCCCACAGGGTCCCTGCAGAGTCATGAAGTGACCTAAAAGACAGTGGATAGGAATGCTAGAGCAGGGGGATTTTTTTTTCCTGAGGGGTCAACTCTCATCAAAAAAAGGAGGAGGTTTTGAACTTACACACAGTGAAAAAAAAGGGATAAAGGTAGGTATAGTTGTGGTAGAAACAAGTCCCATTATTGGATATCACAGGGAAAGTAGGATATGACCCAACTTCCTACCCTTTTACTAGTTGATCACAAACCTCTTTGAAGTAGACCCAGCCCCCAGGAGACTCTGGTTACCACTTTGGAAACTAGCAGTGTATTATGCCTCATTGCTATATGTTTCTTATGTAAAGATAGTATTTTTTAAAAATTTTTTAAAAATTTAAATTACACACATTTACTACTACTGCTACTACTGATGTCCATTAAACATATGAAGCATAGCAAATAAAAAGGATATAATAATATTGGATCCCAGAATCATGAGTGAGTCACAGGAGTTTACTGAGTAGGAGAGTGGCATATACTCTCCTAGGGCATATACCTAAAGGTGATATTATTAAGTAAAAAATCAGACATTTTAATAATTCTAACACTATGCTGTTAGTACGTTCTGATTCCAAAAATTTACAATTCCACATATGATGTATATGTTTTTGTATTTTAGGAAAAACAACCCATAGTTACAAAATTAAGTTTGAAAAATGTGAAGAAATGCTTCTAATTAATTTTCATTCCTTTGATTATTATTATTTTTTTAAGGCAATTGGGGTTAAGTAACTTGCTCAAGGTTACACGGCCAGTTATTTCTGAGTGTGGTGCTGAGTATCTGAGCCCGGATTTGATCCAGGTCATCCCGACACTGGAGCCAGTGCTCTTACTCACTGTGCTACCTGGCCGCCCCCATTCCTTTGATTATTAAAGAGACTGATTATATAATTAAGTGATTGTCTGCTTTCAATTTTAATTATATATTGTAATTGTATATTTGCATATATGTGTATTTGTAATAATTGGATTCTTTTGATTGTTTTCTACAGGATTTAGTTTCCTTGTTCTTTTATTCTTTCCTCTGAACACATCCAAAACAATTTTGGACATTTTAAGAAAATATAAGATGAAATCTTAAATAGAAGGTGTGGTAAAATATAAGATGTGGTAAAATAGGCTAGAATTAAAAAATTGCAACAAAAATCCAAGTGAGTTTACTAAATACATTTATCCTTATAACCAGGGATGTGCTATTTACTATATAATAACTGTCTTTCCAAAAAAGTACACAAGACCCATTCTAAAATTTAATATGCATCATTAATATTCTCTCCATCACTTTCTTAAGTCTAGATAATCAAAAAAATAATAAATCAAGCACTTGGCTTCTTGATTTCTGTGATGTAAGTCCTCACACTGAAAAATTTAATAACCACTCAATGACTGGTTCAAACCAGCTCCAGCACACCCCCATACACTTACTGAATAAAGATATTAAAGTACAACGTTTATTTACATCACCTTTGTCTCTATGGTCATATAGCCTGAAGGAACCCTAAAAAACCAGGACTCTGCAGCTGCTCCTTATGCAAACATCACAGGTGTCACAATAGGTAAGCAGAAAAAAGAGGGAACTATTCAGGGCTAGAGTGGTTAGCAATGTGTTAGCTAAATAAATATTCTGCTCAATGTTTTTTAGATACAAGGCTCTGTAAAGACAAAGAAGAAAGATGACCATCCATACTCTCAGGAAGCATGCCTTCAGACTAATGAGAGGATGGGACAATTAATAGAACATCTACATAATCATGTATGATATATGTCACAAGAAAAATATATTTGGCACAAAGGAGAGACAATGTTCTAGGAGGGAGAGAACATTTTTAGGAAGGAGGGGAAAACCAAGGATGTACTCTAGGGTCAAGATGTATAATAATTCCCACTTGCAATTCTTATTAACTTTAATATTTCAAAGTATTTTCTTGCTAGCAACTATAGGAAGGATACTATATAAACAATACTGTTGGTATCTTACAGATAAGGAGACGGAAATCAAGTGAGTTGCTCATGATCATGGCCACATATGCTATCATGCCTATATAAGTTAGAATCTGAATCCAAATCTCTTGACTGTAAATCCAAATTTGCTTCCCTAGCAAGGATTATGACTCAGATGTACCAACTTATTATTTCTAACTTAGTGCTCTATCCAGTATTAGTAATACTGCTAGCATCTTCTCATATAATCATCATCATAAATATTTACTCAGCACCCACTGAGGGCGTGGCCTATACTAGGCATTTTCAAATCTCCTTTGACTTGTGCTTTATTGAATAAACCAGGTCAAAACATTTATACAGTATTATGTGTGTGGACTCTTAATAGGTAGTCATGCTTGCATTACAAAGGTAGTTTGGTGAGGAGAGTTAAACAATATTCTATATACATGTGAACAGTGATTGCTTCAGAGAATATTGCTGATTGAATTCTCTTTCAGGTTTGGAAAGGGTCTTGACCCCTTCCTACTCTCAGAATCTGTGATTTTTTTTTTTTTTTGCTTTTTGGAGGGCAATTGGGGTTAAGTGACTTGCCTAAGGTCACACAGCTATTTTTTGTGTTAAGTGTCTGAGGCCGAATCCAAACCCAGGTTCTCCTGACTCCAGGGCAGGTGCTCTATTCACTGCCCCCAGAATCTATGATTCTTATAAATAAACCGCTACCAGTTGCTGTTTCATGAGATAGTTACATTTCCTTTCTTTATTTTTTCCCCAAGAAGACTTTTTTTATTGCTTAATTTAATTTTTAAAGATTTTATTTTATGGAATAAAATAAGTATTTCTGTAACAGTACAATAAAAAGATGATTGCACATGAAACTACAAATCTACTGTGCATAATTTGCTATTATTTCCTTTATTAAAAATTTAAAAGGTAATTTTGTGCTAGACAAAAAATAAAAACAAAACTTTTAGTCAATATAGGAAAAATAAGTTGACCACTACAGAAGGAACTCCTCCAGCCAGGGACAACTTAAGCTGACATTTAAAATACCATTAAGTAAGGAAAGTGCCTGAAGGTGGTTTTGACCATTTAAGGCCAAACCCAGTCAACAGGGAAGCATAAACTCTTCAGTTAAGCATTACCTGCTGGACTTGGTGATCATTTATGACTCTTGGGAGGTCCTAGCAGTTGTCAAATAAACTAAACAGACTGATAATTCACTACCGTGGAAGAAGCAGAGAGATTTTATTGAAGATTTGCTACTGCCTTGGATATAGTAACTGCCCTTTCTAGGTCTCTGCTAGCACCTGTAAAATTATAGGTTGGCCTAAGATACCCTCCAACCATAAATCTAGGATCCTAGATTAACGAATCATAGATGTCAAGAGTTGGATTTTGGACCTGAAAGGGAACTCAGGGATCATTAGATCCACTCATTATCCAGATGAGAAAACTGAGCTGTGCAGTGGGCAAATGGCTTGTACAAGGTCACACAAAGTCAGAACTGAACCCTGGTCCTTGTCTCCAAATCCAAAAAGCCTTACAAATTATGATAATATATGTATGTAAAATATATAAATATACATGTGTATGTATGCATGTACACATGAATGTATATATCCTTAGCAGAAAATGCCTGCTTATTTACATTTGTTTTCATAGGATCAATATGTCATTTATCATCTTGAGGTCCTTTATTTTCAATAAAGCAAAACTCAAATACTGTCCCAATGGCTACGTTAAGAGAAGTGATTCATTTTTGTTATTAGCACCATTAAGCCCCTTACAAAAATAGGACTGAACTAAACTAAAAAAGCAAGTTAGGTTAACACCCAGCAGTTTACCTAGCTAATTTCTGTCTAATTTCTTATATTGTAAATAAGTGATTGAGTCATTTGACCAGATCAAGTATAGAAAAGCAAAACAACTTTTTTTTTCTAAATGTGAACAAAGAAAATGCACAAAAAAGGGCTATACCTGAATTTCCACCTTCAGCTTATTATCAATTCCTCCTGGGAGTAAAGATGAGAATAAGAGTGTGTATTTATTATGGGAGAGTGTGTATTTATTATGTCAACGCTGAAGAAATAATTTTCTGATTCATTCTTGTCACTCTCCCAAACATTTTAAGATGAAAAAAATTATGTGCAATAAAAATATTCTGAACCTACCCCAAATCTGGGTCCCATCTTGGAGCTGTGGAGTTGTTACTTTTCTTTCTGCCTTTCCAAGTGAATTTCGATTCCTCCATCCCCTGACCAGAGTCTCTACCATAGTTACTGACAACATTTCCACAGACAGTGAGAAACTGACTGTGGGAGTGAGATGCTGAGGCTAAACAGCTACTGTAGGAAGAAACATTTCCTCATCTGCAAATAATATGATTGTGCAGGGAAGACAGGTTAGTGCAGTTGTCACCTTGGGAGGCCTCCACCCACGGAGGCCTCCGCCCACATTCTTATGCTCTTTACTTGACTTCAACAGGGCAGGGAATTGGAGGAGTCTGGGAAATAAAAGTAGACAAATAGAGAATAATTAGAAGCAAGAATGTGGAGAGTGTGGGGAAAGGGATATTAAATGGGATGGATCGATCAATTGCAAAGAAAGACTTAACAACTGACTTGTACTGAAGCAGAAAACAGAATTTCTTCATATCTTGTTTGCAGGTGCCCCCTAATGGCCAAGATATGCACAGGTGATTAGATCCAAGAGACTATTAAGGGAGTAAAGGTGAAATAAAACAATGGATACAAAACGAATCCAGTATCATAGAATCTCTCTCAATGCCTTAAACACCTATGTGCTGTCATCAACCCCCTTTTCTTCTCCTTTTCTTCCTTCCTTCCTCTTCTTCCTCCTCCCTCTTCTTCCTCTTGCCCTTCTCTCCTTCTTCCTCTTCTTCCTCTCTTTTCTCCTCTTCTTCCTCCTCTTTCTCTTCTTTTTCTTCTTCCTGCTCTATCTCTTCTTCTTCCTCCACTTCTTCTACCTTTTCCTCTCCCTCCTTCAAAGGAAGTTTGGCAGAAAATGAAATCATAATGGTTTTGACTGAGAGAAAATGTCAGTAGTATTGTGTGAGGGGTTATGATATTCTTAAGACCATTTCAAGACTTTAGGGTGTCCACATATATTTTCTTCATGTTCAGTATTTTCTCCTATTTAAACCCCCTTCTCTGAAGTTATAATTAGATTGATATCAACTAGGAGACAGACCAGTTAATATTTTTCTCAGCTCAGGAAATATAAAAGACTCAATGTTAAATTCCAGCTAAGACAAAATGATCACATGCAGTTGTGATGAAACAAATCTGTTACAGTTCTATTTTAAAATTTCCCCTTAATTTGTTGTTTACTTTGTCTTAATTAGCAAATTTAGAGTGATGGGAAATGTTAAAGAAGCTTTGTGATGCATCCTGGGTTTCATGTAGTCAACACAAGTAGGAACATCTGGAAGACCTTGACGCTATCTGCAGGGAATCCCTCTTGTGTTGGGATGCTGTACTAGACAAAATGTGCAGGGGAGGGGAGAGAAGGGAATAACCATTTATTAAGTTTCTTCTATGTGCTAGACACTGTGCTAAATACAAGCATTATTTTATTTTATCCTCACAATAACCCTGTGAGGTATGTGTTATTATGATCCCCAACTCACAGTTGAGGAGACTGAGGCAAACAGGGTTTAAATGACTTGCCCAGAGTCACACAGCTAGAAAGTGTCTGAGCTCACATTTGAACTCAGGTCTTCCTGACTTCAGGACTTCCTGACTTCAGGTCCAGGGCCCTTTCCATTGTACCACCAACCTGCCTCCATGACAGTATCAAATGCCTTTGGCAAGGATAGGGCTCCCTGTTTTATTCCTCAATGGGTATTAATAAAAAAAAGTTTAAACAAAGTTATCTCTGTTGTCAATCTTTCAAGCCACCATATTGTTTTCACTAATGCTTAGGGGCCATCTTGTTGCTTAAGGGCTTGCTGGTGAAGAGCCATTTAATCAATATTTTGCTTTACTAATCAAATGATTTTTTAAAAAATCATTAACAAATGATAACTATAGTGGGAATCTGTGTTCTCTAGGTCTTTTAGTTACCTGTGAGTACAAAGATGTGTTCTGCAGCAATATAGCTTGTAAAAGCCTTTCTATTCCTCTCTCATACTTTTATCAACAATAAATGTGTTGTCCATTCACGCTGGAAAAAACATGGATAAAGAATGACTATTATCCAGGCTAGGATATGCAGTTGGCTAAATAAGTCACGGAACTCTGTTGGATAGACATTAGCCAATGATCTGGAGTGAGAAATGAAAAGGAAGATAGAGAGCTACATGACCTTTGGAGAATTTGTGGTTTTAAAAATGGGGCCTTTAATGGTCCCAAATGTACCTCTGAAACAAGGACCCATTTTTAAAACAACAAAATTCTTCTGGTGATGCTTTACAGCTCCAAGTCATGAAACAGAATCTCCTTTCAAGAATCAAAGTTGTGGGTTACTGAAAAGGCAAATTAAGAGGTGTATAATAGGTGTACATAGGCTGTAACACATTATCAGTCAAGAATTACACAAGAGAAATGGTATAAAAGATGTTATCAGACAGATGTATGACTGGAAAAGCATGTAGTTTTGGTCATGTAACAAGAACAAAAGATAACTGATAGTCCACATAAAAAAACGTAAAAAAAAATTGGAGCATTAATATCAAACTCAAATAGACATGGGCACCTAAACCACATATAATGATCTTTATGGCCTGCATATTAACTTGTTGTTCAGTTGTTTACAATTTTTTGTGATCCCTTTTGGGTTTTCTTGGCAAAAATACTGGAATGGTTTGCCATTTCCTTCTGCAGCTCATTTTACAGATGAGGAAACTGAGGCAAACAGGGTCAAGTGACTTGCCCAGGGTCATATAGCAGTAAGTGTCTGAGGTCAGATTTGAGCTCAAGAGGAGAAGTCTTCCTGACTCCAGTCCTGGCACTTTGTCCACTGTACCACATAACTGGCCTGCATATTGACTTAGAAAGCCACATATTAACATTATCTCTGAATTAAAAAAAAAAACATTATCTCTGTTTTACTGCTTCTTAATTTATTTTGTTAAATATTTCCCAATTATGTTTTAATCTGATTCAGGCAGCACTCAAGAGTGTTGTGGGTACCACTGACCGAAGGCATACTTGACACATCTTAAATAAAGGATTGTCCCAGTGGAAAATTTACAAAAGGGCATCAGCAAGAAGTGCACAGAAAGACAGGGTGTGGATGTATTATTGTTTACATCATTGGAAGAAGTACCTATGTAGACGAGATGAGAGCTCTACAAAGGATCAGAAGACATTTAGTTCCCTTAGCATTGATGAGGAGTGGAAAAAGAATATATAAGCATAAAAAAATCATCTCAGACTTCAAACTAGAGGTGGCAATATGGGTACATGAGCATAATATTGAAAGTACCATTAGGGACCAAGCCTGGAAATTGGAGTAACTCAGAATGGAGGGTTGGAAGCTCAGTTTCTTCTTTGGTAAAATTTAAAAAAAAAAAATGAATTAGCTGACCTCTGACCTCCCTTCTATCCTTGAATCTATGATCCTGTGATTTCCACACTGGGACTGACTGCCTAACAATATCCTTTTCCCCTTCCCTCCCTCCAATCTCAGGGCCCAGTTGCCCTTTTGAGACACAGACTTCCCATTAGAGCTGTCTTTAACATTTATTTTAATTTAATTTCACCTGAATAAAAACCTTGCTTTGGCCTGGCAGCACCACCATCCCTCCACCTCAGAAATGGCTGTCTTTGACCTTAGATTCCCCAGGGTATAGTTGCTCCTGAAAGATCTTGATGGTTATCTATACTTTTTAAAATTCTCTTTAAAGGTCTCAGTGAATGAAATCAGGGTTCAGGCTTAACAACACAATGAGAATACTGCTGTTCAGTTTGCTAGTTTTAGCAGGTGGAAATATGGACTCTCCAGACAGGAAGTTGAGTAATGACCATTATTGCTATGGGAAGCATGGTCAGGAAGAGGAAGAAGAGTAATGTTCTGATATTGTAGGTCAGCCCCACCCTTTCCAGCTCATACAAATGGACTTCCTTGAACTATACTTCATTACCAAGCATTGCACTAGAGATTCATTACCTAATCTGCCAATTAGTCAACTGTGAAAATTTAAAGGACACAAAAATAATTAGAGAAAGTACCAGTCTCCTAATAAAGTTCCTTCTCTTCCCCTCTTCACCCTGCCCCTCCATGAGGAGGCCACACTGAGCAGGGCCCACCAGAGTTATTAACTAGGAATTCTTGCCTTGGATGCAAAGTCAGTTGGCTAGCACAGTTGTACCAGGAATAGTTACAACCCACCCCCCAGAGAGTTTAGGCTACATACAACTTGGGATTGTGGGGGAAATATGGACCCCAGAAGAGGCACAACAGAGCAATGGAAGCCTAGGGGTAATGCCTCTACTCAGGAGAGAACCCTGAGGTGAGGAGCAGAGTAGTTGCCATAGGCAAGGAAGAATCGGTTTGCCCTCATCATTCTGGCACTCAGAAGTAAAACCCAAGTTTTTCTCAGCTAGTTATAACTTTTAGATTTTTTTAAAATACAGAACATTAGAAGCCATATCAATTAATAAGCGTTAGTTACTATTTGCTATTTGTTCCCTTTTACCACAGTGAATAATCTATAGTCTATAAATTAACACTAAACTCCCTCAGTCCAGGGAGATGGATTGAGCCCAAGCACTAATTTGCATGTTATACCATACCATACTATACCAGGTATTGTAAAGGTGAATTAGAAAGACATTTAACTCTAGTTGCTCTCAATTATGATAGCGAATTGGAAGAAGACAGAACAGAATGTGCGGATAAGTTAGTGACGATTTCATTTTCTTCACACAGCCCTAAATACATTAATTACTTTCCTTACTTTTAGAATCATAGAAACAGAGACAAAGGGGCCCGAGTGGTTACTTATTCTAACTCATAATTGAACTTGTATAGTATCCCTACTATAACCATACAGATTAGCATTTGCTTGAAGACCTCTGGTGATGGGGAATTCATCATTTCCTTAAGGGGCCTCATTCCACTTTTGGTTTTTAACAACACAGCAGTGTGTAAGCATTAGTAAAAATGATCATGGATTTCTACATTGAGATGAATTGTAGCCAGTCATTTCCCCCAACCTTCCCTCCTCTTCTTAGTTGATATGTACTTGTCCTCCGACTGGCTACACTGTCAGTTGTATACTTTCTATGCCTTACAATGTCTTTTCTTGAAATAAACCAATGCACAATCAAAACTGATATGGCTGGCTATGAATCTATTAGGTAGGTAACTCTTAAGAGTTCAGTAAACACCTGTCTGGGCAGGCAAACCAGGTGTCTAAGCTTATAAGCTTACAAGCATTTTATACCAACAAAACCCACAAAGGTTTTGATGCTATTATTTACTCTCCTCCTGTATCTGACCACTATAAAGATAAGGCTAGATATATTACAGGCTAAAGTCATATTGAAATTCTAGTAGCCCTTGGTCAGTAACAATGTACTTCACTATTCTGGATATTGAGAGTAACTCGGTCTAGGATATTGTCAGCTGGCCATAAATGGACATATTTACAACACTGTTACTTCAAGTCAGATTTCTTGGCATTTTTCTCTTGAATATAGTAAAAGCGGTGGTATCTTTAATGTAGCTTAATATTTTCTCAGCATTCTTCATGTTGAAGGAAAGACCTTGGGAAAAAGAAGTGGTTCTTTTCCTCTGAATTTTAAAGTCCCAGAAGTCAAACTATTCTCTGATGATACTCCCAGTTGGATTTAATTTATTTCCATGACAGTTGAAAATCTACATTATTAAAATTTTGCATTATCTCAATGATCAGCACCATGATGATACACACACAAAAAGAAGACTGCTTTCCACTTTTAAGATAGTGGGAGAAACTGTGCATGCATTCTTGAAACTAGAGAATCAGTAGCAATATATAACCAAGTATGAGACTGCACAGGACAGATAAGAGCTCCAATAATTTGGAGAAGAAAAGAATCATCACAGGATGGAATCTGAGGCAGCTTTATGGATGAGAAGGTCCAATAAGACCTGGAAAGAAGCATAATATCTGGATTAGCAAAGATGAATGAGGAAGGCATGTCAGATGAAGGCAATAGTATGTGAATGCTATGATGGGAACCAGTATGATGCCTGAGTATACAGGGTCTCTGCTGGAGAGAGTTATGAGATAAAGTTGAATTGGTAAAGTGATGGCAAATGATGAGACACCTCGAATGTCTAGTTAAAGAATTAAAACTTGACTTAAAATGCAATAATGAAACAAAGAAAGGCAACATTTCAGATCTACTTAGTCAATCAGGTAGATTGGGGGTATTTGAGATACAAAGAGACCACATAAAAGGCTACTGAAATTATTCAAGCAAGTATTTCCATCGGTTCCAGAAATGGGACTACTTTGTATGGTGGCAAGGTCTCTTACTGGAATTGCTTGAGTAGAGGCTAGATGATCAAGTATCATAGACCTTGTAATGGGTATTCATGCATTTGGGAAGAAGTTGGTCTAGATAAGAGGTATCAAACTAAGAGCCTGTGAGCCCCATGCAGCTGGGAAAATTGCCCAGTGCAGGTAAAATGTAATTGGGAATTATAACAAAATAAATAAATATGCATTATAACATGGATAATGTCAATTTGTAGTTTTCTAAGACAATAAGTAGCCAACAGAGATCAATTTTTGTTTCTATTAAATTTCTAAATTGTTTGATACTACTGGTCTAGTGGTTCCTAACAGTTCTAAAGATTTTATGAATCTAACTATCAAATATAGCAGAAAGTTGTAAGAGAATGAGTATAAAGTACAGGTTTGAGTAGGAGGAGACCATTTGTGGAAATCAATAATCTAGCAGATTAGTAGTGTTACTAAATACTCTTATTATTAAAACCAGCTACATCTTTTGCATTTTAATTTGAGATTAAGGTTTGTATACCCCACTTCTCAACTTTTTTTTAAACAAATTTACAAAAGGTGGAAAGCAATGGAATGTACTCTCAGATTAGTTTCAAATCTGGGTTAGCAATTCTGTGGGAGATTTCTATTAAATCAGTGACAAGGGCTGGATAACTTTTTAAAAAAAAATGCTTTCTGGTCAAGCTTGGAATGTTCCAAAAGCATCAGTCAATAAAGTATCAAGTAAACCCTGTGGACAGTAGGGAAGGAGAGTTACCACTTAGATGTCCCTTGTGCTATTATTTTGGTCAGAAATCAAATAAATCTGCTCTTAGCTTTGAATACATTGAAGTTTTAGGAGGGAGTAAAAGAAAGAATGTTGTGATTGATGATGTTCTATGGGAGCACCATGACCACACCACAATCACAAACGCCTACTACAGAACTTTAAACTTAGCTCTGAGGCCAGCAGAGTACATTTGGATGCTTCTGCTTGTAAAAGAGAAATTTATCCAGAGAGAAAGCCAGTTTCAACTTTCGCAGACAGACCTGAATCATTCAAGTCTCTCTGAAAGAACCATTCTACATTTAATGAGGCAAATAAAATTATTGTTAAATATGCAATGTTTAGCCTACATAGAATATTAAAATAAAATTTATTATTCAGTAACCATATTTTTATATACTCATGTACATTTTTATAGTATCCTGAGAAATACTATATAAAAAAGAAGATGTAGAGAACATTGATGCCCCATCTACAGGTCCTAGAGAGCAATTTTGCTATTTTAAATAATAATGGGCTTATTACTGGAAATGTACTTGTGGGATGTATTGTTGGCCATGGTCATGATTAATTTGATTTTAAGTATCTTGGTCAGAAGCTGTTAGGGGCAGCACCCTGTTAGTTTAGGTTATGATTTTGGGATGAAATGAGGTACTCATAAATCAACAAACCGTTAACAACAATTACCTTTGTTTTAACATAGCATGATTATACAATAAGTAGCAATTAACTTCCCTTGACTCAGCCCCTCATTGCCATACAGAAACCTGTCTAGTAAGCAGGCCTGACATGGTCTTCAGACCATTCCATTGTATCAGTGGAACTCCAACTTTATAGTAGCAGGCTTTTTTTTTTTTTTTACCTTTAAGTGACCAGGAAGCTTGGTTAAGGAGACACATAAAGATGCTATCTACATCCAGAAAAAGAACTGATAAATGAAAGTATGTATAGAATAATTTTACATATATATGTATATGTGTGTGTATGTATGTAACTATTTGTGTCTAATGGTGGCCATCTCTGGGAGTGGGGAGAAAGAAGAAAAGGAAAAAAAAAGAAATCGACAATTGTATATTTGGAGGTAATAGCAAGTTTTACATGGTAGATTTGCAATTTCATGTGCAATCATCTTTTTTTATTATACTATGATATAGAAGTGCTTGTTTTATTCCATAAATTAAAAAATAAATCAACAGAAGAGGAAAATTAAGGGCCAAAAATTAAAAATGAGTGTATTTTAGATGAAAATCTTGACTTGGGCATTTTATTTCCTTTATTTGGATAAATCATCCTTTAATTTATTTTTTCAAGAAAAATAAGGATACAACTATGAAATTAGAAAAAAAAATTAATCCCTATTGAGGGGAACTGGGGAATCCTGGTTCCATCTCAGAAGCCTAACCCCCAGTTAAAATAAATAGCCCTTATTTAGTCTTTTTAGGGTTTGCAAAGTACTTTACATATATAATCTCATAACTCTCACTGACCGTGTCTATGGAGTAAAAAAGATCCTTTAATGGTAGTCAAAGGACAGGATTTTTAGGAAATAGTGGGGACTGTTGGCATTTATTTTACTTAGTGATTATACTAAGTTTTTCTAAAATGATAGGATTATAATCTTGATGTCTAGAGGCCATGTGGTATGGCAGAAAGAGTGCAGGAGTTGGAGTTATTAGAGGACAGGGTTCAAATCCAGCCTGAGTATCTAGGGGATCATAGGCAAGAACCACAATCTTTTCTGATGCTTGGCTGTCCCATCAAATACAGAAAGAAATAAAATGCATAAAGTACCTTCCAGGGTATTGTTAAGAACAAAGGAAATAATGTAGATAAGTGCTTTGTAAACCTTATAGTACTATGTAAGTATCATCTATTATTGTTTTAAAATTACCTCCCACCCCTGTGGGAACTTTGTTGTTATTGTTCAGTGATTTTTGCTTTTATACAAAATGGATAATTCCAATTAAGCAAAACCAACCAATACAACTGCTTCTGACAAGGTATGGTACATTCTGGGGCCTCTACTGAGAGAAAGAAAATATATTTCATCATTAGATATTGCTGTTTAGTAATTTCTGTCATGTCCAACTCTTTGTGACTCCATTTGGGGTTTTCTTTTCTTTCTTTTTTTTTTTTTTTGGGTCTTTATTAATTTGTTTACTTTTAGTTTACAAGATTCATTACCACAACTCCTTGAGTTTCAAATTTCTCTCCCTCTTCCTCCCCTCCCCCATGGCGGCATACAATCAAGTATAGTATCTGCAAATGCTTTCACATATGGCATTAGTCAGGTTATAAAGGATTGTATCAGATGGAATGAAGAATGGGAAAGAGGAAACAAAACCAAACAAGAAAAAGAAAAAGAGCAGATAGTTTGCTTCAATCTGGGTTCAAACTCAGTTCTTTCTCTGGGTGTAAACATCTCTCTCCATCATGAGTTTTTTGGGGTTGACTTATGACTCTGGATTGCTGAGAAGAGTCCAGTTTATCAAAGTTGGTTGACACACATACGTTGTGTCTGTAATTGTGTACAAATTCCTCCTGGCTCTACTCTTCTCACTCAGCATCAGTTCATATAAGCCTCTCCAGGTAAATATGAAGTCCATCTGCTCCTCGTTTCTTATTGCACACTCATTTGGGGTTTTCTTGGCAAAGATACTGAAGAGGTTTGCCATTTCCTTCTCTAGGTCATTTCACAGAGGAGGAAACTGAGGCAAACAGTGTTAAGTGACTTGCCCAGGGTCCTATATGTGGGTTTGGATTTGAACTCAGGTCTTCCTGACTCCAGGTTCAGCGTTTATCCACTATGCCACCTAGCTGTCACAGGGATCAGTATTTTCTGAGCACTCTAGGAATTTAATAGTCTTATGTTTATTTACAACTAATAAGAGAGATGCAGTATCAGGAAATGATCAATCTATAAACATTAAGTGCCTGATGATGATGATGATGATGATGATACTGTGTTAGGATTACAAACAAAAAAGAGCCAGATTCAAGATTCTGACATTCTACTGGAACATTCAAGTTCAAATTCTGAAACAGACTAGTAAAGTAGCCATAAGGAAATCTTTAACCTTTCTGCACAGACAACTCTAAGTTACAGCTATCCATAGATTTCAGACATTGCCCTTCTGCTTTAATGGATTTGGTGATTTTCCACGCTGTGAGTTCCCAATCCTTATGAAATCACAATCCTGAACACTTCCACCCTGCACCCCCAAATAAGACTCTTAAAATTAAAACCTAGGGTGAGATGTAATATAAATAGTAAAAAATACCGGTAATTTCTGAAACCATCAAAAATTATACCAGTACTATGAAAGTGGAGTCGCATACCAATCAATCTCTTGAAATAATGCAGAGGATTTTAGGGTGATTTATTTTCTATTATACAATAGGATTATAGTAACAATGAAACCCCCCCCCAGGATTTTAACTTTCATCAATTAAACTTTTACCATTTTACCCTATTTTTAAAAAGTCTTCTTATTTAATTATTCATTTTTCTCTCCTAATCTGATCAGTAACAATTTTTGAACCTATATGTCTATACAAATGTCAAAACTACCAATAATAATTCTGATTTTATTTTAGTAAAGAGAATTGTAAGGTAACAGGACAAATTTGAAGATGCAAATAAAGATAATGCCATCCAACTTTATTAATATGTTTAAAAGATACACCAGATATTTTATTCCTTCATAATGAGCTCATTTGCCAACTGGCCGTCAGATGTTTTTCTAACAAAATCTCACTCTCAGCAATTTAATATAGTCATCTGCTCCAGCACAGCCTTTGTTACTTGCAATTTTACCCTGAAACATGAACTCTATTCAGAATTTTAAAACTCTCCATTAGGTCAGCACAGGAATACACTGAAGGGACTCTAAAAGTCCCTTTCTTCCTCTCTTCTCCTCCACACACCTTTTTTTTTTCTTCTCTAAGTATGTGGATAAATTACAAGGTACTGATTGACCTGGATTAGCCTTTATCCCTTGTCTGCACAAAATAATTCCTACCATTTACAACAATTAGGTTGAAAGAGAATGGGCAACTCAAGATGAATCTGCTTGTAAAAACTTCAGTTGACCAAGGAGTCCCAAGGTTAACACTGGTTTGCTAATGGAACAATGCCTTTGTTTAGAAATGGAGTTATTTATGACAGAAGTTAAGTTAAACTTCTAAATACTCTTTTGAATTCTTGGTGTCTGAGCTTAGGCAATGCTGCATTTTTGTTTCTAATTGGAGGAGACTGAATTTGCTTTTTCAACGAAGAAATAATATATTTACCTTTTTAAAACCCAATGTTGTTTGACTTTAAACTCCTATAGACAAGCCAGTTCTGAAAGAATTTAAAGTCAAAGAAGGCAGGATAACATATAAAGTTACATAAATCTATAGTAAACATGGATTTTCTTAGAAAAATATAGAATGGCTGGAAAATGGCATATTCTGACAAAAGGAATACAGAAAGTTTCTAATATAAGAATACCTAACTTACTAACATTCCTCACTCATTAGAAATGGTTCTCAGCTGACTTAAAAGAGGATTACATGTCTTTGCACCATCTTGCCTCCTTGCATCAGGCTTCTAGAATCATTTGTCAGTTGCTACTGTTTTTAGGGAATCCTTTTTTCCTATTGCCTTTCTCCCTG
Source organism: Petaurus breviceps papuanus (assembly GCF_028583685.1). Lineage (NCBI taxonomy): Eukaryota > Metazoa > Chordata > Mammalia > Diprotodontia > Petauridae > Petaurus > Petaurus breviceps. The sequence continues at coordinate 8,044,884 of NW_027187345.1, forward strand.
CAATTCAATTAAACAAAAATTTATTAAATGCCTACTATATGCAATATAAAATTCAGGTATAGTTACTTCTCTCATAAAGCTTACCTTATGACACCATACTAGACAAAAATAGTATTACAGAATAATATATAATAGGTACATACTAGAGATACAAATAAAATGCTAAGTGACGTCTGGGGGGGGTAGAGTAAGAGGAGGGAGGCCTGATTGGTGGGAAACCAGGAAGTTCTAAGGAGGAGGTGTCTTTAAGCTTTAGGCTTTAAAGGATGTGCAGAATTTTAACAGATGTCCTATTTCCATGGGGCTAAATTTAAGGGCTGAAGAGTGATCTGGATCTCCTACTTCTTCTTCTACATTTAGCATCAAATGCTCTCTAAAGGAGTATATGGAAAATGTTATCTCCATGCCACTAACAAGGGAAAACAAAAACTCACCACACAGCTCATCTATATGTTCCAGCAGGGTTAATTGAAGGCTATGGTACAGTCAGCCAGATCTTGGCTAAATAGCAATGTGTAAATCCAGTTTCCTTTACAGGTGCCAACACTAATGAAAGGCTGTTTTTCCCTTAGGTCTATTTCTTACGTCCTCAGAGGATGAGAAAGAGGGAATTATAAGGAAAACCCAAGAGCTGAAACAAATCAAACCATCCTGTTCACATAGTTCACTGTAGACAGCATTGTTCAAAATTACTATATGGAATTTTATCAAACTGAGGTCATAGTCATGATCATTAAACTAGGGTATATTCACAGTCTCAAGCCTCTTACAACTTCACCCCCAACTTTTAAAAGAATGTAGGGGGGAAAAGTAGCTAATAAGTAGAAAGACTGTTTTAAAATTCCTGGATAAGTTTTCTAGACGTGCAAACAATTTTTTTTCCATTTTCATATTTGATAGACTAGGAAGAAAGCCCAGGTATATCAGTGAGATAAAACCAAGATGAAGGGACAGGGCTAGGGACTAAACCTCTGATTTTTACCAGTATCGGGAACTCCTGGATAAGGGAAGTCCTTCTTACCAAGGTTGGCTGGAAGCTTCTCTGCAGCATAGTCTTAGAGTAGGAATTTTTAGCCTATTTTTGTGCTGTGTCCCTTAGGAGTCTGGCAAAGTCTATGAATCCTTTCTCATGATAATGTTTCTAAATGTATAAAATAAAATAGGATTACAAAGGAAACCATTTATAATGAAATATAGTTATGTATCTACATTTTTAAAAATCAAGTTCATGGATTTCAACTCCCAGTTACAAAACATCTGTTTAAAAAGATGATTTTTAAAAATCTGTTTGAGTTGCCTAGAATACTGAGAGGTTAAATGATGTGCCTAGAGTCACAGAGCCCCTATGTGTCAGAAGCAAGTCTTTGAGCCTATGTCTTTCTGGCTTTGAGGACAGTCCCCTACCCATTATTCCAGGCTGCATCTCAGTCAATAAAAAAAAAACCCCAAACAAAGACTCCCAACTTAATCTATGAAGCATTTCCATGATCTTCAATGCATCAGCTCTCCCACTAAGAGAAAAAAATAAACAAACTTTTTTTTGTATGACTCATTCCCCACATTGTAAGCTTTCTGAGGGCAGAGATTCCACCAATATTGTATCTTCAGGACTTAGCACTTCAGGTAATTAATATTTATTGGATTGAATAAACATAAGAAATCAAGATGAAGGTTGGGTGGAGTCGGAAATCTGGAAAATGTGGAGAACCAAAATTACCAAATTATGAGTCTGGAATTTTTTTTGATGACAACATATTTTCTTCAGATTATGTTAAAAACAATAAGACATTGTCTAATTATAAGATGAAGTGGGGCCAGGCATGTTGCAAGACTGAGAGACAGTAGATGAACAGCCCTGGTTCTTGCTACCTTGGTACCCCTGAGCTGTTAAAAGAACTCAAGGAAAGCTTCCCATGTGTTCAGTGGATTTCCTGTTAAAGAGAAATACTAATGTATGGGCAAGAATGACATAAGATGAGAAGATGTAGAGGTTTTGTAATCCTACACTGTTGGAAAGTACTTCCACACTAATGAAATCTATTTAGGTATAGGGCAGCTGTGCTCAGGAATTTCAATGAGTCATCCCAATGGATGGGGTTTTTGTTTTTGTTTAGAATAATAGCTTTTCATCAAAGATAATAAAAGTATATGTTGCTCCCGGTGATGAGAAATACTTATTTCTGAAAGTTTTTCTTTCATATGTAAAGTGATTATCTCAATCTAGACTCAGCATTGGAAGGTACTTTATAGCTAATCTAGTCTGAACCCCTTATTATAAAGGTGAAGAAATAAACTTTGGGGAGGTGAAGAGGCTTACCCCAAAGCACAAAACAAGTAAGTGGGAGAGTAGGTATTCAAACCTAGGCTTCCTGACTCCAAATCCAGGGCACAATCCATCATCCTAGCTCATTCCAGGACAAAGTTCAGGACCAAATCTGGTATTTCACAATTGGGAATCAAAGGTAAGGACTACACCACAATAATCCTCTTGAGGATGATTTTTTTAGCAATCTCAAATATATAGGCCTTTGATTAAAAGAAGCCAAAACTTGCTCATTGCTTAAATCACTTTCTGGTATACTGTTAGGTTTTAAGAGAAGCACAGGGCAGTATAACAACTCTCAGGTCACTGGTACAAAAAGTAATCACTATAGTAAAAAATCAACCCAGATTATCAGAAAATGGCATACATGGGTTAGTGGAATTTTCTGGTTATAATCCCTTATTGCTGTAGCAATTACACTTTGTAACACATGTTCACCAAGATGTTTTTACTTATGCTTAGAATAACTCTGACATAGGCAGGGCATCTATTATCATTCCCATTCTTTTACAGGTGAGAAGGGAGGAACAAGTATTTTTTAAGTGATTAATTTAACAAATGTGCCTGGCACTGTTAAGCACTTTACAAATATTATCTTATTTGATCCTCTAAAAGTTATTCTTCTCACCATTTTACAGTTGAAAAAACGGAGACAGACTGATGGTAGGTAACTTGCCCAGGATCACATAGCTATGAAGTAGCTTAGGTCTTCCTGACTCCAAGCCCAGCACTCTATCCACTGTAGCTTCCTTAAAAACTGTGGCTTGGGGCAGGTAGGTGATGCAATGAATAGAGCACCAGCCTTGGAGTCAGGAGGACCTGAGTTCAAATTTGACCTCAGATACTTGACACATTTACTGGCTGTGTGACCTTGGGCAAGTCATTTAACCCCAATTTCCTTGCCTTCCTCCCTCAAAAAACAAAAACAGGCTTAGAGTGTTCAGAGAGATGCATGGAGTGTCACATAATCAGTGGCAAATACAAGACCAGGACTCCAACTTTTATGCTGGTTCCATTAAATCGTCTCCCCTTTTCAACCCTTGCTGAAAATCCTTCTAAATGCATAAGCATAGCTTCTGCTTTAATAAATTACCAATGTGACCTTGGGAAACTCACCACTTTTTCAGCTCTCCTTGTCTACAAAATAAATGGGCTGGGCTAAATCATCTTTATAGTCCCTTCTAAAACTAAATCCTAATGATTCAGGATCTTATACTGCTTCCAGAGCCATCATTTTAATGGCATGGGAGTGCAGACAGAGAAGGTAAAAGAAATTAGCTAAATATGTCCCAAGACAGTTGGGAGGGTTTTTGTTTGTTTGCTTTAAGGAAGTACCTGATATAAATTTGTTTTATTTTTATTTTTGCCTTAAAGGCGGAACACAGAAAAGTTCTCATTAATTGAAGGTAATAGTTTGACTAGTTTATGACAATCAATATTAAATGGTACCTTAGTGGGCTAAAATGATTCATTTTCATTTTAAGCATCCATTAAACAGTTACCAACACTAGGAAGAATAAAATGAACATTCATTATCTATTGGGTTATTCATCTGTATGCAAATGCAACAAATTATATTACATACTTCACTTTAAAACAATTCTGGATTAACATGATGTTACTTGGACATCTCTTCTTGCCCTACCTCCCTTTCTTTTATAAAAATCAATTATAACCTGGCTTCACTTCAGTCATTAGAACATCTGCTAGGGGAGGGGGTGTTAATTTCTGAAGATCTAAAAATGGCGGATGTGCCTCCAAATTCTCTTTCCAGACACAAATTATATTATCAGAAACACAACATCCAAACTGAAACATCAAATAGCTTTGTATTCTGGCAGACTATGAAAAAAACAGTTTGAATGTTTGAAGTAGGCATTTGTTTATATACTGTAACCAACCAAGATCGCCAAACACAATAATTAAATGCTTTAACAAGTGAGAAACCTTGGCAGAATATGTAATTTGAGGTGAGGGGACCCACAAAAATAAGCATTGAATTGCTATGTAGCAGGAAATGTTGAATTATTTATCCTTTGCTACACATAAATAGGTCCTCTTGTGAGTCTACCTGTATAGAAATGAAAAGAAAAATGAACATTTTGGATTGAAGAACACCAGGAGCCCATTTAGATCTGGAATTTTTTTTTGATGACAACATATTTTCTTCAGATTATGTTAAAAAAAATAAGACATTGTCTAATTATAAAATGAGGTGGGGCCGAGCATATTGCAAGACTGAGAAATAGTAGATGAACAGCCCTAGTTCTTGCTACCTTGGTACCCCTGAGCTGTTAAAAGAACTCAAGGAAAGTTTCCCATGTGTTCAGTGGACTTCCTGTTAAAGAGAAATACTAATAAATGGGCAAAAATGACATAGGATGAGAAGAAGCATGTTCAACCTTGGTGAACCCATCCACAATAGGATCTTTTTCTGCTTCCCATCAAACTTTGAAAGATATCAAAGAATTTTCATCTTCCTTGCATAGTAAAATGTCTATATGTAACAGAAATCTAATACTTACAAAGAATCCTGAAAAATTATACATTTTTTTTCTGCCCTCTACTCAATTATCTTCCCACATATACCTTGGGCTGTTTCTGAATTAGTTTTGTTGGTTGAGGGGCGGAGAGTAGGAATATATGTTTTTAAACATCCATAACACACAGGAATATGCTGACCTCATTAATTGGTTCTGGGAAAACCGACAAAAGGTAAAACTAGAGGAGAAATTTGTCCAAGATACACTAGGTCTGGTTACAGAGCTATTGCCCACAGAATTCTAGGTGAATGTCATTTGGTTATGATGCACTGTAGCCAGCTATTTTTCTGGGTATGGGTGTTGGCCTTTGGATATTTCTTGCCCAATGACAGGAAAACAAGCTTGCTAAATGTGTTATGAATGGGATGAGGATAAGGTGAGAAAAAGGAGTTTTCCCAACAGGATTGAGGAGGGTCACTCCCTGGAGAAGGTGTTTTTTTCACCAGAAAATGGAGGAGAAATGGTTGTCTCTGATGGGTTTGTGATCATAGGGCATGGAGAACCGTGTTAGGTGTTGCCATATTAGGGACCAGGAGACCCTGGAAAGTGATGTGTCAAGCCCTAGGCAAGCCAAAATGGTATCTGTAGAGATACAATGTGACCAGAAAATGCACCAAGAGTTGCAGATAGGATGGGGTGTTAAATAGGGGAAGCAAACAATTCTAGACAGATTTCTAGTCTTTCACTAAAGACTTCAAGTCCTGGACTATTTTATCATGGTGTGTTCTGGCTACAGAGAGGGTTTAAGTTTATGCTGTCTATTATCCAGGGCTAAATCTTTGGAGGAGCTCATTTCCCAGTTACTCCAGTGGAGTCAGGACACTGTTGAGACATGTATTAAGGCTTCCATGAAGTGATGTTGGTCAGGCCAATGTTACATGAGATATGTTTGCACTACCATCAGTCATCAATTTTAACCTCAGTAAAATGAATATATTAGTCCCTCCACTCTGCAGATTCTTAAGTTCCGTGGACTGATTTTTAAGGAGTTTGTGAACTCCTTGTGAGTTTCTGGGAAAAAATACATCTTTATTTCAAAATAATTGGATTCTTTTATTGTCCTATGTATTTTATTTTATTCATTTAAAAATATTCTGAAAAGAGTTTCAGAGGCAATGCCAAATAACCAAGAGGGTCTGTGACACAAAAATGTGTCATGACATACATGACACATAGTAGTCCTTTCACCAGCCTAGTGGCACATACCTGTAATCTCTGCTTCTCTTAAGCCTGAGTGGATCTCTTGATGTTGGGAATTCTGCTGATGGGTGTCTGCCCTGTCTGGCATTAATATAGTGTACCCATGATCATGGTGGAGGGGGGGTTACCAGTTTGCCTAACAAGAGAGGTAAGCCTGCCCAGATAAAAAGGGAACAGGTCAGAGCTCCCATGCTGATCAGCAGTGAGATGGGCATGTGAGTGACCCCTGTATTTCCAGTCTGGGTAAGATAGGGAGATACCGTTCTTAATGAACAAAGAAACAAGGACCCTGCTCCAGATCATCAAGTCTAAAATTCTATGATTCTATCTTATGGGATAAACAATTCCCAATTATTTCATCTAAAAAAACACACACATGACAAGTTTGTTTGCATGTGACTTAAGAGATGGGTCAAGGCTTTGGAACAGAATACTAAAGAATAGATATTTGCCTATGCTTCAAAGTGGCTATGACACAAACAATGCAAACATCTTTCCTTATTCCTCTGAAATAAAGAAAATGCTATGGAAATATGGAATCAATGATATGTATGTTTACACTGGGCAACTTGACAGTCTTTTCAAACTGTCCAAATTTCAAGGCAAATGTAAACTCATTCATAATGTTGAGAATGTGCTTGGAAGAACCGTTTGCCTTCACTCAGTAACTTGAACAAACAGAGCTAAAGAACAAAATAAACATCAATAATAGCTTTCATTTGCATAGTGCTTTACATCTTCAAAGTACCCATATACATGAATTGACTCAAAGGGTATCCGGTTGAATTAGGTTTCAATCATCTCCATACTTCAGAAGGAAATCCAAGGGCAGAGGGAAGTTAAGCAATTTGTTTAAAAGCCAGTTAATGGCAGAATTCAAATTAATCTTTAGTTTCTTTCTGCAACATGGTGAAAATCTAGACTGTTGGTCATTACGTTAGTCAATTACAACTGTCCCCAAATGGAATGAACTGTCTTGTGATATGGGTGGTTCACCCTCCTTGTATATCTTCAAGCAGGGACTGGACAAACATTTTGTTTGGGTATGTTATGGCAGGTATTCCTTTGGTATGGTTTGGACAGGATGACCATTGACATTGAGGTGTCTTCCAGCTCTCATATTCTGTGAAACATTCAAGCACATTTCAAATAATGAAGTCATCTCCTGGTGCTGTCTAGATTTAAAATGAAAGGTTAGGCTATGCTTGTGGACTAGGCAACAAACACTTCTTAAGCCTGCCAGTCACTGTGCTAAGAGGTGGGCATACAAAGAAAGGCAAAACCAATTCCCATCCTGAAGGAGCTCACAGTCTAATGGGAAGACAGCAAATGACTCTGTACCAACAAGACATAGACAGGATAAAGTAGAGACAGTCTCAGGGGGAAGGCACTACTATTAAGTGGGATCTGGAAAGGCTTCTTACAGAAGGGCACAATTTTAGTTCACTTATAGGAAACCAGAAAGGAGATGAAGAGGAAAAGAATTCTAGGCATGGGGGGGGGGGGATAGCCAGTGATAATGATGCAAGGAACTGGAAAGAGGCCAGTTTCACTGGAGCATAGTGAGAGGAGTAAGATGTAAAAAAACTGAAAATGTAGGAAGGGCCAGGTCTGAAGGACTTTAAAAGCCAAGGAGAGAATTTGATATTTGATGCTGGGGGTAATAGGGTAGGAAGGAAGGTGGAAGTAGGTTGAGGAAAAAAAATTCATAACCCTTTCTTCTGGGACTTTCTACTGCCCGTGGAACTGTCCTGTTTAACTGTCCTGGTGGAAAAAAATTCCTAGTTCTGCCTCTGGTTACAGTTGATCAGCATCAGCAGAGAGTAGACAAACTCAATTTGTTTGACTCTTCCATACTCACTCGGATGCTTCCGCCAGCACTTACCTCAAACTGAGTACTCAGTATAATATCACCATATGCATTTCCCTCTCTGTTACCTGAGAAACTAATGCCATGCCTGCTTAGGTGTCAGACAGCCAATGATTAAAAAAAAAACCACCCCTGCCACTAGTGGTTGAATTACAGGATTCTTTACTTTGATTTATAGACCCAGTGTATATATGCAGCCAAAAAGGCACTATATATTTTAGGGGATGATGGGGAAAGGGGAGGGAGCTAAGAAAAGCAGGAAAGGAAGCAGGCTAGATGGAAAGAAGAAAGAAGTGAAAGATGCAAACATGAAAGTCAGCAGTGGTAGTGAAAAACCTTAAAAGAAGCTTCACTTCACCCTACCCAATATGAAATTGACAACTTCTTGTCCCATTTCCATACTCTTAGAAATTTATCTTAAAATACACTACTCTATTTTGGATTATATGGACTAAGGGGGGAAGGGAAGGCAATTGGGGTTAAATGACTTGCCCAAGGTCACACAGCTAGTAAGTGTGTCAAGTGTCTGAGGTCAAATTTGAACTCAGGTCCTCCTGACTCCAGGGCTGGTGCTCTGTTCACTGTACCACCTAGCTTCTCCTGATTATATGGATTCTTGCATTCATGAGTCACTGTGCTCCTTTTGAAGGATCATATTAAAAAACAGCTATTGCTCTGGCTTCTTTAGGAAGAAGGAAGGAAGGAGGGAGGGAGGGAAGTAAGAGAAAAAGGAGGGAAGGAAGGAAAAAAGGATTTATTAAGCACTGTCAGCCAGTCAGGAATCATTTATTAAGCACCTACTGTGTGCCAGGCATTGTGCTAAGCACTTAAAACATTTTATGTGTATATATATATGTATGTGTGTATACATGTATGTATGTATATATGTATCTCCAATTTGATCTTCACAGCAACTCTGGGAGATAGGTGCTATTGTTTTGCAGTTGAGGAAATTGAGATTAAGTGGTTTTCCCAGTGTCATATAAGCTAGGTATCTAAAGTCACATCTGAATCAGTTCTTCCTGATTCTAGGTCCAGTACTCTATTCACCAAGCTATAGGTTTGCCAGTATGGTTTTCATATCTAATATTTTATAACTCTATCCTACTTTTCAAGGATGTTTATAGGGGAATCTTGGTTTGGGTGTTGGAAGAGTTTGGATAGGTTGAGCAAACTAAAAAACTCTCAAATTCATAAAGTGCAAACTGGCACTATTGAGTTTGCCTAAAGTGAAGTTCACTTGTAATTCACTAAAATTATAAATAAATTTTTTCAGTCTTTAAGATATTTTAATATTTTGTAGGCTAAAAGTTTGATACTTTTCAGAGAAGTTAGTAACTTTATTGTGTTCACTTGGGGACACCAGAGAAACTTGGAGGTATAAGGTACCAGAATAGCAATCTACCCTATTTGCCTGTACAATTTAAGTATCTCTTTTAAAAGATTCTATTGGGCCAGTTGACACTCCTCAGGTGCCAAAGCTGAGCAAAGGAAAATACTACCCATCATGAAGAGTTAAATTGCTTACTTAGGCAAAGGGCACAAGATTGGGAAATGTGCAACATCTGCCACATAGTCAGTCTGATAAGTACAGATTTCATCTGGATATTTCTCAAATGGGAACCAGTTAGGTATCAGCTGCTCTGGCTGATGTAAATTAAAAGGTACCTGATGATACCATCTTTTTATGGTTTTAAGTAACACGAGAAAGCAAAAATCCCAGACTAATCAGATCACAGTACCAATTGGGTCAGAGCAAAACACTGATTAAACATTAAGCCTTGGCCAATTGAAAATTGGGGACCAATAGAGGTGGAAGGGTAGGAATACAAGCTGAGACATGGACCAAGAATAATTCTGAGACATGACAGAGGCGGTCTGGTGAAAACACCTCATGTAGGCTTCCTTGGCCTGCATGGTCCTTTGGACCAGTGGCTTCAAACACAAATAAAAATGGTACTTACAAAAAGATCCCTGCAGGCTACATATTGCAACATATTAACATTACCTATGTTTTATTGCATTTTTATTTATTTTGTAAATATTTCTCAATTGTATTTTAATATGATTTACCTCTGCTCTGGACCACTACAAATATTCCTGAGAGGTGGTCATTGCTTTTTTTCTTAATAGTAACAATGATACGGAGGTTACTATCTCACAAGGCAGCCCACTCCATTGCCAGCAAATTCTTCTTTATTGAGTCAAGATGAACTCCCTATAACTTCCACCCACTGGACCTATTTGTGACCACTGGAGCTGTGTAAAATAAGCTTAATCCCTATTCCCTACAATAGCCCTTCAAATATACAAAGATAGTTCTCAATTCTACCTTAAGCTTTTTTTTTCCTCTTCCACTCAAACATCCCCATTTTTTCAACTTTTTATCCTACAACATGGTTTCTAGACTCCTTTACAAGCCTGCTAAGGTTCCAGTTTATCAATATTTCTATAAAAAAGTGGCAACCAGAACCAAGTACAAAACTCCAGATGTGGTCTGAACTGAGTACAGAGAATCTATTATCTCCCTTAATCTGTATTCTATGCTTCAAGTACTAAAACCTCTGATTATATTATATATTTCTGAAAACCCCAGGCCTGTCATATTAGTTATTGGCTCCCATAAAGCTTGTAGTCAGTTAAAACCCCTAAGGACTGTGGGAGTTTTTTTGGCACATGAACATTAAGCCATGTCTTCTAAATTCTATAAACATGCAATTGATATTTTAAAACATGACAACTTTGGATTGATTCATATTAAATTTCATCTTCCTAGTCTCAGTGCATTTTTCCAACTTGTCAGAAAACTTTTTGACTCCTGATTCTATTAACTGATCAGTGATAGCTCATTCAGGAGGAAAGTGTGGTCAACAATGCTAAAAATACTGAAGAGACATCAAGAAGAATGACAAAATTTCCATTTTCAGTAGGATACTGGAATAAGAAACTGTATTATAAGAGGTCAAGAGATGAATAGGTGGTGAGGACATTAAGTAAGAAAATATTTTCCTGCTAGGATTTTGACAGTGAAAGGGAAGCAAGATGTAGGATCTATACTTTAAGCTTAGGAGAATACTAGAGGCAAGCATTTTTGTCTTTTTAAAGTGTTGTGGTCCACCTGTGAATGTACTGTAGATAGGCAGCAGGAAAAGAGCTTAGAGAGAAAATGATCAAGGGAGCAAGCTCCCAAGGGAATGATTTTGAAGACTCAAGGAGAAGGAATAAATATGGCAAGAAGGGTCATCTCTTCTTCTGATTACAGGAATAAAACAAGAGTGGTAGTTGCAGAAATAGTGGGGAACTGATGCATGCAATAAGAGGAGGCATGAGCAACATTGCTTCAATTTTTAAAAGGCAGCTATGTAGCATAGTGGATAGAGCTCTGGACATCATGAGTGTGTTACTTCCCCCTCTCAGTCTCAATTTACTCATCTGTAAAATAAGGATAATAAGGAGCGGCTAGGTGGTGCAGCAAATAGAGCACCGGCCCTGGAGTCAGGAGAACCTGAGTTCAAATCTGGCCTCAGACACCTGACACACTTACTAGCCGTGTGACTTTGGGCAAGTCACTTAACCCTAATTGCCCTCCAAAAAGCAAAAAACAAAAAGGGGATAATAATAGCACCTATTTTATAGGGACAGGATTGTTGCCAGGGTAAAATGAGATAACATGTAAAGTGTTTTGCAAACCTTAAATACTATAAAATACTAGCTCTTATTATTATTTTATCAATAAAGAGATGAGGAAATGAGAGAAACAGAGAGAGACACAGGGAGACATAGAGAGACAGACAGAGTGAGTGAGTCCAATGGGGATATGAGATGAGAAAAGAAGGTTTGCATCGAATATAGTGTGACAGAGATTTAATGAAGAATAAAAGGTTAGGGGGTGGCTAGGTGGTGCAGTAAGTAGAGTGCCGGCCCCGGAATCAGAAGGACCCGAGTTCGGTTCCGGCCTCAGACACTTAACACCCACACAAAAAAACTAGCCTTGTAACTTTGGGCAAGTTACTTAACCCCAATTGCCCTCCAAAAAAAAAAAAGGTTGGGGGGGGGGCTTGTCTGAGATTAGAGAATATGAATTTGTAATATACCCAGTTGGCATAGTATTAGCTTTCTTCAGCAGTGGTCAGCATCTTGGTAATATAATCAGAGAAAATGCATGGGAGAGGTGATCCAGGGTGTAAATAGGAACAGGGCAAAGGAGTAAAAAGATGAGGACAATGTATAGTTGAACTGAGTAGACTGTCAAGGGAGGTCACGGAGGTCAGAGCAGTAGGGATAGAGTGGATGGAGGGAGGTGCTGGGGTGGGGTGAGGGAAGACAAGCATCTACGTGCAAAGTACTGTGCTAAGTACTTTACAAAAATATCTCATTTGATCCTTATAACAATTCTAGAAGGTAAGTGCTATTATTCTCCTTATTTTACAGTTGAGAAACAAAAGGTAGAAGAGGTTAAGTGGCTCATTCAGGGTCACACATGTAGGAAGTGTCTGAGGCTGGATGTGAACTCAGGTCTTCTTGCATTTTATCCATGACACCCCCTAGGTTGGGAAGGGAGAATAGGTCTAAAGAGGAGTGATTCACAAGCATTAATAGAAAGACTAGAAATCATTCCCAGAGAGAAAATTCCTTTTCATTTCATTTCATTTTCCATTCTGAACAGAAACAAAATAAAATAAGCTTTTCTATACACACCATAAAACAGGAGAGGATTACACATGGAATTGTGGATCTACGTTATGTAGAATTTGCTCTTTTTTTAGAGTATATAATATATTCAGCATGTAACTTTTAGAGTTGCCCTGCTTGTATTTCATTTTGGACTTCCTTCTTTTCTGTTTTCTTCTTTGAGGGAAGAGGAAGCCTATATCCAGTCATTTGCTAGCTTCCACTCTGAACTTCCACTGAAGAAAAAACAAACAAATCAAAATCCTTGTAACAGATACAAACAGTTGAGCAAAGAAAAAATCCCCATACTGGCCATGTCAAAAAAGTTATATCTCCATTTGTATCTTGAGTGTATCACCTCTCTCTGAAAGGGAATGGTTAACATCATTCTTCATCCCAGTCCTCTGAAATTGTGTTTGGTTGTTGCATTGACCAGAGATCTTAAGTCTTTCAAAGTTGTTTTAATTATGATGGTATTGGTATGGTATAAATTGTTCTCATTCTTCATTCACACTATCTCTTCATATAAGTCTTCACCAGTATCTCTGAAATAATCTCTTTCCTCGTGTCTTATGGCATGATCACATTCTATTACCTTCATAGACTATCATTTATTTGGCCATTGCCCTATTTATGGTTACTTCTTAAGTTTTCAGTTCTTAAGGGCTGCTATAAATATTTTTGTACATATGGGTCCTTTTCCTCTTCCTTTGATCCCTTTAGGGAAGCAATATCTCTTTAGTGAAGCAATATGCACAGTTTGGTGACTTTTTGGTCAGAATTCCAAACTGTTTTCTAGAATAGTTGAACCACTTCATGGCTTCACAAACAGTACAGTAATGTACTTGTCCCATAACCTCTCCCATTGACTGTAATTTTCTCTTTTTACTTCATCTTTTCCAATCTGATGGGTGTTAGAACCTCAGAGCTATTTTAATTTGCACGCATTTCTCTAATAGTGATTTGGAGCATTTTTAAAAATAAAGTTATTGATAGCTTAGATTCTTTACTTTGACAACTGTTCAAATCCTTTGACAATTTATCTATTAGAAAATTGCTCTTTTTCTTATAAATTTTGAAATAGTTCCTTATGTATTAGATGAGACCTTTATCAAAGAAATTTTATGTGAAGATTTTTTCCATTATCTGCTTCCTTTCTAATTTTAGCTGTACTGATTTTGTTTGTGCAATGTTTTCAATTTTATGTAATCAAAATTACCCACATTTAATTTTATGTGTTCTTCTTTGTCCCTTGTTTTGTCACGAACTCTTCCCCTATGCTTATTTGCTAAGGTATTTTCTTCCTTGCTCCTCTAAATTATTTATTATGTGGCCTTTTATATCTAAGTCATGTCCATTTGGAGCTTTTCTTGGTAGATGGTATGAGGTATTAGTATACATAATTTCTGTTAAGAAATTTTCCCAAAAGTTTTTGTCTAGTAGTGAATTTCTTTAGTAGCTGGGGTCATTTGGATTTATTTAACACTATGGTACCATGGGCAGCTAAGTGATACAGTGGATGTAGCACCAGGCCTGGAGCCAAAAAGACCTGAGTTTAAATCCGGCCCCATGCACTTACTACCTGTGTGACCCTGGCCAAGTCAATTAACCCTGTTTGCCTCAGTTTCCTCATCTGTAAAATAAACGGGAGGAAATGGCAAACCACTCCAGTATCTTCACCAAGAAAACTGGAAATGGAGTCAAAGAATTGGATACAACTGAAATGAATGAACAACAAAAAGAAGGAAAGAGGTTAATTCTGAATCACAAAGGAACAGGAGGTAGGAATTTATGCTCCATAGGACTTGAAAGTTCCAGTTGATTTTGGTCTTTATATTCTAGGGTCCTATGACAAAAGAATGTGGCACACCAAGTCTGGCGCCTCTTCAAATACTGGGAATATGAAATAGTGGTGGCAGGGAGTTTGGCTATAAAGGCTGGGACTCCAGATAAACTCTGTGTGGCAGTGACACACATGGCGTCAGCTCTGTGGCTCCTCAAGATGCCTGGGATAAGGGACCTGAAGAAGGTAGATATCATACACGTGGAATACATACTTCTATCAGGTCTTTTGTTCTGGGCCCTGGTCCTTTTGGCATTTGTTCTGGTGTCTGAGGGCCAGGATTCTTGAGCAATACTTGGCCTTTGTCTAAGTTTTCAATTTTTCTGATGCTTGATTTCATTCAACATATTGATTTTCCCTCCTACTTTTGTATCTTTCACAAATTTGATAAGCATGTTTTAATCTAAGTCATCAATAAAAATATTAAACGGGACAGGCACAAGAACAGAGTTCTGAACTACTCTGCTGGAAACCTCCCTCTAAGCTGACATCCATACTTCAGTCAATGCTCTTTGGATAGAACCAGTTACATATATACTCTTTAGGAGATAAAGTTAAAAAAGAGTCATTGATTAGATGGATCCAGTTTTATTCCTACCTCCAAAGAACAAAGCAGTTTTATTTCAAAGACAAACTCTAAGCGTTTCTATTTATGCTGAAAGAATAACTACATTCAAAAACATGTAAATTGAAAATAAATATTTTCTCTATCCAAAGTCATGAGGCTTGGAATGTAAAAAACAAAAGTTTTTTCACTGGAGGAACAAGAACAGCAAAACAAATATCAATCATCAAAAGGAACAAACTATTTAATGTAAATATAAAATTCCTTGGGTGTCTTAGTAATGATTTCAAATAGAAATTAATCATTATAGTAGAGGAGGCCAAGCTCTATATCTGGCAAAAAATGACAAATAAGTTTTAGTATCAAAAATCTGTTTGGGGCTTATGGGCCATCCTTCATAGAGTTTTCATAGGATGTCACAAGAAGCATTTCTAAATCACTTGTATATCTTGAATTGAGGCAAAGGGACCACAACATGGTCTCCTTAGGGACAAGTCAACAGATAGCTAGCTGGGATGTAAAGGTTCCAAATTTACTGTCAAAGGTGAGACTCAGGAATTTAAAATGATGGCAAGTGCTCTAATTTGCTCCTTATTAGGGTGTTTCAAACACCTGTAATGGCAGAGGGGCAAAGTTACCAAACCACAGCAAGGCAGAGAGATCTGTACCAGTTTTGTCTTAAAAACAATAATAACAGGGGCGGCTAGGTGGCTCAATGAATACAGCACTGGCCCTGGAGTCAGTAGGACCTGAGTTCAAATCTGGCCTCAGACACTTGACACACTTACTAGCCATGTAACCTTGGGCAAGTCACAACCCCAATTGCTCTCCAAAAAAAAAGGCAAAAAATAAAAGCAATAATAATAAGTGATGTGGTGCAGTGGTCAAACTCAAATAGAAATGGATCCCTGCTGCCACATATTGACTTAGAAAACCACAAATTGACATTGTCTATGTTGGAGAATATTTAAATTTTTTTCTTAAACATTTTCCAATTGTATTTTAATCTTGTTGGGTGGCACTCAGGTGGCAAATAGTCATTGGGCTGCAAGTTTGGTATATTGACTTGACTTCAGGAAGGCCTAGGTCCAAATCCCATCTCAGACACAAAGTAGCTGGAAGACCTTGTAGAGATTACTTCTCCATGTCTCTATTTTATCTTACATAAACATTAGGTGGTTGGATTCAATGGCCTTAAAGACCTTTTCCTACTAAATCAGCAAATACATGATCCCACAAAGTCAAAGGAGTGAACATCAATAAAAACTGATGGGACTAACCAGACTCAAAATGTTTAAAAATGAATTTAACAACTACCTTAAAACTCTTTTCACTAAATAGTATCCTAAGAATCTAGTAATGGTGTCTATTAGGCAATATAAGATATATGCTTTGCCTTGTCTCCATTTTACAAAGTAAATAATGTAAATATTAATAGTTCATTACTAGTGTGATTTGTGTGTTGTCTTTTGCATCATCTCCACTTACCTGGAAGATGGGAATGTATGTATCCCTTGCAACTTTTAAAAAATTGCTTTTGTCCATGGAGAAAAAAGCAGCAAAAAATTTGCTACCCTTTTGTACCCATTTTATCATATTTCTACTCCCCCCCCAAAAAAAAAGCAACTCCCAACAACCCACAACTCTTGTTTTCAGTGATTGAATATCAACTATTTCTGTCTGAAAGCCCTTGCCTCTAATGTATCAGTTCAGGACTGATTAAAACACTGAATCACAACTGAATAGAGTACTGAACTCAGGATTAGCCACCAGCTAACTAGGCTCCTTGGAAACTCCAGTGTTCTAATAGCTTGAAGAATATCTTGGCATTTCATATTCTCCTCCAGTCTACCAATAACTTTTAAACTTCATTTTTATAAGTACATTCTCTCAAATGGTACATTAAATTTTATTGTATATCAATTGCAAAAATGTCACGGATATTTGACAAGGGAGTTACTAGCCCCAAAAGAGGAATTCTTTGTTGGAAGGGACTACACAGAGCTGAAGAATATAATAATGGGAGTAAAGGAAGGCCAATATATTTTATGGCAAAAATATATTTGATGGGATTTTAGCTTTCTCTGATTTCCGCTGCCATAGTTTGTGAGGAGAGAGGTACATGCTACTCTGGCCCTGGCACATTTAGATAGAAATGAGGGAAACATCTATTCTTTCTATGGGCATCAAGACAAGAAAACAAAACCAAACAAAATGGCATACCTAACACTGTTGTCTAATCTTATGTAAGATTCTGAAATTCAACAGTAGCCAAAAGCAGTTTAAATTCAACATCAACCTTTCATCTCTGTGCTTTGTTAGTTTTATTTTGCTTATACCTTCTCACACTATAAATCATAAAGAGTCATCTCATAGAGGCATCATAAGAGCAGAAAAGAGGTCTTAAACTCATCAATATCCAATGACATTATAGATGCCAGAGAAGTCTGGCATAGGGAAAAGGGTAACAGAAAGGAACTGAGGACCTGGGAATTACCTGGGATCTTGAGGAAGAAGGAAGAAATCTGGGTACCTGGATACCTACAGCTATAGAGCTGGAAAGGATATTGGGATCATCTAATCTAATACTTTAATTTTACAGATAGAGAAACCAAGGCCTAGAGAGGCTATGTGACTTGCCTAAAGTCACCCACTCAGAAGCAGAGTGAGGACCTGAACCAAATCTAACCCCAAATTTAGGTTTCTTCATCTTATATTATATTGGCTTCTTTAAAGAACTCAGGATCTTATTGAAGACTTTTCCTAATGGTCAATGGTAGAATATTCTAGAAATGTTCTATCCTGCCAAACATTCTTTTCAGTTTTTACCTGTTATGTGGAGAATGAATAATAGAAACAAATCTATTTGAGAATGAAGAAACAATTTTTAGTCTAGGTTGGCAAAGAGGATACAGGTTCAAATCCTGACTCAGTCATGTAACTTGGACCAGTCACTGAATTTCTCTTGCCCTCAAGTTTCCTCATCTATAAAATGGGGAGATAAAAGGGGAAGTACTAGATTTTGACCTTAGTTTCTGGGATCCCTAGGTTTTGGACTCCTTTGCTTCTCTGAAAGACTCTAAGGATAAGCAGCTTCCAATTTGCCAATAGGTTGTGCTACAAAAGTTGGTTTGTAAATTAGTTGTTTGGAATTTAGAACATTTTCCCTTGTAAATAATGTTATAAATGGTGGCTAGGATCCCAGATTAGTTCTTAAAGCCTATTTAACTATCATTAAAGCTGTATGCTAGTAGCAATAGAACAAGCCTGTGTTCTGGGAACAGGGATCCAGGCTGTGTTTTCTCTCCCTCTTTTGGGGTTCATTACTTCAAAGTGCTGAGTACATGTATAGTATCTTCATAGCTAATTTGAGTACAAGCTCAATTGCTGAAAAATCTTTCGATTTGATTTGACAAAGCTCCATTGTTTAAATACATCTGTTACAAATAGGTCAAAATTGGCTCGATTGCTACAAATGATTCAATACTTCAAGACTCAAGACCAAAACCTTTCAAAAACAAACAACCTGCCCCAGCTATAAAGTGTACACTATACAAGTCTATCCTACCTCAATCCTTTTTATTACTGTGGCATCAAGCCAAAACAATGACATCATTTATAGGTTTATTTGTGGATTCCAAAAGACTTGACTGAGCAGATAACCAAATAGCAAACAAATGGCCTCTCGGGATGGACCTCTAGTCAAACGCTAAAAGGTTCATAAAATTTTCCATAAAATAATTGAAAATCTTAAGAGTTAGATGGAAACAGAGAAGTCATCTAGTCCAACCTCTGACCTAGTGCTGGGATTTCTTCTACAACAGTTTACAGGAAGTAAACTGAATTGTAACTTGTTCCTTTTAATAATAAATTAGTATCCACTTGTGTTTCTTAACATTGTAGGGCACAAAAATTCTGTCATCTCAGTGATCAATGGGTAATAATACTAATGCTAAAATAATCCTGAGTACAGTTTAAAATCGAATCAGTATTCCCAATCCTGATGTTGAAAATCAATAGCTGTCCTCAAATTCAAAAATTGAAAGACCATTATTTAGCAACTTACCTACTTCATTGCATATGGAATGATTGGGAACATCAACAAATATTTTCATACCAATATCCATGGCATCACAAAGAACAAAAAAAAAGAATATTATGTCACTGTAGGCTGCCCAGCAATGGGAAAGCACTGGTTTAATCATTTAGGAAACCTGGATCCTTAGTCCAAGTTCTATCAGTAACTGTGTGGCTTTGTGTAAGTCTCTTCTCTTCTCTTCTCTTTCTTTCTTTCTTTTTTTTTTTTTGGAAGGGGAAGGGCAGGGCAATTGGAGTTAAGTGACTTGCCTAAGGTCACATGGCTAGTAAGTGTTAAGTGTCTGAGGCCACATTTGAACTCAGGTCCTCCTGACTTTGGCACAGGTGCTCTATTCACTGCGCCACCTAGCTGCCCCTCTTCTCATTTTTTGAACTACCATTTTATGTTTGTAAAACGAGGGGGATTAGACTAGAAATCTACCAGTCTTAAAGCTTTTAACATTATACAGACCTAAATCTATACTGGTGTCCTAGTTCCTTTTAGTAATTCAGTCTAGACACAAGAACAGGTGAAGGCAAGTCCCAGTGCTTTCAGTTCTGATTTAAGAGTGACTCAAAAAAGTAGAATGTAAATTCTTTGAGGGCAAGAGATTGTTTTTTTTTTTTTATTTTGTCCTTGAATCCCTAGAGAGAATAGCATTCATTCCATACAGGTGTCTCCCAGGTGGGTAAGATCTAGGATTCTGTTGAGGTGAGGTCCACAGTTCTGGTGCTTAATAGTCTCTTTACCTGCAAAAGGGAGACAAAGCTAGATCCATAGCTGTGTCGGGCTTTACGCCACTGGGCAAGAGACAGGTGGCAGCACTCATTCCACTTGGGCGGTGCTTCACCTCGAACATTATCGTTACTCACTTTCATAAAGAACATTTTTTTTTTTGCCCTTAAGTTGGACCTGGGATTTCACTGAGGTAGGGAACTCTGGATGAGGAAATCCCTCTACTCATGCAGAGCAAGTCAGAATCTTGGAAAGTTGCCTAGGACACTGGGAGGTGCTGAGAACTTGTCCTGGGTCACACAGACAGTATTTGTCAGAGGCAGGAATCAATTCTGGATTTCCTGAGTCTTATATAGGATACTGAGTTATATGACAAACTTTGAGAGGATTTATTTATTTATTTTTAAATATGACAAATAAACCCCTTGAGAACTGAAGGTGCTTTATTAACTGTTAATTGCCATATAACTATTAAGCTACCCTGTGAGGTTCATGTCCTTGGTCACCTTATTAGCTATGTCATTGTGGACAAATTACTTGAACTCTCTAAGCCTCAAATTCTTTCTTTCCTCCTTCCTTCCTTTCTTTTTTTCTTCCTTCCTTTCCTCCCTCCTTCCTTCCTTCTTTCCTTCCTTTTTCTTGGGGGAAGGCAAGGCAATTGGGATTAAGTGACTTGCCCAAGGTCACACAGTTAAGTGTCAAGTGTCTGGGGCCAAATTTAAACTCAGGTCCTCCTGACTTCAGGGCCAGGGCTCTATTCACTGTGCCACCTAGTTGCCCCTAAGGTTCAATTTCTTCAATGGTAACATGAGGTTAAGTTATCAATAATGGTGATGATAGTTAATATTTATGTGCAAAGCTCGTTGAGGTCTATCTGACCCTCACAACAGTCCTCTGACGTAGGTACTATTTTTATCCCCATTTTACAAATGACTTCCTGACTCCAATACTTACCTTCTATCCATGGACCTACCTGATTATTTTATTTAAATCTCACAGGAAAAGGCAACCCAATACTCGGGCACAAAATGATAGTTCTTGACAAAAAAGGTTTGAGTAAAGTTCACCTCTCTAGAAGAAAACTATACATGGGCTGCCTGTGTCTTCTCCCAGAGGAGCTTGGGTGAAGGCTCAGAGATGGAGAGAGATGGTGCTAGAAGGACAGTGCTGGGTTAGGGTAACCTATAGCAGTGGTGGTGGAAGGCTCAGAGACGAGCAGCCAAGGATGTTTAGAGATACTAGATGGTTTAGTGGGTACAGCACTACACATTAGTGCTGTAGCTCAGGAAGACCTGAGTCTGAATGTGCCTCAGGCACTTACTAACTAGCTGTGTGACTCAGGGCTGGTCATTCAACCTCTCTCAGTTTCTCTTTCCTCATCTATAAAATTAAGATTAAAATCACACCCACCTCACAAGGTGGTTGTGAGGATCAAACAGATAATATAGAAAAAATGCTCTGTAGACCTTGAAGTGCTAAATGTGAGGTATTAGCATTATTTAGAATAATTATTAAGCTCTTTTCCTGTCGAAACTTCTAGTGTTGTCAAGAGAAAGCTTTTCATAACCTCCTCCCTTACACCTCTCCAGCTTTCTTACCCTTTACACTCCCCTCATCCCCATCCCCATGTAATGTACTATCCACTGAAACTAACCTCATTTTTGTTCCTTGAGCAAGACACTCCATCTCTGGACCCCAGGCATTTTCACTGACTATCTTCCATGTTCTACCTCCTACCTTCCTTCAAACCCCAATTAAAATCTCACCTTCTACAGGAAGTCCCCCCCCCATTTCTTTTTTTTTTTTTGCTTTTTGGAGGGCAATTGGGGTTAAGTGACTTGCCCAAGGTCACACAGCTAGTTTTTGTGTTAAATGTCTGAGGCCGGATTTGAATTCAGGTCCTCCTGACTCTAGGGCCATTGCTCTATTCACTGCGCCACCTAGCCACCCCCAGAAAGCCTTTCTTGATTCTCCCTTAATTCTAGTGTCTTCCCTCTTTATCTCCAATTTATGCTGCACATTATTTGTTTATAGTCTTCCCATTAGATTATGGACTCCTTAAGGGTAGAGACTGTCTTTAGTCATTCTTTTTTTTTTTTTTAAGCAATTGGGGTTAAGTAACTTGCTCAAGGTTACACGGCCAGTTATTATTTCTGGGTGTGGTGCTAAGTATCTGAGCCCGGATTTGATCCAGGTCATCCCAACACTGGAGCCAGTGCTCTTACTCGCTGAGCCACCTGGCCGCCCCTTTAGTCATTCTTTGTATCCTCAGTGCTTAACAAGGTGCTTGGCATAAAGTAGGTCTTAAAAATATTTATTAACTGGCCCTAAGTTGGTATTGAGGCATGTAAGAGAAATAGGTGTGGGGAGGGAATGGTTAAAAGAGGGGGAAGGGCTTTTTTAAGTACAGTTATCCCTTCCACATGGGGGGGGAGGGGTGTTAAGGGTGTGGTGCCTTCAAGATCTGGAAAATCTCCATAAAAACTTTTTTGGCCCTCCCTTCCAGAGAAGTCTGAATTATTATGACATTAAAAGAAAAAATATGCTGATATTCTATAATACTATACATATATTTTATGCATTTCTGAGTTTCTAAACTTTTTCTGTTTTGTCTGCTGGTCTTTGTGTGCCCTCTGTTGCTTCTGCAAAACTCCCCCCAAATTTCCATTGACTTTTTTTTTAATTGTTCAGGGTTTTTTTTTGTTTATGTTTTTAATTTTTTTTTATCTTTTATTTATTTTTTGGAGGGCAATTGGGGTTAAGTAACTTGCCCAAGGTCACACAGCTAGGTTTTTTTGGTGTGTGTGTTAAGTGTCTGAGGCCAGATCCGAACTCACGTTCTCCTGACTCTGGGGCCAGCACTCTACTCACTGCACCAACTAGCTGCCTCTCCATTGACTTTTTTATGCCAACCCACGATAGAGAGAAACTGAGATGGGTAAAGTTGTGATGTGGAAGAGATAACTAGTAGCTATAGGATATAGGAGGTGCAGCAGATAGAATGATGGGACTAGAGTCAGGAAGACCTGGGTTCAAAGCTGGCCTCAGATATTTCCTAGATGTGTGACCCTAGACAAGTCACTTAACCCTGTTTGCCTCAGTTTCCTCATCTATAAAATGAGTTGGAAAAGGAAATGACAAGCACTCCAACACCTTTGCCAAGAAAACTCCAAAAGGGGTCACAAAGAGTTAGACATGAGTGAAAATAACTAAATAACAAATAAGAGGGAGAGGAAGGGGAAAGAAGAAGAATCAGAAACAGAGTTTGCTAGTATGGCTAGAAGGGGAATATTGAGTAGTAATGTGTAGATCAGGTATATAAAGAAATTGGCTGAAGATGGTCAGGGCTTTTTGTATTATAAATATCCTTAAATCAATAGCAGATAATCCCTGGACAGGATCTACAAGTTTGTTCCGAGGAGAGTCAAACCAACTATACCAGGTGACCAAACTGACCTTTCATAGGAGCATAGATTTAGAGAAGGGACCATTGAGTCCAACTCTGTACTCTTTAAAATGAAGGGGCTGAGGCAGAGTCAGAATTCAATGCCAATTCACTGTATTATACTATTTCAGTCCTTACTGTTTAGGTCTTCACCTCGCTATCACAATTCATTGCTTCTGTGGTATTTGCAGAGAGTAAAAGCTCTTGTTAATTCAAAACACGGTTTCCTATTAGAAACTCAACTATTCCTAGTCCAAAGGTATATCACGTTTCAACGCTGGACCCACTCAGGAGTTCCAATCATGAGACTCTACTTTCCAAGTTTCACCAAGGGGAGGAACAAGAAAGACAAATGTAAAACCTGGCTTCAGTACCAGAACTGTTCATCAAAAGAACTAAAGGATTTCATACTAGGAAGGTGGGATGAGCAATGAAATAATCACCTCTCCATTTTATAGATGAGGAAATCAAGGCTCAGGGAAGTCCAATAATTTGTCCAATCTTACATTTGCTAATGAATGACAGTCAAGAAAATGAAAAATAGGATGCTTCATTCTGCATTAGGATTCTATTAGTTCTTTCTCTGGAGGTGGATAACATTTTCCATCCTGAGTTCTTTGGGATTGTCTTGGATTGTTATATTTCTGAGAATAGCTAAGTCATCCACAGTTGTACATTGTACAATAGTGCTGTTACCATGTACAGTGCTTTCCTGGTTCTGCTCACTTCATTCTTTATCAGTTCATGTTAGTCTTTCCAGGTTTTTCTGAAACCAATCTGCTCATTATTTCTTACAGTTCAATAATATTCCATTATAATCATGTACTACTACTACTTGTTCAGCCATTCCCCAATTGATGGGCATACCCTCAATTTCAAATTCTTAGCCACAAAAACGAGCTGCTATAAATATTTTTGTACAAATAGGTTCTTTTCCCCCACTTTTAGGGGCGGCTAGGAGGCACAGTGAGTAAAATGCCAGACCCGGAGTCAGGAGCACCCGAGTTCTGTTCCAGCCTCAGACACTTCACACACACACACGCACACACACACACACACACACACACACACACACACACAAACTAGCCTTGTAACCTTGGGCAAGTTACTTAACCCCAATTGTCCTCCAAAAGGCAAAAACAAAAAACAAATAAGCTTTCCCCCCCCCACTTTAAAAAAAAAATCTCTTTGGGATACAGAACTAGTGTGGTATTGCTGGATCAAAGGGTATGTATAGTTTTATAGCCCTTTGGATATAGTTCCAAATTGCTCTCTAGAATGGTTGGATCATAGCGCCTACCAGTCAGACCAATTTCCCCACATCTTCTTCAACATTTATTATTTTCCTTTTCTGTCATATTAGCCAAGCTGATAGGTACCTCAGTACCTCAGAGCTGAAAGATGAATGATTTTTAAATAAGGATCCCTAAAACAAAACACATTAAATTGCCAACTCTGTCAAAAGTTAGAAAATGAGGGGAAAACTTGCACAACTCTGTCTATGGTGCCAAGGATAGAGAGTAATTCTTTGTTTTTCAAAGCTTGATTGTGTCCAAGCCAATGCCACCAAGTTTAGCATCCTGTGTAAGTCTGCTAGGTGTTGAAAGGGGGAAAAAAAGTCACTGTCTCATTATAATTATCATTCCCAATTCACATTTTTTCATCCCCTTGCAACATAAGCTAGCAAGAAGTAAGGCTATGTACACTGTCATGCTTAGGATGCTACTAAATGTGGGACTAGGATCAGGACTGGACTTATTATTTCATTGGCACAGGGAATTCCTAATGATAAATTCTGTCTTTCAATGCAGGTTGCAAGTTGATAATCTCAAGAGAGCTCTTAGAACACTGAGGGATTGAATTACGTGTTAGTGGGAGAACTTGAATACAAGTCTTCCTGGCTCTGCAATACTTCAGATCTTCTTTTTATTTTTTTTTTTTGCTTTTTGGGGGGAGGGCAATTGGGGGTTAAGTGATTTGCCCAAGGTCACATGGCTAGTTTTTGTGTTAAGTGTCTGATGCCGGATTTGAACTCAGGTCCTCCTGACTCCAGGGCCGCTGCTCTACTCACTGCACCACCTAGCCACCCCCAGATCTTATTTCTTTCACTGGTTAAATTTTTCATGTAATTCCTTAGATTTGGAAACATTTTAGGACACAAAACCAGCCTTCAATACTATCAATACACTCAAAATTCCTCAATACTATAGATACTGAATACTATCTACACTTAGTTGCAGGACTTTAAAAGAGAAATTATTTAAACAAAGAAAAAACTTAATTTCTAAAAAATCAATATTCATTTTCATTCTACTGAACAGCATTCATCCCAACTTATAGGATTTGGGAGTTCAATATTACCTTCTGAAAAGGAAGGAAGGAAGGGAACAAACATTTATTAAGTGACTCCTATGTGCCAAGCACTGTGTTAAGGGCTTTATCAGATGTTATCTCATTTGATTCTCATAACAACCCTGGAAAGTAGATACTATTTCATCACCATTTCACAGTTGAGGAAACTGAGGGAGACAGAGGTTAAGTTGCTACCAGCCAGAAGACCACAATCCTGCTACTGTGGAAAAGAATGTTGAATTTAGAATAAAAAGCTCTGGATGCAATCCCTGGCTCTGTCACTTAGCTATGTGGTCTTGGATATGTCTTTTAATTAACCTCGTCTCCTCAGTTTCCTTATATATAAAATAAAGAGTTTGGATGAAATAAACTCTCAATTCCTTTCTAGGTCTAAATTTATGATCCTGTAATCCTGCTACTGTATTTGTTACTATGACCAGAGTTTCTGGCATTCAACATAGTTTCATTTTCAGCCTTTTTATTTTAGACTTTAGATTATAGTATAATATTATTATTACTTCAATTATCAGGAAGTTATAAATTTCAATAAGGGGAGGAAAGGTTATCTACATTTTAAAGTGTAATATAACCTAGGAACCAAAACTTTTTCCCATTAAATTATCTCCATAAGAGGACTCACTTAATTTAGGGTTTGATTTTTATTAAATATGTTATGTTAAAATATAAAGATATATTTAAATTACATTTCACTTTATAGTAAATAGATATACCTATTCAATTAAAGCAAGGGATATATTTATATAGTATGATTCCTCCTATGCCTAGGGGTTGGATTTTTCTTACTTTCCCCACCTTTGTTGCCCTTTCCTACAAAAGTAGGTTAAATGTCTGCCATGAATGTGGATATTGACTACTCATCCTCTGATTATTCTTCTTCACAGAATTTTGGCATTCTTTTAGAACTCCCCCAAGACAAAAATATAGATTGATCTGTGGTTTAATTTATTTGATAATAGCTGCTGATAATCTCACCATATGGTGACTAGAGTAACTCTCTTGCCAGGGTACAACTGTCGATTCTGGTGTTTTATCTGGCATCTCAAAAGAGAGCAGCTTGGTGAAACTTGAAGGGCACAAAGAAGAAATAAAAGCATTTTCCAACAAAGCCAACACATTCCACTGGAAGGACACCTTTCTACAGGTGGGGAATCTGTTTCAAGCCATACTAAACTGTTCACTCTGCCCCCTTGGCCCTGGGCAGGAAGAATTTTATTCATTGCAACAAACACACTTACAAAATACAACATAGTTATAGGAAACAAGCTGAAGTCCAAAGGATCAACCAGTTCTTCACTTCCCCTTCCCCTTCCCCTTCCCTTCCCTTCCCTTCCCTTTTTTTAAAGGATGGGAGACAACTTTTAATCAATACTTTTGGGTACAAAAAAGTGTTAAAAATCAACAAAGTTTGAAAAAAATGTATTTTTTAGAAAGTGTGTACACAAATGCATTTAGAAAGACATATGACACAACTTAGCAGTTGAAATCTTAAAACCAATTTGCTTTAAACTATTTACTTTTCACTGATCCATGTATTGTTAAGAATGGTTGCCCTAAGTTATAGACGGTATTTGGATTGTTGAGAAGTTGTCAGTCTAGAGGCTACTTCATTAGTTAGGCTTGTAAAGAAAATGAATTGTGAAAACTAGTTCTGAATAGAAAGTAATTAATAATTGTGTCATTTAAATGGCAAATGTAGCTGAGACATTAGCCAAAAAAATTCAAACTGTTCTTAAGGTGAGGGAAATTAGATTCATGATATTCAGTACCAGTCCTAATTCTGTTCTTATAGTTGACTAACCACCAGTTTCCCTAACCTCAAGACCTTCCTCACAGCCACAGGAACTCTTAGATATCTTGATAGCTGTTAGAATAGATATGGGGTGAAGGGGAGGGGGAACTTGTGCTAGCAATAACTTAAAACTGGGAAAAAATATTTTTAGGGGCAAAGTGTGGAGCAAAACTACTACTTATGTCAATTTGATCCTCACTCAAGAAAATCAGAAATGATGGTGTTCAGTCATGCCTTAAAAGCTCAAAGGCATTTTAAAATAGCTATTTCATTATAGCAATTGGAAAATTGTTTTGGATGAATTGAAAAAAATTGTTATACTTAAAAAACCCTCTGCAATATTATGCTCTGAATTTGAAACAAAGAAATTGGAGCACAATTTGAAATTATACAGTGTATTGAATATAAAAATGCATATGAATTATTGGTATATACCTACAGTTAATAAAGTTTTACAATGAAGTTTGAAGAAGCTTATTGAATTTATATAAATGACTTTGATATTTCCTAGTAACTGAGAAACAATTCGTGAAATTATTAAGCCTCTGTTAAACATAACCACAACAGAAAACGTAGTGTAAGTTGTGGTGACTGTTCTAGAGAAGCTTATGGTATGACTGTGATGCCAGCAACTATAGAAATTGGATTTTATTTCATAGGCAATGAGAAGTCATTAAACTTGACACACACACAAAACTGCTATATATCATAAATTGATAGTTAAATATGTTATCCTTTTTGTTCTTTACATATGGAAATATTCATGATAATTTATGACTGTCAAGTTCATAACAAAATTTTTTTTAAAAGAAAGTTATGGAGTAGTAAAAAGAAATTATTACAGTGGTCTTTTAAGAAAATGTAGTGGTAAAGGTATATAAGATAGATTGGAAGGTAGAAAGGAGTTTGGAGACTATTACAGAAACCTAGAGGTCAGGCAATAAGAACATGAAATTGGAAAATAGCAGAGGGTCTAGGAAGGAAGGAATAGGATATTAAAGAATTAACTTAGTGATTGCCTGGATGTGAATGGCTAGATGAGACTAAAGAATCAAAGATAACTCTGATGTTTTGAAATTTAGAAACTGGAAAAAAAAAGATAATGTTAATAACAAAATGGTAGGGGGCAAGGTTGCAGATAATTTCATTTGGAGACTAACCAAAATTTTAGATCCTTCCTTTCAGTTCTTCTTAGGTACTACAAGGTATAAATAATAGAGAAGGAAAAAGGGAGAATATAAGGAAATAAAGCATTCCCATTAATATGGTCCATACTGTCAATTTCAACTGTTCTCATAGATTTCATGTACAATGTCTGCATTAGTCTCTTACTGATAGCCCTGAAAATTTTATCACAAAATTAATCTTACTTCAGAATGGATTTGCTTTCTGAAAAATTTAGCATATAAGAATCATAATGCCACAACTGAGTAAAATACAGATTTCTCAGCATATTTTTACAATAGGAATTTGAACAGAAATGTCAAATGTCAGGATCTGGTGGGGGCAGAGAGAGAAGACTGAGCAGAAAAAGGAGTTAACACAGTTTACACTGACTCTAGTTTATTCACCATGAATGCAGGCCTTGATACCTAAAATGCTACTTGAGAACACTGTGTTTAACTCAGCCTTGAAACTTGGTGAATCAGGCTTAGTACTACTGTGGATTTCTACAGTCCTGTAGCTAATGGTCTGTTTCAAGACACTGGATTCATTATCTATGGTTGCTGCACTTCATTCTGGCACCATAAAAATGTCATCTGGGCCTCCTGACAGATTTTATGTGGCTGTTCTCCTATACCTATGAAGATGGCTTTTAAACAAGCACCTGGCATATCAATCCAAGTCTGACCATCAGTTATAGGCATTAAGGATGAAACCTTTTTCATGGATGCTCCAAAATACTTTGATTTATTAGTCTGGGTGCATTTTATCTGATTACCAAAGCAAAGTCATTACCTTGCACCTGTTTAGCTAGCTAGCATACAAACTCACATGTAGGCATGCTTTCCCTCACTGCTCCAGCTGGAAGCTATTTCACCTTATTCTTATGAATTGCTGTTAACAATTTGTCATTATGTACTAACTGTGGATGGTTTTATTTTGTGGTCATTTCTATACACCAGTGTCTTAACTTATCAAATGAGATAATAGTTCTAAAGGACTTAACATGGTGCCTGACACTGTAGGTGATTTAATAGATACTTATTACCTTCCTCTTTTCCTGCATAGAAAACACCTCCAGGGGAAGTACCTTGTCTTTGTGTCAATGGTCATTCATAAACAACAAAAATAATGGCAACTAGACAGTTTTAATTACCATATATAATAATCAGCATATTAAATCTAGGAGGTTATAAGCTTCCCTACTACTATATTAAATAACATGATGTATGGTGTTTATCCAAATTTGGTTTTATTAATATTAATGATGAGGTAGTTTAAATATAGCAAAATCTGGGTCTAAGGAAGCATAGTTTCATAAACTATTATTTTATCCATTATGGCTCCATGAAAAAGTAATATAGCAAAATATTTCAAGTTATCCCACAAGTTTTTATCAGTTGCTGGTCTATGTCAGTCCAAATAGAAGGGATTGGGACAAAAAACATTACCAAACAATAAATGCCGAAGTGAATTCAAACATGTAATACACGAATCTAAGCAGTATGTAGTACTATTTTCATACATGGATTCTGGAGGTCACTATTTAACATAGCCTAACATAATAGCAATGGCTGCCTAAGCCTTGACATTCTTTCTTATAATTGATATGGCCACTTGTGCCCTTTCATCCATCTCTCCTCTAAGTTCCAGTCCCAGCATCACCAATTGCCTATTGGACATTTCAAATTGGATGGTTCAGAGACATCTTAAAATAAATACAACCCAAACAGAACTCATGATCTTTCCTCCAATCTACCCTGCTAAACTTCCCTGTTTCTGTGGAAGGTATTGCCAATCCTTCAGTCTCCCAGGTTTAAAACTTTGCTGTTATACTTGAATACTCACTCTCCTTCACTGTCTCATCTTTTCAGTTCTACCTTCATAACATCCTTGCATCCAGACCCTTTCTTCTACTCACACAACCACTCCCCTAGTTCAGGTCCTTATCATTTCTCACCTAGATTACTATAACAACTTCCTAATTGTTGTCTCTGCATCAAGTCTCTTTCCACACCCTTACATCTTCCAGCCAGCTGCCCAAGTGATTTTCCTTAAACATAGACGTGACCACATTACTCCTTTACTCAATAAATTCCAGTTGTTTTCCATTACTTCTAGGATAAAACATACAGTCCTCTACTTGGTTTTAAAGTCTTTCACAACCTGGCCCTAACCTACCTATCCCACCTCATTGTACATTATTCTTCTTGTGATCCAGCCAAACTGGCCTTCTCTTTCCCTCATAAACAGAACTCTGTCTTCCAGAACATCCCATCTCCATGTCTTTCTTTGCACTGGACACCCCAGTTGCCTACAACGCACTCCTTCCTCACCCTGGCTTCATAAAAACCTTCTCCTCTTTTGAGAAGCAGCTCATGAACTTCCTTCTATATGATGTCCTTCCTGACTCTCCTCAGCTGCTAAGGTCTTCCTGTCCAGACCACCTTGTATTCAACTACTTTGCATTTTTTTCCATATGTCTATTCTGTAGGTACTTTGATATGTACTTGTTTCCCTATTAGAATGTAAGTTCCTACTGTAGGATTTGTTTTGTCTTTGTATTTATATCCACAACTCCCGACACATATTAAATGATTTGTAAATGTTTACTGATTGATTGAAATCATCCATCAGATACTGTTTCCATATTTTTTTTCCCTAGGACACTAGTTAGTTTTTGAACAAATCTGAATATCAGGAGCTTTTATTCTCCTTGAACGTCTTATTCCTGAAAGTCTATAAAATATAAGATGCCAAAATCTTGAAGAAAACCAAACAAAACACTAAGCAAGGAAATACAAGAAGACTTGACTAAACCTCAGATTTTTGTCTCTCTTAGTGGTGGAATGGGGTTCACAAATTCCAAAGAAAAGTGAGTTCTAGTACCCCATGCCATCATAGGCCATGGCCTCCCATGATATCATGGGATGTCCAGGTCACATTCTAGGCTTTGGAGCATGAGGAAAGGAGCACATCTTTCTGGATGGCATAAATACCACAACATGTTGCTATAATCACTGCAAAATATTAAGCATTTTTTATAAACACTACCCTTTGAAAACATTAATTTCCAAGACATTGCATTAAGATATAATTGGCTCCAATCTGCACAAAAGAAGTCAAAGTCAAGCACTTAATGCATTGTATGATCTTTACCAAATCCCTTAGGTGACTATTCCCGTCCTCTTGCCCCAGTGTCCAAGACCATAGACTTGCTGGTTATACTATTAGAAATGTCAGGCTCAAAACCACAGATAATTTTGGTCACTGTGTAAATAATTGATGTTATCATTCAAGATAAATCTACTATTATCTCTGTGTCTTATTGCCCATCAACCTTAAATAAGAACATTAAGGCATTAGGATCACAGCAGCAAGGTCACTTCTTTGTGGCGGAAAGTACAATATCTATTATTTCAGCAAAGCAACTATAGCTCATTGTTGGTGTGTCTCAAGGGTAAGAAAGCCACATTCTTGCAATACCACAAAGCACTCAAATTTAAGGCTATACATTTTTAATGTACCACAAGCAGTCGTGGTCCTGAAAGGGATACAGTGGGAGGTCTTCATGCAGTTTCTCATGAAAGATCAACTTTCCTTTACAAAACAGAAATCCTGCCAGTAGGGGATTAGAATACAATCTATATCCCTTCAATAAGGGTGAGATTTAAAGTGGATCCAAAAAGGGGCATCATATAATAGGCATGCAGGACCAATGCACCAATACTTCTGAGAATACGGGGAAAACTCTTCAGTTATAAACTTTCATGTACCTTGATGAAATGGGATCCCTTAGCTGCATTAAAAGAGTTTAATTAAATGCCTGAGAAAATAGGGGATATCAAGGCGGCCCATTATAAGGACTCCCCCATCCTTGGAGTGTTGCTTGGGTTTCTCCTATTGAATTATTCTGCATTGTAGACAGTTCTGCTCTGTATATTTATGCTCTCAGGCAACCCACTTTGCTACTTAAACCTCACCTCAGAGGATGAAAGCATGCAAAACAGGACCAAGCAATAAGCTAGAGGGAAATTTAAGGACACTATTACTCAGGGGGGGAAAAAAGTCAGATAAATAAGGCATTTATAGTTCTCTGGGGAATCAGTGAACCTTTGACTGAAACAGCATAAGAAAAGTCAGGAGCATAGGCTTTAAATGTATTTTGGCCAATCTCCACGAATTTTTCTGCAGGTTGGGATTCTACTACTCTAGAGGTCACCTCTTCAACACTTATGTGAATAATTAAGACCAGTTGTGCTGCATCTGCTTAAGAGCCCTAGTTTTGTGTCTTTGGGAATTGGAGGTGAAACATTTTTCTCCTGGGATTCCCTTTTTCTCCTGGTCTGATTAAGCCGGTGCCCTTGATCTTCAGGTAAACAGATTGGTTTGGCTTATAGCAGTGAGGAGAGTCCTGATACATTTTGTGGCCAAAAATGCCCATTAGAATGTTATTTTTATTGATGTACAACATTCCCTTTTGTAGGTGCACCCAGAAAGCCTCAGGCATTAGGATTATTCAAAATAAATTAAAACAATAAATCATGTCAGAAAGATATATCACAATAGATAAAACCATCATCCTTGATTGGATATGTGGCAAGATAATAAGGTTTCTTGCAGACCTGGGGAGTAAAAGCTTAGAGAATTATAAGACCTTTAACTAAAAGACGTTTAGTTCATTTTATTTGAGGTGTAAAATACTACAAGAGAAGACAATATTAACTAATTTTTTTGAGTCCATATCTTTAATGTCCACCTACATGGTCCAGTGGAAAGAATATTGGATTGGGTATCAAAGGGATCAGTCTTCAAATATCAGTTCTTCCACCTACTACCTGGGAGACTTTGAGTAAGTCACTTAACCTCTGCGGCTAAGTTTCCACATCTGTAAAATGAGGGGGTTGGTGTAGGTGATATGGAAGGTCTCCACTAGTTCTAAATCTATGATCTCATGATTTTAGTTGTGGGAAACTTCTGGCAGGAAATTTCTGTCACTTATGTTCAAAAATTGCCTGGGGGCACTAAGAAGTTAAGAAACTTTCATTGTTGTTGTTTAGTCATTTTTCAGTTGTGACTGACTCTTCATGACCCCATTTGGAGTTTTCTCAGCAAGGATACTGGACCAGTTTGCCATTTCCTTCTACAGCTCATTTTACAGATGTGGAAACTGAGTCAAATAGGATTAAATAACTTGCCCAGGGTCACATAATTAGCAAGTGTCTGAGGCCAGATTTGAACTCAGGAAGATGAACCTTTCTTTTTTTTATTTTTTGCTTTTTTGTAGGGGGGAAGGCAGGGCAATTGGGGTTAAGTGACTTGCCCAAGGTCACACATATAGTAAGTGTTAAGTGTCTGAGGCTGAAGATTAACCTTTCTAATTCTAGGCCTGACACTCTGTCCACTGCACCACTTAGCTGTTCTTGGGTACTAAAGTGCCTCGCCTCAAAAAATTTACTTGTATTTATGTTGAATATAATTTGGATTTTATTTATATATTTACCTACAATATCCCTCGATAGAGGGATCTCCTGATGGGCAGAGATCGTCATTTTTGTCTTTGTGTGCCCTAAGCATATCATAATGCCTGGCACATAGCAGGTGATTAAGAAATATTGGTTGACTGATTGATTCCTGACTCTAAAAACAGACTTCTATTCATTAGGCCATATTGCTTCTCAACAAATTCAAAGGATTTGGGAGTTGGGTGTGGGAGGGAACAACTTTATATGAAGAGTTATGAGTGTTTTTTGGGGAGTCTTTTGTATATCACTGGTACAATTATAAAGGTAAAGTAGAAGGTAGAGGGGCATTCTGGCAAGATGGTAAAGTAGGTCGGAAATTTCCAGGCTCTCCAGATTTACTCCACACAAAAAAATCACCATGAAATGAAGGTAGCAGAGCCACATAAATAAAGGGGTAAAGCAGTTGTCTTCTTAAGATAACTTTAAAGCATCTCAGAAAAGACTGGGCCTCCAGGAGCTAAGATTTGGCCAAGGGGAGTGTAGACACCTCCAGGCCAACTCCACTGAATCAACAAACAGTAGGCCCTGAGGACAGTTCCCTTTGGGAACTGGGCAAACATATTGTCCCCTGGAATTTGAACAGTAAAGCTTCAGATAGGGATAGATACACAGACAGGAAAACTCCACCTATCTCTTCAGACTGACACCTTTGCAACTTAATACCTGGAGACTGGCTTTAACCTCAAAAACTTTTTCAAAAGTCAAGCGCCTCAAACTAATAACAACAGTAACTACCACCACAAAAACCCTAGTGGATCAGTCACAATGGTGAAAAATCTCATCATTCCATAAGGAAAAACTCAAACCCCACTGTCTGACAACATAAGGAATGCAAGGCAGTTTCTCTTATTTCTGAGCACACATAACATACAAACGCAAACACACACATAGCCCAGGTGGAATGCTTGGCCTATCAGTGAAACCAGACAGGGGGCTGGAATCCTGAAAGTCAAGTCTTTCTCCCTTTTCTGCAATCATATTGCCAAACAAACACAATTCCCATTGTTTGCTGGAAGGAATTGTTTTTATTTCATTCTATGAAAACGGAGTCAGCAATCATGGACTTCCAATCTGAGAACTTTCACAACTCAAACCATGGGGAGAAAAAGAGCTATTTGGACAATGACTAAGTCTCTGTCTAAAAAAATCATCTTTTCTTTGTAAACAGAAGCTCTAGTAATTACAAGGACCTGTGGGCCTAATGGGCAGCCATGCCTGCACATTTATTTGTGAAAACACATTGATCCTGAAACAAGGGATGTCAACCATTTCTCATCTAAATTCAGGAAGAAAATCAACTCCTTTACAAACAGGACACTCAGGCAAATTAGCTGTTTCTTATAGTGCTCATCTACTACTATCAAACATCCGCTCAAAGTGCAAGTCATTGTTCTAGGCATTTGTTCTTAATTTCTAGTCTCAAAAGTTTTCTAATCACAAGTTAGCCCCTTTCCCCCAAAGTTATTAAAGGCCTTCTTTCCACCATTGACAATCTCTAGGGGAAAAAAGACAGCTGGTTATGCTAAGCATTGTACCAAATATTGCTAGATTTTTAGGCAAAAAAAGAAAATTGATTGAATTCTTTGAATCTTACTAATTATACTAACTTTAGAGGAAAAATTTTAAAGATCAAATACTTATAACACCATCTATTTAGAAAAAAAGAGTCTAAAAATGTTGCACAGGTTATGATGACACTTGTTGGAATTTTCTTTTTCTTTCATTCTTTCTATTGCTATAATAGAATATATTATAACTGAACATATAATATAATATAATAATATAACTATTGTTCAATTTTGAAACACTTGTCAATTTTAACACACGAAGGAATTTTCACTAACTAAAGAACTATCATAACCTGGATTTTTTAGGTTTAAAATAGCATGCATTCTCCCAGCCTAGAAAGCGTTAAAATTGGTCTGTGTTCCTTTAAAATTTCAAGTCTTTACAGATGGCTTATAATGTGGTCAGAGTCTGGTAAACTAAAGTGCTTAAGTGAGAGTAAAACTGTTGTATCCGGATGTACAGAGAAACCTATCCCCTTCCTCTCTTCCATTTCCATCTTCCTTGAATGATAAATAAAGCAGTTATCAAACCCTGGTTTATTCAAGCAGCATTACCACAAAATAACACAAAGGTTCTAAATTTAGGAGAAACACCAGGGTTAAATAGGGCAACCAGAATTTTTTCCCTCACCTCATGAGAAACATTCCAAAGAACAACTCGTTTATTAACGATGAGTTGACCAAATGGAATGAATACAGAAAGCTGTCTTAATGGTCTACCCTCCTAAAACTCTTTCTCTTTCATCATTTCTGTCTTCTCTTTCCAATACACTTCATGCTCTGGCTATCGTATTTTGTAAATAGTTTGCAAAAAAAAAAATGCAACGAACATTATATTACACTAAACAATGAACATTCCATTCCATTACAATGAATGTGATATTTCATTAGAGTTGTTTCTGAGCACCTGAACATTCTGATATTTGTTCAGTACAAAAAGTATTTAAAATGATAAGCAACTTACTTTGTAAAACTGAAGAATTTTCAGAGTTTTCTCCTACAGCAATATCTCAGATCCTTCTACCTGTAATGGGAATATAAAATGAAAACACAATTACTCTAGGTCAAGCAAAGTGGTTTATTTAACTGGGGCATTGGAAACTTGGGGCAATATCCAAATCTTTTTGGAGAGGGGTAAGGGATGAAAAATAGTTATAATCTCAATTAAATAGTTCACTGGAAAGACTATAATGAAAGAGAGAGAGAGAGAGAGAGAGAGAGAGAGAGAGAGCGCTAACAACCATTGTGTGAAACTATTAATTCTAACTAAATTAGTGACAAATATTTATTAACTATTAACAAAAATTTAACAAATAACTATTAATAAAGATTTTACATTGAAAACACAAAAGAAATTAATAAAGTTTTTTTTTCTTGGAATACTTTAATACAAAAATGGAATAGGTTTAATCTGTAGAACCTTGTAAGATTTCAAAAAACCATAGCAGCCTAAAATATACTATCAGCAAATCCTTAGCCCAACATTTGAACCCTTCTTGCTTCCTACCCTTCAACTTTGCTAACCTTGTTACCTTTATTCCCTAGC
Source organism: Petaurus breviceps papuanus (assembly GCF_028583685.1). NCBI lineage: Eukaryota > Metazoa > Chordata > Mammalia > Diprotodontia > Petauridae > Petaurus > Petaurus breviceps. The sequence goes on from NW_027187345.1 coordinate 8,082,122, forward strand.
TAAAATAATGACTCATATTTATACTGAGCTTTAAGGCTGTCCTTACAAGAACTACCATGAATTGGGTGGGTGCAAATAACTATTATTCCCATTTTACAAATGAGCAGATTGAGGTTCAAAGAAGTTGAAAAAATTACTTGTGGTCACATAGGCAATAACGTTAAAGCTTAGATTCAAACTCAAGTCTCCTAAGTCTAAAATATTACCCCATATGAAAACACATGTTCTGTGTTTTTCGGTTCCATCGCAATGAGTCATCCTTATAACTATATATTCTTCATCCACTATTTTATATGTAGATTGTTATTTCAAGATCTTTTGAATGATCTTAGATCTTATTCAGGTGGTAGTGTAACAGCAAATTAAACTATATTATCATAATTTCATCCCTGCTTTTACAGCTCATAGGTTATGGGCTAGAAGACATCTTAAGTGTTTATCTTGTTCAAGTCTCGCACATTTTAAGATGAGGAGACTGAGACTTGGAAAGGATCACTTGACTAGGTAGTGGCAGCTTCTTGTTAGTAGAGAACTCTATCTAAAGCTGCCATATTGAAATGTCATAAATATGATAATGACATGGACTATTCTAGCCTTTTAACATCATTCCTACTTGGAATTCATTGTAAGGACCAAACTTTTCCACTAATATACAAATGTAAAGCTCAATCTACACAATGGAAAGTTAAGTCAACTGCACATATAACACAAGTTAAATGTGTTGTTAAATTTTCTTGTTAATACAAGAAAATCATATAAATTGTTTCCAAATGAATGAGAATTCTTTATAGTAGGTTTACCTTTCTAATCATATTTTAGCTGATGAATTATAAACATTTTTTTCCTTTGAGAATGATTCTAGCTAAGTAACAATGGTGACAGGGGCGGGGTGTGGTAGTAGCCACCTGAGTTGAACATTTTTTTAAGTTATCAAGGATAATGCACAAAATGGTTGAGTCAAATTTGTAATCAAATTTATGATTCAAGTAAGTTGACAATTAACCTTCTCTATTCAATACAAAACAAACCAAATTGTATAAAGTCACATGTAATATACTTAAATATCAGAAATATTTATGTTGCTCAACTATGTAAATATGTTGAGAAATGTTAGTTGTCTATTAGGCTCCAGTGATACAAAGTCAAACACAAGCCTGGACCTCAAGAAGCTTGCATTCTATTGAGAAGGGGATATAGCATATACACAGAGAAATAAATAAGATAGTCTGAGAAGAAAAGAAGTATTAACAACTGTGGGTCAGGGAAGGCTTCAGAGAGCAAGCCCTGTTAGAGAATGATTCTGTGGGGCAGAATGGGATGAATTCTAGGCATGGAAGATTGATTGTACAGGAGATAGAATGTCAGGTCTGGAAATCAGCTAGTTAGGTGGTATGACTGGTATATAGAATACACTGAAAGCAAGTAATATGAAGTCTGGAAAAGTAGATGGGAACATGATTAGAAAGGGTCGTAAAACCAGGTTGAGAAGTCTATATTTTGTTCTAGAACCAAAAGAAAAACCCTAAAGATTTTTGAGGAGAAAATGACATGGTAAATGCTGAGTCTTAGGAAAACTATTTTTACATAGGTAAGAATGGATTAGAGAAGAGATAGGCTGGAAGCAGGGAGAATGATCAGAAAGCTATTATAAAGGTTTAAGTGAGAGGTGCTGGGGAGGGGGCAGTTTGAGTAAGCAAGGGAGAGAGATGGAGGTAGAACTGATAGGAATTTGACATGATTGGATTTGAGAAATGAGGGAGTAGAAAGAGTTAAGATTGCAAGTCTGAATTATAGAAGATGGTATCTGCTACAGAAATGGAGAAAGGGTGGTCTTTTCTCCATCAATGTAGAGAGAAAGAAGATGATCAATTCCATTTTGGACTTGTTGAATTGAAGATGCTAATGAAACACTGAGGTAATGCTATCCAATAGGAAATTGGTGTTGTAGGAAGTTCAGGAGAGAGATTACGAAATGATGTACAGATTGTGAGGCATTTGCAAAGAAATAATAAAACCCATCAGAGCTCAAGAGATTACCAGGGAAAGGGGGTTAGGAAGAAAGAAAAAAATAGTGCCCTAAATAGATACATTATAGTTATCTATTCTTAGTGGGCAAGAACCAGATGCCGATCCAACAAAAGCAACCGGAAGAGGGTGGCCAGATAGAAGAAAAAACAGGTTTATGGAATCCAAGAAAAGAATGTCCAGGAATTTGGAGGTAGTCAACAGTATAAAAAATTAAGGCAGGGGAAAATTGAAAAAAATGAAATTGGATGTAACAGTTAAGAGATCATTGATAATGCTAGAAAGAAAATTCCATTAGAGTGATAGTGTTTGATTGCAAGAGTATATTAAATGAGTAGATAGTGAAAGAGTGGCACATTCCAAACTTGGTGACAGAGAGAAAAGATACTTAAATGGGAGAATGGCAATATCAAAAGAAGGTTATTTAAAGGAGGGTAAAGGGGGATGCAGTAAGGACCAGGAAACATTTGTATACAATAGGAAAGAAACTAGAAGGGAAGGAGTGACTGAATATAAGAGAGAATGATGGAATGATTAATGGAAAAAAAAACTCCTGGAAGGGATGCAACCAATTGTACAAATACAGGATAGCTTGGATGAGGAGGAAGACTGCAGACTCAGCCTCCTTGAAGACTGTAGCAATAAAGTAAATGGTGGATAAAGATGCAGAGGGGTATTGAGATGGGGGAGTAAGAGATGAGGGAGCTCCTTATGGGTGGCCTTGATTTTCTCAGTAAAGTAGTGGACAAAGTCTTCTTATGAGAGGGGATAAGGTAGGGGTAGTGTAGGAGGCTTGAGAAGGTTTGCAATGCTTACTGTGAAGATCATGATAATGAATCATTTGGGAAAGAAAAGCAATGCCATTCAACAGTAAGGACCCAGTTGAGATTAGAGAAGGCAGTGAGGGAGAAGAGGAGAAAGCAGATGGCAGAATTATAAAGAGTTGAGGATTGAAACGGTATGGATGGCTATAGGGCAGGGAAACAAGACAGAGAACAGAGCATAGTTGAACTGGGCAACCATAAATAAGATCAAGACTGTTTAGAGATAAAAGTGGGTCTAGAACAAGGGAGATAATCAACCTCCCTAATCTTCCAGTTCCTCAGTCTCTTTAAGTACTATGATGTGCTCCTTCGTTCTACCTAGGCAGTGTGTAGGAGTGATCACTCCCTACCCTGGCTTTTATCATTATCTATAGCTGTTCTAATTCCATAACAACAACTCTGGCATTCTTCTATCTGATCATAACCTCCTATCATTATATCTTTCCTACACCTCACCCCTCCTAAACCTATCATTTCCCTTATTGTAACCTCTACTTCCTTTAGGCCATCACCCCTGCTTCTACATTCTCAACCTAGTAAGTAGTTCATTTCCCCATTGTTCTCTACTCTTGAATTCCTTTCCCCTTGCCCTATAGCCACTCAGCCTTTGTTGAACCCCAGCTCTGAATTATTCCAATTCAAACTTGACCCCTCCTCCTTCCTCACAAAGCTACTATCATCTTAGTTTGGGTCCTCATCACTTCTTAACTAGATTATTACAACAGGCTCTTAATTGCCTTCCCTCAAATCTCTTTCTGCTCTGGTCTTTCCTTCACTCTGCTGCCAAGTAATTTTCCTTGATTGTAGTTTTGACAATTTCTAACCTTTTATCAATAAAATACAGTGATTCCCTATTCCCTTTAGGGGGAAAAAACCAAACTCTTCTGTTTAGCTTTTCACAAACTGGCCCTGGTTTACCTTTTCAATCTTATTGGACATTGCTCCTACTGCTACATTCTGCAATCTAGACAAACTCTCAGTGTGTTTCTCACACATGACACTTGATCTTGGATCTCATGCCTTCCTAGTGGTCATCTTCCAAGGCTAGAATGAAATTTCTTCTTTACCTTCACCCCTTAGAACACTCTTCTTCCTTCAAGACTCATCTCAAGCATCAACTTCTACATGAAGCCTTTTCTGATCCTCCCAACTACTAATGCCTCCTCTCTCTCAAACTACCTTGTATTTAAGTACCTTATATTAATTTTTACTTTCATATGTATTATATATGCACACACATATGTATTTGTAGCTTTCATTAGAATGTAAGCTACTTGAGAAAAAGATATTGTTATTTTCTTTTTATTTGTATTCCCAGTGCCTTGTACAGTTCTAGACACATAGAAGGGATGCTTGAATGATGATTGGGAGAACAAAAGGGGGCAAAATGAATGGAAGGGGCAAAAAAATAGGAGGGAGGCAGAAGTAGAGATAGAAAATTATGATAGTAAAGGGAAATTTCAAAGTTCAGGATCATAGATTTAAAGAAGTTATGAGTGATGATGTGGTGAAATGTAACAGAGCAAAACAGGAAAAACACTAGATTGGGAGTCAGGGGACCTTGGTCCAAATATTAGCCCTGTCAGTAACTCACCGTGATGATTTAAGCCTTCTAGTCCTCTGTCTCCACTTTGGGGAAAATGTGGGAAGGTTAACTAGATGATTTCTAAGACCTCTTCCTGTTCCAAATCTTTGATCTAAGGTATGACCACCCTTATGGGGAACAGAAGTAGAATGAAGAAATTGAAGAGGTTGAATTGGGAAGTCAGGGTTCCTGAGAGGATATTAGCATATATACTGAAGATTCCATATAAGAGAACAGAGGTAGAGGTGGAGAAGAGGATGAAAAAGAAGGAGGGTGAAGGAACAAGCATTTAAGTGCCTACTATGTGCCAGGAATTCTGCAATGCACTTTAAAAATATTATCTCATTTGATCTGAGTCAGATATTCTTAGAAGGAAGAGAGAGTAACTTGGAGACCAGTAAATTATATCTGCAAGGATTCAGAGTAATAAAGACTTATGGATTAAAGAACGAAGTAAGTGGCTGAGTGACGGTGGTATGGGGAAGATCTGGAACTGGTAATGAGAAGCAAGGAGTAGGTCAACTTCACCTCCCGGTACAAATATATCATGACAATGAAAGAGAAGTTACTAACACCAGAGAGGGCAGCTAAGATACAGCTTACATGATATAAAGAGGCAAATTTAAACCTAACATCAGAAGAAAAAACCCAGTTTCCTGTGGATTCTAACAAAGAGAGCTACCCAAAAGTGGAAAACTGCCTTGGAAGGTAAGAGATTCCCCCTCACCTGAAGGGTTGGTTTACTACAGACCATGCACTAGGCCATTCCATATTTCAAGGAACTATGTAAAAATAATTAAATGAGATGTACCATCATACAATAACTATGATTTACCCATAATATATCAGTAGACCGCTTCAGGGAATTTCTGAAAATGTTTCAAAATGTCTTTAATGAAAGTTTGGACAGCATTGTGGAGTTGCTAGATTACTGGATGTGGAGTCAGAGGGATTGGGCTCTAATCCTGGCTCTGCTTAATACCGGAGTGACATTTGGTGGGTTGATTTACTTAGGAGATTTTCTATTTCTTCATCTATAAAAATGAGAGTATCATATAATCTCTAAGTACCCTTCTAGCTATGTGTTTATAATTCTGAGGTTGCAAACATTTGATAATTATTAATTAAAAAGAATAATTTGAGATTTACCACTGAGCTAAAAATGCTATCCTGGGCCATTTGTGTAATGGAACTACTAGATAATTAACCTAGGATTATCATTCTAAGTCATAATTACAGTCTATTCATTCCCTGTAACATGAGAGAATCGATGGTGCAAAAGGTATACATACCTTAGAGCTGCTAAAAGAAGCTAGATCTAGGATAGCATGGAGTAGAACTCTATTTTTTTTTAAAAGCAATTGGGGTTAAGTAACTTGCTCAAGGTTACAGGGCCAGTTATTTCTGGGTGTGGTGCTAAATATCAGAGCCTGGATTTGATCCCAGGTTATCCTGACTCTGGGGCCAGTGCTCTTACTCACTGAGCCACCTGGCCGCCCCTTCTATTTATTTTTTCAGTCTAAATAGTAATAGGAGTGAGATCAGGGAGGCAGGGAGAGAGAGAGAGAGAGAGAGAGAGAGAGAGAGAGAGAGAGAGAGAGAGAGAGAGAGAGAGAAAGAGAGAGAGAGAGATGGGCCTCCTATGGCTAGATCTGAACACTGAGAATTCTGGGCAAGAAGCTATGGTGGGTTAGGGAAAAGTCAGATTAAAATGAGGGCTAATGTCAGAAACCTCTGTTAGGAACCTGACTGTTTAACTCTAATTGGCAATGTTATTATTGTTTATACCTCATTTTGTATATATGCTAAATCAGCTACTACCAGAACCATAACTGTCATAGCAATTACTTATGTGGAAAGAATGAGGAGGCAGCCTTCTGATTCTAGAAGGGCTAGATATCAATAATTCAAAAATGAAATATTACTTCCAGAGGTAGAATACTCAAACGGTTTGCCTAGTCTGGTCTAGAGCTTCATGTATAAAAGCTGTGATTTTGCTTCCAACCCTCAGGGGAAGTTGAAAAATGAGCTATACCTGTTATGAGGAAAGGACACATGAGATCCCATAAATATGACCATACAACAGCACTTCTTATGACAACAAAGAATTAGAGCTGATATTGGTACCCTACTAATTGGGAAATGGCTAAAAAATTGTGACATCTTCCATTGTTGGGAATATTACCACACAATAAGAAATGACAAATATGAGGAATTTGAAGAAACTTGTGAGGACATATATGAACTGATGCAGAATGTAGTAATCAGAGCAAGAATAGAATTTGTGGTTGATTAGCTCAGTCGATGTAGTTACAAGATAAAATCACAGATGATGATGTGATGAAAAGCACTAACAAAGTGTTAACACCTTGTTATCCCTTTATTAAATAGGATTAACCATGCCCACAAGTTGCCTTTAAAAGACTCAGTCAGAGAGTCATTCTAGCATGGGAGCAGCTATGAACTGTGACCTCTGAATCTATATCATTGGGAAACAGTACTAGACAGCAGAATTTTTCTTTTCTATAATCACTCCACTCCATTGCTCCTGGTCTACCTGAGTTATTTGCTCAGTAGAAGACATCTCATTCTTTACATTTGTCATTTCTTATTGTGCAGTAATATTCCTGTCACTGGAAGATGGTCAGTGATAATTTTTTTTAGCTATTTCCCAGTTGGTAGGATACCAATTTCAAATCTAATTCTTTGCAACCCTAAGAAATGATGCTGTATATTCACATTTATGGAACCTCATGTGTCCTCTCCCTATAACAAACATCTATTTGCTCAGTAGAAGATATTTTATTCAAAGAGTCTCAGAAACTCGGAGGCATAGTGGAGATAGCAGAGCCACACAGAGAGACAAAAGAGTCTGTCTCTTGATGCCAGAAGAACTACCTAGAATGTGTCCTCTGGCAACAGAGAAGAGATCTAGTGATGAACTTGAGATTTTGAGACATATACCTGAAATTAAGAATCAGTTGCAAAAAAAAGCAGACTCCAAGAGCCTGGCTGAGCAGCATGCCCAGAAGAAATGCTATAGCTCAAAGGGCTACAGAAGGAATCAGGATAACAGTGCTTTGGGATTGCAGGGCCATGTAAGTAGATTCCTATAAGCTATATTTTGAAAAAAATATATTGATCATAACAATCCACTAGTTTTAAAGATTTCCCAAGTAGTTGTTAGTCTAACTTAGTTTTGAGCATTAAGACCAAGTTTAAACAGTAAGATATTAATCTTCATAACTTAATTTGCATTGATTCTATATAATTTTCCTTTTATTTAACCCACTCAATTAGTTGCATCTTTCTAGATATTAAAGACCAGCAAGAACTATGAAAATTTAAGGGCATAATATTTTCATCAATATTCGAAAAACAGTTCAGCTAGGTAGCACAGTGGATAGAGCGCCAGTTCTGGAGTCAGAAAGACCTGAGTTCAAATTAACCTAAGATACTTGCTAGCTGTGTGACCCATGAAGGACATCCACCCTCCCTCCTTCCCTCCCTCCCCCCCCCCCCCCCCCTCCCTCCCCCCCTCCTTCCCCCCCCCCCCCCCCCCCCCCCCCCCCCCC
>NW_027187345.1:8090530-8093195 GCF_028583685.1 Petaurus breviceps papuanus
CTTCCTTCCTTCCTTCCTTCCTTCCTTCCTTCCTCCCTTCCTTCCTTACTTCCTCCCTTCCTCCCTCCCTTCCTTCCTTCCTTTTTGCTTAGCTCTTCATCTACAAAATAAGCTGGAGAAGGAAATGTCAAACCACTCCAGGATTGAAATAACTGAATAACAATGATAAAAATTTGAAAAACAACAAGGATAAGCAGCAGAAGTAAAGTTCTGGTAAGAGATGGGAAGTGTTTCCTACCTTCTATTCTCTCAACTACTCTAGAAGACTATTTAAACAAATAAGTCACAGATGGGAAAGAGACACAAGAAAGTTGTTTGCCCTTTCCGAAATTGTAAAACAGAGTTTTTAAAAAACCAAAACAATAAGGATTTGGTTTAAAATTGTTTTGTTTTCTCCTGGGAAGACAGCTGAATATAGATAGCAACGATATGGATTAGATCACTTTAGAACCCACAGTTCAATATTAATTCTGTCCTAATGAATGCTACAGGCATTTCTTATTGTACTGATGGGCTGCATTTCTTGAAAGTCTCCTTAGACATTTCCGCTTATCAAATTCTGTATTCCAATTGATTTCTACCACAAAAAGAATTTATTTTACTGGTCCAGTTTTGTGATTGCAGAGGCATAAGAGCTTCCACTGTGGAAAGGCCTTTCAACAAAGCAGTTCCACACCTTGTTTTTAACCTACAGTCTGAGAAAATTTCATGGGGGTAGTAAGTGATTTGCCTGCTTGCTGTTATGTGTCAGAGGCAAGATTTAAACCAGTCTTCTTGACCCAAGACTAGCCCTTTATCAGCTATGCTCTGCTGCCTATCGTAAGTGACAGACATTCCGAAAATTTTTTTTAAAATTAAATCAAGACATAAGGGTACACTTAAGAATAAGTTATCTTCCATATTCACATACTTCAACAAAAATCTGTAATTTATACACCTATCAAATAGAAATTCTAAAACTGAAAATGTTGAAAACTTGTGGCTACATGAGGTGATGGGACAGTAACATGTATACAGGAGAAAGAGGCACAGGAAAAGACAAATGTAACAATAATAATAGCAGCTGACATCCATGTAGTTACAAAGCACTGAGGCAGCTAGGTGGCCCAATAAATAGAGCACTAGACCTAGAGTTAAGAAGACCTGAGTTCAAATTTGACCTCCGATGCCTACCAGCTAAGTGACTCTGGGCCAAGTCATTTGATCTCTCTCTCCCTCAGTTCGCTCAACTATAATAATAGCTCTGGTGGTGGTGGTCAAGATTAAATGAGATAAATTTGTAAAGTACTTAGAACAGTGCCTGGCACATACTAGACATTTATTTGTTGTTGTTTGGTTATTTTCAGTTGTGTCAGACTTTGTGACCCCATTTGAGGTTTTCTTGGCAAAGATACAGGAGTAGTTTGCCATTTCCTACTCCAGCTCATTTTTCAGATGAGGAAATTGAGGCAAACAGGATTAAGTGACTTGCTTAGGGTCATATAGCTAGTAAGTATTTGAGGCTAAATTTGAACCCAGAAAGATGAGTCTTCTAGATTTCAGGCCCAGCACTCTATCCACTATGCCAACTAGCTTCCCTCAGACATTTAATAAATACTCCTTCCTTCTTTCCTTCCTCCCACCTCCCCCCCTTCCCTTCATTTCTCATATGCATTGTCTAAAAGGATAGCATACAGATTAATTAACTACCATTTGGCTGCTCCAGGTTCTCTTAGTAATGGAATTCAGGGACTCTATTATTATTATTTTTACAAATTGCTTAACTATATGTTCTATAGAGGTCCATCATATCAACTGCTCCTCTAGAAGCTTAAAGATACATGCAGAATGTGAGAACGGTAATCTTCAGGATTAAAACGGCCGGTAATGGCTTATTGGTGACTGTGGAGAGCTGCCATAGTCAGACAGGTAAGGGAACATTAACTGTCTGTTAAATGTCCTGAAGAGGATCAAGATCATAAATTTAGAGCATAATGGTCTTTAGAATTCAATAAATGCCATCCCCTTATTTTACAGAAGGAATTGAGGTCCAGCTTGATTAAATGATTTGCTCAAGATCATATAAGTAATAAGTGGCAGAGTCAGGATTTGAACCCCAGATCCTCTGTTTACAAAATTTCTCATTCTTTCCAAAACACCCCTACTCCTCTTTTTGAAGGAAGCCTCTGTATATTTATTTGTCTTCCTTACATTCTCAAAAGAAGACTCCTTTAGATATTTTCTTTTCCTTCCTTCCTATTTCTTTCTCCCTCCCTTTCTTTCTTCCTTTCTTCCTTCTTCCTTCCTTTCTTCCTTCTTCCTTCCTTCCTTCCTTCCTTCCTTCCTTTCTTTCTTTCTTCGCTTCCTTCCTTCTTTCTCTCTCTCTGAATCTCTGTCTCTCTCTGTCTCTCTGTCTCTCTCTGTCTCTGTCTCTCTGTCTCTCTCTCTGTCTCTCTCTCTGTCTCTCTGTCTCTGTCTCTGTCTCTCTCTCTCTCTCTCTCTCTCTCTCTCTCTCTCTCTCTCTCTCTCTCTCTCTCTCTCTCTCTCTCTCTCTCTCTCTCTCTCTCCCTCTCTCTCTCTCTCTCTCTCTCTCTCTCTCTCTCTCTCTCTCTCTCTCTCTCTCTCTCTCTCTCTCTCTCTCTCTCTCTGTCTCTCTCTCTGTCTCTCTCTCTCTGTCTCTCTCTCT
>NW_027187345.1:8093295-8136273 GCF_028583685.1 Petaurus breviceps papuanus
TCTCTCTCTCTCTCTCTCTCTCTCTCTCTGTCTGTCTCTCTCTGTCTGTCTCTCTCTCTCCTTCCCTCCCTCCTTTGGATACAAAGTAATTATTTTTCTTTTTTGGTGAGAAATGGTTCTGCAGCTGAAGGGAATCAGAAAGTCTTTATGTAGGAAGAGGCAGGGAAACTAGGAATTCTAAGAAGTAAAGATGATGTTCCATGCATGAGGGACAACCAGCCAATAAAAAGGCATGAAAATAGAAAGTGAAGTATATGCAGAATGGTATGAAGATCAGGTTGACTGGACCACTGAGTATGAGAAGCGGGGAGCAGAAAGTAATAAAAGTCATAAATGTAGGTTGGAGTCAGCTTGTGAAGGGCTTTAAATGCCAAACTGTGGGGTGCACATTTTATCCTATGGATGTAATAAGGAGCCACTGGCGTTTATTTAGTAGAAGAGTAAAATGGTCAGATATGTTCTTTGACAATATCACTTTGGCAACTATGTTGAAGACAGATTGGAGTGGGGTGAGACTTCGGGCATGGAGAACAAGAAGGAAGAAAGGAAGAAAAGAAGACAGAATGAAAGAGGGAAGGAATGAAGGAAAGAAGGAAAAAAAGATGATAAGGAAGGAAGGAAAGAAGGAAGAAATAATTTCCTTCCTACTATGTGGCAGGAATTGTCCTAAGTGTTTTACAAATATGATCTCTGATCCTCACATCCGGGGGGAGGAGGTTCTATTATTATCCCCATTTTACAGTTGAGGGAACTGAGGTACGCAGCAGTTAAGTAGGGTCTCACAGCTAGTAACTCTCGGAAGCTAGATTTTAATTCAAGGTCCCAATCTAGCACTCTATTCACTACACCACTTAGATGCCTCTAAATAGTTAGAAGACTATTGTAGTAGTCTAGGTGAGAGGTGGTGACTATGTTGTTAGACAGAAGAGGATAGAAAGGAGATAAAAATGACAAAGTCAGTCAGTCAACAAGCATTTATTCAGCACTTACTACGTGCCAGGTACTAAAAGAAAAGCAAAAACAAGGGCCCTACCCTTAAGGAGCATACATTCTAATGGGAGAAACAATATGCAGAATTGATGTACACTTAAGATATATGTATTTTTGTATCTTATGATTAGAAATTGTATATATATACATATATTGTGTGTGTATGTGTGTGTGTGCATAGTAAGTGGAAAATAATCTCAGAGAGAAAGCACTGAGAAAGAGGTAGAGGAATGGCTGCTCCATGAGTACCTGGGTTCCAATGTTGGCTTTACTAGTTGCTATTTCTGTGACATTAGGCAAATTGCTTCATTTCTCTCAGCCTTAAATTCCCCATCTATAAAATGAAGGGGTTGGATTTGATGACTTCTAAGGTCCTTTCCATTTCCAAATCTGGGCCCTATGGTCCAAGCCCCAAACTATTATTTCTTCCAATATATCCAAATTTCAGTTTTTGATTACAGCCTTATGGTCAACACACATGTTACTGGGGAAAGTGGGAGGTGGGTTAGGGAGTGACATGATTGGCTCATCACTGTGCATCATCCTTGGAGAATTTTTATAAAGTAAAAAATAATCTGCCCACTAAATCCAGATTTTCCACATATCAGATTTGCAATAGCTTATCAGGGTCTGCAAATAAGTGGATAAACCAACTTTCCTTTACTGAGGAGAAAAGGTTGAACTTTTAGCTTCAGGGCAGTCAGCCTGATGTGTGAATTCCTGAACTCCACAGATCACACATCAGAACAACACAGGGCTATGCTAAAGATCATAAAAAGCTATTGGATTAAAACCTTAGCCTCTGGTTCCCAAGACACTGACACTGGCAGCTTCCCAACTCTAGCTTGTATATTTTAGGGAGTATGTGGCTTAGAATGTTTCTCCCCTTCAACATATTTTATATGTTTTTTAAAAAAGGAAAATTAAAAGCAGACTGAGACAACTAGTACTTTGTATACCAGATCCTGATTTCCCCAATTGAAAGGGTAAGTTCAGGTTTGGCTATTTCCTGTTAAATGTACTTTAAATCCCACCCACCCCCAACCTCCCAAGGAAAAACCCAACAACAACCCAATCCTTTCATTTATTTTGAGAAATTTGCAAAGTGAAGTTACTTTCAGGACCTGCTGGATTTCTCAAGATCTACTTTCTGCTGGCTCCTTTAAAAAAAAACTATCCTCTGTGTCTTATCTTAAAGAGAGAGAGAAATGTAGGGGACAGAGGAGAGGGAGGATACCCCTCGATAAGAGAGATTCCATAACTCCTTATCTTTATTTTCCAAAGTCCAAGATAGTCCAAGGGAGGAGAAGAGGGAATTGTGAATTAGGTGAAATTTGAGTTTGGTACTTTGCCATTAAAGGTAGTGATTTTAATGAATAGCAATAGGGCCTTCCACTCAGCTGGTATTTATAGTATACAATAGTATACAGTAGAAAGAAAATATTGAGGCTATCTGGGTCTCGATGATCTTACCACCCTAGTCTCTGTGTTAATTCTGATTCTAAGAGTTAGGAACATAGAGGTTGACCTTTGAAAGTCATCTAGTCCAATTTCTTAATTCTTCAAATGAGAAAACAAAAAAGGTGAAGTGATTTGCTCAGTGTCATATAAATAGTATGAAAATCTTGACAAGTTCTACATTTACCTGACATGTTCCCAGAAGAACTCAGTAAATGACATTTCTAGGCAATCAATTAAAAAACAATAAACCTTTTAGAATATAAAATAGACCCTCTTAGATGGCCTAGCAACTCTAGGGACCAAGTGCCACATTTGATGAATTACACTAGCAATTTATAATGTCAGAATCAACCCCCCCCCCCAAAAAAAAAACCCCAATCAAATCTAAGTCAGTCAGAAATTGTTGTTAATTAACACACACAGACACAACATTCTCCAAAAGGACAGAATTCAGATGCCTGTGGCTTAAAGAATATTTGAGCTGTGTTGTAATTAAAGGAAGTTTAGAGGAAGGGGAAAGAGAAAGTTGTATTTTTACACATTCAATCAGAAGAGAGTTGTTTTGTTGGTTGTTTCAATTCATTGCCATCTTGAGACCCAGACAGCTTCAAAAATCTGAATTTATAGCTTACAAACCGTATCGCATGAAGGTACATTGACTTTTTCTCTCCCTTTAACTAGTCTTCTGTGAGAACACTACTTCTATTCAAGGAACATATGGAAAAAATGGTTACATCACTTTACAACGTTATATTGGGAAGGTAATTTCCTTTCACTGAATGTCTTTTTTCACCTTTCTACATTAGTCAAGAAAAACATGCTCCAGACTATCAGTTATATAAAATTAACTATCAAGCATATTTTGCAGTTACATTCATAGTCTATTTTATGAGGTTTCACTGAACTTTCAGGAGCTCTTGAAAACAAAAACTTTTAAAATATTTTACTAGGAAATTCATGGAGATTCTTAAAATACATAGATGTCAGATTAAAGGGCATTTGCCAGTACTTTTAAACAAATGTGCTGTTCATACTATCTGAGGCATCTCATTCTCAGAAAAATATAAACGGATCCATTTATTTATACAAACAGATAGATTTAGAACTGGAGGGGACCTCAGAAGCCATATAGTCTAGCTCTCTCAATTTACAGATGAGGAAATTAAGACTGACAGAGATAAAATTATGTGCCCCACATCTTACAGATAATAAGATGACAGAGGTGGGATTTGAACCAAGATTCTCTGAAGGCAAATTCAATTCTCTGCTTCTCTGACTATAGCATATTATGTTCTTAGACTATAGAAAGCATTGGTAATACTGTTACATGAAAGATAGTCTAGCTGAATTACAAAGCATATATGGGAGTTAGAGATGATAATTAGAATGAATAGAAGCTTTTCATTTTTCAATTTACATTTTGAGAATGAAAAAAAATTAAGCTGAGAGTCAAAGGGTCTAACACCTGGCTAAGCAGATATATTGACTATACAGCTGAATGAAAGGTTCAAACTAAGGAAATCATCAGTTTGAAAAGCCTCGTTTCAAGTAACCTGAACTTAAAAGAAAATCTTTTCAAGATAACTTTATGGTTTTCATCACAGAAGACCAGGTCACTGACTTAACAGTATATGGAGCATACCACTGTAAAAGCAGTATTCCTTCTATGGCTATGCATGCTTGTGAATGTTTCTGTTTATGGTGTCCCATAGTTCTTTGTTGTTCAACCCATTATACATTTTCAGAATATAATCATTCAACTAACATAAGTGCTTACTATATGTAAAGTGTTGGGGATTTCATTCAACTAACATAAGTGCTTACTGTATACAAAGTGTTGGGGATTTCATTCAACTAACATAAGTGCTTACTGTATATTAAGTGTTGGGGATTTGGGATATATTCTCAAGGAAATTGGAATTTATAGTGGGTCAGAACAAAAACTCCTGTATTTGTATAATTTGCATAAGATAGATATGGACGGTGGGGGAAACAGTGAGAACTCTCACTTTGAGAGAGGAGGAGTTTTCTGTATGCTTTCTATACTTTGACTTCAGGAATACATTCATTTTCCTTTCATACACTGCAATTACACATAGATACATTGAATCTAGGGATCCTTCAGCTGTATACAGATGAACTCAAGAGGCATTTCTGTTTTAGCCCTTCCACTGCCTCAATGGATTAAGTACAACTCTTTTTTTTTTTTTTTGGAGGGCAATTGGAGTTAAGTGACTTGCCCAAGGCCACACGGCTAGGGTTTTGTGTGTGTGTGTGTGTGTGTGTGTGTGAAGTGTCTGAGGCCAGATTTTAACTCAGGTCTTCCTGACTCCAGGGCTGGTGCTCTATTCACTGTGCCACCTAGACACCCCTTAAGTGCAACTCTTTCTTTTTTTTTTTTTTAAAGCAATCGGGGTTAAATAACTTGCTCAAGGTTACACGGCCAGTTATTTCTGGGTGTGGTGCTGAGTATCTGAGCCTGGCATTCAATCTCCAGGTCATCCCAACACTGGAGCCGGTGTTCTTACTCGCTGTGCTACCTGGCTGCCCCTTAAGTACAACTCTTAATGTGGGTGGTCTCACTTCCCCCAGAAGTATGAGTCTCAACAAGTCAGGTGATAGAGTCAGGGGTCATTCTGATTCAGCCTATGGATAGTACCACAGGTGAGTGGTTTGAAGATTCTAGGACTGTGTTAAAGATTTCGTTCAGCAAATGATTAAATAAGACATTTAACAAATAATTAAAGCATCTGTTGATTGTAATGCAACTGAGGACATGTATGAAATATGACAATAGTTCTAACTCTCCAGAAACTTAAGATCTCATGAGAAGAAAGGAAAATATACATAAACAAAAATGATGCAAAGTGAAATGTTCTGGGATGAGAGGCCAGGGTGTGACACTGGTACTAGTCCTGGGGGAAGAAAAGTATTTTAAAATTCACCCTTGACACTTTTCCTTTAAAAAACTTCAGAGGCTTTTTACTGTATAGCAAGTAAAGTTGAAAGTCCTCTACCTGGCACTTATGATTTTCTTCCATTCTTACCTCCCTCCCTTATCAGCTTTATCTCTCATAACCCTTTTGTACATTCTAAACTCTAGCCAAAAAGGATTATTTTCTGACCCTGAATGTATTCTGTGCCCCTTCCATCTCTGACCCTTTATTCACAATATTCTTTAAGCCTTGGATTCCCTTACCTCTTCCGCTATTTGGATTATTTTTTAAATTAAATTTTATTTTTCACACAATGAAAATCTACCTTCTTCTCTATCCCCTTTCACTGAAAAAGCAAGACAAAGAAAACCTCTATTACAAACATATATAACTGAATAAAATGAATTTCTGCATTTGTCATGTCCAAAAAAAAGTCACTCTATATGCTGCATCCACCACCCCTCTATCAGGAGGTGCTCAGCATATTTTACCAGGAGTCCTTTGGAATCATGGCTGGTCACTGAATTGATGAGAGTTCCTAAGTCTTTCAAAGTTGTTTGTCATTGTAATATTGTTATCATTGTATAAATTATTCTCCTGGTTCTTCTCATATCACTCTGTATTATGTCATACAAATCTTTCCAGATTTCTTTGAAATTGCCCCTTTCATCATTTCTTCCAACACAATAATATTCCGTCACATTCATATACCATAACTTGTCCAACCTTCCCAAATTGATAGTCATTCTTTCAATTTTCAATTCTTTGTCATGGCAGAAACAGCTGCTATAATAATAATAATTTTTTACGTAAGGGTCTTTTCCCTCTTTTATGCTCTCTTTGGCTGTAGACCAAGTAGTGGTATCACTAGGTCAAAGGGTATGCACAATCACTGTTGAATTTTCTATTCATCATTTAAAGACCAAATCAAATGTCATCTCCTCCACAAACCCTTTCCTGACCCTAAAGATACCCTACCTAAACAGACTGCATATAGTACTTTATTTAGAAACTTTCTAATGTACTTATGTGCAATTGTACCTATATGCTATATTTTCTCTTCCTACTAGACTGTGTTTAATTGAAATTTAGTATTTTCCCTAGAAACTATTATATTGATCTGCACACAGCTGACATTTAATAACTATTTCTTGAATGATTTTAGATACGCAAGAAAAATAAGAAATAATGTCAAGGATAAGATTCAAAAAAGAATGATGTCATAGAGTCAGAATCACAAAATCTCAGACCTGGGACTTCACAATCATATGATTTTTAAGATTACATAAGTTAATTTTTATAAACATATCCAACCCCCAAACCTCAGGAAAAAAAAAAGGAATTATGCTTTAGATAAAGATTAACTAAAGCTGAATTTACAAGCTAAGAAGATAGAGATAGCATACAAGTTAAAAATCTTACAAAATAAAATCAGAAAACTTAAAAACTTGAACTCTCAATCTTAAACTCATGCTGCTTGCCACCTATGTGAACCACCATGAAAGTCTGTGCTTCAAAGTCTGCCTATGGAGAACCCTACTTGGTTGCCTCATAACAGTGACTCAGCTTTCACATAGCCAATGTCCTATAAGAGGGGAGAGAAATTCATTCTGCCCAGTCACATGTGGGAAGGATGGGGCTAACTGGGGTTATGGGGGGGTGGGGCAAATGTGCACAGTAGAGAATTAACTAGAGAAGAATGAACTTTCATGTCCAAAGGAAAAGGCCTGGAAGCCCAGATATTACTGCTCCTTTCCTCTGAGAATTTACTTTAGCCAAGGATTTTGAGGAGATTTAGGACCATCAGCCAGACCCAGGAGGGGGAGAATATAAAAGAAAGCTTGAATTAGAATCTAGCTAACAAGCAGACAAAGCCACAGAAAAGTTTATAAAGGTAAAAGAAAAAAGCAAGTAAATATGCAA
Source organism: Petaurus breviceps papuanus (assembly GCF_028583685.1). Taxonomy (NCBI): domain Eukaryota; kingdom Metazoa; phylum Chordata; class Mammalia; order Diprotodontia; family Petauridae; genus Petaurus; species Petaurus breviceps. Next base: position 8,100,606 of record NW_027187345.1, read on the forward strand.
AGAGAGGCCAGAATAGAGTGAATAAGTATTATGTTGTGATGGAAAATTGAATAAAATTCCACAGTGAAGAAGAACTCTGGACTCACTAGAATTTACTGAACAATAGCAAGAAAATCCACAAAGGTTCAGGAGAGAAATAAAACCTTAAAAGAAGATACTAGATATGAAATTAGGTAAGAACATTGACTTCTTATCACTGAGTTTAAGAAGAAAAACAACAGAGTGTAAAACAGAAAACATATTGAAAGATCTTTCTGCAACAAGGCTCAGAAGAGTGATGGATTTGGAGCCCTCAAAAACACAGATATGGAAGAAAAATTTAGTAGAAGAGAATCCAAATGTAGCAATACCAAAAGATAATGTTAATTATCTGTAAGCCAAAATGACTGACCATGAAGACAGGATGCATAGTAATAATTTAAAGATCATAGGTAATATAGAAAAACAGAATACATGAAAACATTTGAATACCACATTGCAGGAAACAACAAAAATACATTGCTCAGAACTTTTGAATACAAAGTATCAACTGACTGAATCCAAATATTGCTGCCAGAAAAGAATTCTATGTTTAAAACTCCAAGGTTTTGGTGGTTAAATTTCACAATTATTATAAAACCCAGCAAATTTTATAAGAAACTAAGAGAAATTTCTTTAGCTATTTGCTAATTTGTATAATGTTTATTCTACTGTCACAAGAAATCAGAAAAGAAAATAGAACAAAATATTCTCCAAATCACTTTACATGACTATCTTCAGTCTGGTCCCTTCCTTAAAAAAGCAGAAAATTTTTCCCTTTTATGACCTAGAACTTGGTCTCTAGGGAGGTGGAAGCTGTGAACCAGAAGATCTTTACTGTTTCTGCCCTGTTGCCCTGACCCATTCATTACTTGTGTGACTTTAGGAAAAATAGTCTCACCTCAATTTCTGCTTATAAAATGAGGGGGGTTGGGGAAAATGGTCTCTAAGATCCTTTCCAGCATGATTGACTATAAGCACTCAGAGTTCATAGAGGCAGGATTAAAACAGGAGCATGGACCCTCTGTAATACGCATAAAATCCAGGACTAGGAGAAAAATGGTAGAGAAGTACAGCTAGAAATGGACTCTTGTCTCCCATCAACTGTTCCACCATGAAAGATGTATGGTAACTTTTTAAAAAGTTTATTTTGTACCACAATCGTTTCCCAATGTAATACTGACATCCTTGGGATGTACGCCTAATAGTGAGAATGCTGAACAAAAGTGTGCAGAGAGTTTTCTCATTTTTCTACTATAATTTCATATTGTTTCTAAAACAGGTAGACAAAAGCACATTTCTGCTAGCAATATAAGTGGTCAGTCTCTCCAATTTTTATTATTTGGTTTTAAAATAATTTTTTGCCACTTTAAAGGTTATATGACAAATCTTAGTGATTTAATTTGCCTTTTGCTGATAAAAATGATATAATAGTAATAGCTTCTATTTATATAGCATCTACTATGTGTCAAGCATTCTGCTAAATATTTTGCAAATATTTCATTTGATCCTCACGACAATGTTGAAAAGTAGGTGTGATCATTATCCTTATTTTACAGGTGAGGAAACTGAGGCAAACAGAAATTAAGTGGTTTGCTCAAAGTCACAGAGCTAGTAAGTGTTTGAGGCTGAATTTGAATGCAGGTCTTCCTGACTTGAAAATTTCAATCCAATCCAATAAATATGTAAGCACCTTACTATGTACCATTTGTTGTTTTTCAGTTGTGTCTGACTCTTTGGGACTCCATGGACCACATTGTCCAGGAGGTTTTCTTGCCAAAGATATTGGAATGGTTTGTCATTTCCTTCTCTAGTTGATTAAGGCAAACACAGGTTAAGTGACTTGCCCAGGGTCACACAGTTAATAAGTGTCTAAGGTCACATTTGAACTAAGGTCTCCTTGACTCCAGGCTCAGTGCTTTATCTACTGAGGCACCTAGCTATTTCCCAAGCACTCTGTGAAATGATGGGGATACAATTAATGAAAGAAAGTCCCTGTCCTCAAGGAGCTTACAATCTAAAGGGGAAGACAACACAACAAAGACAAGGAGGTAATGGGACTGGGGGGACAGATGCAATAACAGGAAGAACCTGGCATTTTGTTCCATCAACTTGAAGACAGGCAGAGCAGCAGATACAAAGTGGAGTGAGCTGAGAATCCAGTTTTTGCCCTCAATAAAGGAAGGTATTGGGAGGAGTTTGGTATATGACCCTCCAAACAGAATGGAGAGGAGGCTGTGGGAGGTGATTTCAATGAAGGCTTGAGTTAGCATCATAGTGGTGAGTTTAGAAGTGATGAACTTATCTTGGGAGGAGCATCTTGTTGTATGGAGTTCAAACCAAGGCAGGGCAGCAGATTGCAAACCAGACTAAACCAGCAGATTTAAAAGGAAAGCAAGTGTATTGAAATAATTATCAAAATATTTTTAAGTGAGTATATAATTCTATCCTAAGAACCCTAGATTTAGAGGCATATGTTTTTTTTTTTATTGAAAAAATCTATTTCCTGAAGTAGAAAGAAAAAAAAGCAAAATGCTGAACTCCTAGACTTAGGCAAAGCAATTCTCAGCATCACTAATGAGAATTCTGAGGCTGAACTAAAAACAATACAGTGAAATCCTTTGACTGTTAAAGGTGAACACAAGTTACTGATCTCAATACATATCCAAAGGAATAGGTTTCAAAAAGGAAATATCTGAAAAAACAGCATAAACAATATGACTCCATTCATTAAATGGATGGAATTTGATAATGTTTACATATGTGGTTCTTTGCCTTTAAACTTAAAAGTCTAAATAAATTTTAAAAGTTATAAGCAAAGCACTAATTTACTGAGGCAAAACCACAATGGAATTCCAGCAATGCTTCTAGGTTATATAATTCAATTGCTTGCTACATAAGAGAATTCTAATAGCTTCTATTTTGGTCAACTATTCAATAGTTCATACTTAGAAGAATTTTGGCACATACAGTACAACTGACAAATTAAGTTTCAGTCCAATTAAGTTTCATAGTGGAAGGAACTGATGTGCTACCAGGAACAGAGTACAATCAGTCCGTGACTTAAAAGTACCTGACTTACCACCATCCTTTACACAAGAGTAGCCACTTGATATCAGGATATGGCCAAGACTCTCTGAGTGTCTTCCATGTTAATGCTGTGGATACCTGAGATGGATACTACAAATTCAAACAGTACATATCTAGGATTCTCTAAGATCCAGGGCCCCTTGAAGTTAAAGAAATAATAATACTATTTTTATTAGTTGTTTTATTATTAGGGATAATAAAACCATGATAATAATAGTCCATATTACATACGTAATACATATTTATATATGTTTCTCTATATAAGTAGACTTTTAAGATACATCAAGCTTTTTACATACATTATCTCATTTGAACTCTTTCAACAATCCTAGGAGGTAGGTATCAAATATAAATGCTCCTTGAGGGCATGGACTGGGTTTTTTTTTTCCATTTTCTTTGTATCCCTAGTATTAGCACAGTGTCTGACTCATAATATAAGTTTCACATGTGCTTGTTGACTGACTGTTTTACAGAAAAGAAAATAGACCTATTGAGGTTAAGTTACTTGCCTGTGGCCACACATAAATAAACATTGGAATAAATGCTTATGGATTTGATTCTTGGCCTACCTCCTTTTCCAGGCAGCAAGTAAATATAATTGAATAGAATTTAGAGTAGAAAAAGACTTTAGAAATCCTGTTGTTTAGCTCCCTCATTTCATAGATGAAGAAAGAGGTGAAGTGTTTTGTCCAAGGGAACATAGTCAATAGCAGAGCTGTGATTGAAATAGATATTTTCCTGACTCCCCAAAGCAATACTCTATCCATAATTCCATGCTGCCTTTCCTAGTAGTAATATGCATGAAAAACTACCAAAAAGGCATCAGTAACTGTTGACCCATTTTTATTCATTCTCATCTCTGGCCTCAGACACTTAATAGCTGTGTGACCCTGGGCAAGTCACTTCATCCTATTTGCCTCAGTTTCTTCAACTGTAAAATCAGTTGGAGAAGGAAATGGCAAACCACTCTAGTATCTTTGCCAAGAAATGACTGAACAATAAGACTCAGAGAGAGTAAATGATTTGTCCATGGGGCATAGACCAAAAAGGCATGCTTCATGATGATATGAAGATGGGTACTGGCATGCTTTTTCAAGACATTTCTTCACAGCATATAATTAATTGATAAAAGTATAAAGAATAGCATGCTTTACCATGGTCCTGGTAAGAGGTTATGATGGCCTGAGCTAGAGTGAAAGCTATGAAAATATGAACAAAGGGAAGGTGGCAGAAGATTTTAAGGAGATAATTCACAAGACCCGGCAATTAATTGGCTAAGGAGGGGGGGAATAGGGAAGGGTTTTAGTGACAGAGAAGGAATAGTCAAGGCTGCCTCCAATTTTATAATCTTGAATTACTAGAAGGATGGTGGTGCCCTCAACAAAATACAAGGAAATTAGGAAGAGAGGTGGGTTTGAGGGCAAAAGATGTTCTGTTATATTTTGGAAGGCATCTAGGTGATGCAGTAGATAGAATACTGAGCCTGAAGTCAGGAAGACCTGAGTTCAAATTCAATCTCAGACACTTATTAGCTGTGTGACCCTGGACAAGTCACTTAACCTCTGTTTGCCTTAATCCACTAGAGAAGGAAATGGCAAGCTACTCCATTACCTTTGCCAAGAAAACCCCATGGATGCTATTGGCATGCCAATATGCGATATATTATAATCACATATTGAATACTGTGAGTCCAAGGGCTCACAAAGAGTCGGAAACAGCTGAAGGACTGAACGACAACAGATCTTGTGTGAGTAAGCCTTGGAAGATCAACTCCAAAAATTTTTTACTAGCTGTGTCCCTTAACTAGAAAGTCACAACTTCTCTCTGCCTCAGTTTCCTCAACTCTAAAATGGGGATAGTAACAGCACCTACCTTAGAGGGGTGTTGAGAAGATCAAATAAGATAGTATTAGTACAAAGTGCTTAGCACAGGGCCTGGTACCTATATAAATGCTTATTGCCTTCCCTACTTCCCTGCTCCCTCTCTTTTTAGAGAGGCTGTGTCTGAGATGCCGGTCAAACATTTATCTGGTTATCTAGCCCTAGGCTTCATCCACCTGAAAGGGAAGAGAGGCAAGAATAGGGAAATACTGAAATCCTGGGGAAAATACAAAGGGGGAGGCATCGGTCAACAGAGGGAACAAAAAGGAACAGAAGATAGCCAAGCCATTCTCTAACAATCCTATCTTGTATCTAGACTAATGATAAGGAAAACCATGTGGCCAGAATCAGGAGATGAGCCCCAAAGGCCCACTCAAGGTGTATCCAGGTGGCAGCTAAAACTAATGACAGTGGTGAAGAAGATGAAGAAGTTATGGGAATCCACCAGAGGAACACACTGGACATGGGACCTTAATTCCCTGCAGCAGCTGCAATGGGAAAGACGAGGCAAAAAGGGAAGTGGAAATCAGCAAAGGGGAATTCCTACAGCAGGACCAGAAGAGCAGGGAAACCTGAACAGGGGCCCACTATTCATACTTATGGGTCATTAAGAAAGGCAGGGACTCTCCATGTACAGGATTTCACAATTATTTGTGTAAGGACTTAGCTTGTTTTTAAGTGCTATTGTCTTACTGTTAATGGTAGTTTCATCCTTTAAAATGAGAACTTGTCTATCAGTCCCAAAGTATGGGGATAGAAATCATCTTTCCACTGATTTTCCTTATTTCTGTTTTAGAATTACTGTCTGTTAAAGTGACACTGGCTACTAGAGAGATGGCTGGACTGGTAGTTAGCAGGCCTTAGTTCAAAACTAGCCTCTGTCATATGCTAGATGTGTGACTACGGGAAAGTCACAGAAATTTTCTGAGACACAGTGAAATGGGGAAAGTAGCACCTATACTATCTACCTAACAGGGTTGGTAAGAATCAAGTGACGTTGGGCAGCTAGGTGGCACAGTGAATACAGCACCGGCCCTGGAATCAGGAGGACCTGAGTTCAAATGTGACCTCAGACACTTAACACAAAAACTAGCCGTATGACCTTGGGCAAGTCACTTAACCCCAATTGCCCTACCTTCCCCCCTCCAAAAAGCAAAAAATAAAAAAATAATCAAATGATATGTGTAAACTTTAAACCACTATATAACTGTTAGTTATTATCATCATCTTCAAAGAACACCACTCACACAAATGAAAGTTTTCTGACAAGCTTTGGTTTACAAAAAAAAAAAAAAAGAAGAAAAGAAACTAGTCTCAGCATAGTTAGGCAAAGCTGCAAATCAGTGTTGGCTGTTGTTGAGTCATTCAGTCATGTCTAACTCTTCACAACCCCATAGACTTATCCATGGGGTTTTCTTGGCAAAGATACTGGAGTGGTTTGTTATTTCTTTCTTCAGTTCATTTTACAGATGAGGAACCGAGGTTAAATGACTGGCCCGGGGTCACACAGGTACTGAGAGACTGAGGCCGGATTTGAACTCAGATCTTCCTGACTCCAGGCCCGATGCTTTATCCATTGTACTACCTAGCTGCTTCATCCATAACCTACTAGACTATTAATTTTTTTTTTAAAGCATTGCCTTGGAGAACAATTCTACAAATGAGGAGATAGAGTTCAAAAAGCAGGAAGATCATATAAACAAAGTTGTATGACCTAAAAATATTAGAGCTTAAAAAATGTTAAATTTAACTTATTAAAGGCAAACCTTTCTATAAAACACATAAAACCTGTCCAAACAACCACAACAGAGTTCAAGGTTGTCTACTCTTCAGAAATCCAAATAAAATATACCAACCAACTTCATTAGTTAATTTTCTGAATTCTAGTGGCAATGTGGCCACTAGAGAGACAGCTAGACTGGGAGTCTGGCTTTTGCATCATCTTAAGCTCATTGAGGGCAAGAATTAAACTCCTGTTCTTTTAACTTTCTATAGTTTTTGACTATTAAGTATTTTCTATGAACCTAAAACTGTGTTAAACATGAATGAATCTATGAATCCTAAATTTACCCACTATGTTTTAAAATGAAGAAATAATTATTCTAGTTTAAGAACATTTTAAAATGTTTTCTGTCTCCCTAAACTCACTGCCTTCTTTTCATGGAAATACAAAAATCTTGTAAATACCTAATCCACCCCCACACTGAAGCCAGTTGCAAGACTTGTGGTTTTCATCTATCAGGCAACGTTTCTTGTGTTTATAATCATCCCAAATCACGGAAATGATGACATGCTTCCAACTATTTAAATTGTTTTCTCTTTAAGTTAAAGATTTGTTGTTCAATTGTTTCATTAATTTCATTATTTTAATGACTTTTCTTCCATAACTAGTTCTAATAGACCTTACTAGACTCATAGTTGAAATTTTCCATTCATCTGATTTAAACCATTTGAGTTTAGTCGCTTGAGATGCAGAAATTGACCAGTTCAGTTAAAGCATTCAAAAATGCTTACTTCCCTCTTTCCTCTAATGTTCAAAGAAAGTTTCATTTCCTATCTAGATTTTGGCTCCACTAGAATTTCTTGAAGTACCTAGAAATAAGACATGGTACAATTATAGAAGTCAACAAAGCAAAAAGCATTTACTGAGCCCCTACTATATGCCTTTGTCTCCCTACTTCCATCCATCCAAATACTACTGATCATTCAAATGCCAACTAAAATCTCACATTTTCCTCGAAGTCTTTCTGGACTATGCTCTCCCACAGTATTCTGTCCCTTCCCTGAGCACTACGCATCATGCAGAACACTATTTAGTTGGTTATGTTACCTTTGGTGTGGTAAATATATTTGTACATTTCTTTGTTTACTGTGAAACCTGGAATCTAGAGAGGGTGAGTCAAGGCTGTGAAAGAGGGACTTTCCAGAAGACCAAGGCCTCAGGAACTACAGGAAAGAAATGAGATAGATGTGCAAGGTTTGTGTAGATAACCTAAAGCCCTGGGGAAGAATTTCTGGGGACAGTCCAATGGGAGAAGGTACTCTTTAATCCAAGGAGCCATGGCTAATGACAACTGCATTCAATTCCATAGCTAGGAAATGGAGAAGTGTCAACAATGGGACATGGTAGAAAGGGGAGTTTCTATAAAGGTCAAGGCTTCTCTCTGTATTCAGAAATTGGAATGGAGGAAATACATTCCAGAACAGCTAATGCATCCACAGCTTTTCCATTTATATAGCTCACATTTATATACTACTGTAAGGTTTGCAAAGCATTTCCTCCCACAAGTAATCACTCTCTCTGCTAGTTAAGTATCACCGTACTTATTTTACAGATGGAGAAATTGAGGTACAGAGAAGGTCAAGTGAGTAATACAGCTAGTCAGTGTCAGAACTGGGAATGGAAGCCAAGTCTTCTGATTTCTAATTCAGTGCTCCTTTCACTATACCACTTTGCTTCTGAAGGGACAGACCCCAGAGCTATGATAACAGAGCTAACATTTGGTGCCTCCTCAGTGGCCACTTGACTCTGAGGATGAGATCCAAGAAAGAGGATCAGTCAGATGACAGACCAAGGCAAGTCTTGATTACTACAGAATGCCTAGGAGGACACAACTAACAAAATTGTTACTAACTTCTCTCCTATCTTGTTTTTAAAAATTGTACCTTCCCCTTCTCCCTACAGAACTAGTGTCTTTGAAAGTTTGAAAATTTGAAAGAGTGACTTTGAAATGGGGGGTAGTAAAATACTTGAATACATCTAAAATTACTAAATCTAATACATCCAACAAATCTAAACACACCTAAAACACTTAAATACACCTAAATGAAATACAATCTAAAATGTTTCTAGAAAGCCAATGTAGGGAAAGGTCTGTGACATCTTTTATAAGTAGAGAATCTAGTCTAGAAAAGGGAGGGGGTCTGTGGTTAGAAAACAGGCTTAGGTAGCATAATTCTAAGGCTTTCTGTTAGAAGAAAAAATGTATCAGGGGCCCAATATTTTGCAGAACATTTAAAGATTTGCCAGGGCTTTACATAGGTTCTTGTTCCTCTTTGATCATGGCTTAAGTCTGTATACTGAGACCTTTTTCTTACTTAATTAACAACAGTGCTCTGCAGTCCAGACACTCCCCTCCTTGTTAAATACCAAGTTTAAGATAAGTTAGGGAACTATTGATTTAGAGGTAGAAAAGGCTTCAGAAGCCATCTTGTTCAATCTTTTTTATTTTTCAGATAAGGAAACTGAGGTACAAAGAGTTAAATGATTTGCCAAAGGTCACACAGGTGACCTAGTACATAACAGAGCTGGGATTTGAACCCAAGTCCCCTGATTCTGGGTTCAGGTGGAAAGTTAAGCATTTTTTCCCTTTTGTACTATGCTGCTTAAGAATTCTCTGAAAATTAGTCTATACAGCTAGAAGCATCAGAGCAAAGATTTAAAAACAGGTCCTTCAACTCCAAGTCCATCACTCCATTAACTAGGCCAAGCTTCCTTGACAGTATGTCACTTACTGGCTTTTAAAGTAATGTAAACTTTAGAAGAATATCAGTCCTCCTCTCCCAAAAAAGTAACCCCATAAGAGTCTCAGTGAAAGATCCTGAAGGAAAGAAAGCTGTTACTCCTCAGAATCTCTACAACCATTCAAGTCCTACTAAATAATCATAGAGAATGTCAAAAAACCATAGAGATTCGGTCCACTATAAATTTGTTCACTAATCTCAACTGGGTTTTCACTGCTGGGTATCAATCCTTTTATTCTTCCCTGATAAAACTCTCCAGAGACTTTCCAAACCTTCTCTTTTCTCTTGAAGCCTCTTATACTATTCTCCCCTCTCAGAAGACCTCATCTCCTATTTTACTGAGGTCATCCTGTGTTCCCTCTTTATCCATATTCCAAACTTCAAAAACCCTTCACACTGTTACCAAGTCTCTCTCCTTCTTGCTCCAGGCAAGGTGGGGGGGTGGGGGAAAGGGGGAGGAAGGTGGACATTATTCTTGCTAAAGGCAATCCCTCAATCCTATCCCTTCCCATCTACTCTCGGAGTTTCCCCCCTCAACAATTCTCATTTTCTTTGTTTCATCAATCTCTCTTGGTCTTATCTTTATTTTTCCTTATCCATTGGCTTTCCCTCTTCTACCTATAGCTATTTTCAAAATCTCCCTCAATCTTTAAAACAAAACAAAACAAAAACTTCCACTTAATCTTGCCATCCCTCATCTCTGTTCAAAAGGCTAGAAAGTTATTTATATTCATTGTTTTCATTTTTTAACTTTCCCATTCACTTATCAACTCCCTGCAATATGCCTTCAGCCCCTACCACGCAACAAAGAACATTTTCTAAGGTTATCAATGATTTACTATTGTCTACTGGCCTTTCATCAGTCCAAAACCCATCTGTAGCTTCTAACAATGTTGATCACCCCCTTATTTTAAGTGTTTTCTCTTCCCTTGACTTCTCTAACACTTTTCTCTCTTGTTTTCTTATCTGACCATACTCGATCAGTTTCCTTTGCCAGGCCACCATCCATCTTCTATCCACTAAGCATAGGTGTCATCAGTATCCCTTTCCAGAACTCTCTTCTGTCTGCATTCTGTATTGGTGACCTCATCAGCTCCCACAGATTAAATAATCTCAATGAAAAAAATTTCTCAATGCATGTAACTAGTCTTAGAGTCTCCCCTGTTGGACATGACCAACTGTCTCTTTAGCATCTCAAATTCAACATGCGTAAAATGGAATTTGCATTATTCATAATTTCTTCCCCTATTCTCCTACTTCCTACAAAACTTTGCTATTTCTATTGAAGATACCACCATGCTTCCCAGTGACCTGGGTTAATAACTTCAGAATCATCCTTACCCATTTCTTTCCCTCTCTCCCCATGGATAACTGACCATTATGCACAACTAATTGGTTACCAGGTCTTATGGATCCTGGTTCCATAAAATCTCTCATCTCCATGCCTTCTCTTTACTTATACCACCACCATCCTAATTCAGACCCACATTAATTTCTTCCTCTACTATTGCAACATCTTTCTAAATGCTCTCTCTGATTCTGGCTTCTCTCTTTAATCCATCTTTCACACAGCTGCCAAATTAATATTCCTAAAAAATAGCTCGGGCCATGTGATTCCCCTTCTCAGAAACCTTCATTAGCTCCCTGTTCCCTCTAGAAAAAATGAACACAACACTCCTCAGCCTGTCCTTTAAAGCTCCCCATCATCTGGCTTCTACCTGCCTTTCCAGATTTATTTCATAGTGCTCCCTCTCACAGGCTCTACATTCCAGTCACTTAACTTTTCACCTTCCATAGTTATTTGTACATAGGTGGTCTCTCACGTCAGGAAGGCACATGCTCATCTTCTCTGTTTCTTGGATTTCCTAGCTACCTAGAGGCTGAGCTCAATTACCACCTCACCTAAGAAACCTTTGCTGATCTATCCCTCCAGCTCTCTATGAATTCTCCTAGAAATACTTTTATTTGTCTATGTGCTTTTTATCTTTCCTGTAGATTATAAGTTCCTTGAGGGTAGGTGCCATTTGGTTGCATTCTGTATCTCTATCACATGGGGAAAGGCTGGCTGACTTGCAATTTAATTGGTATAGGGTATTCCCTGTGTACAAGCTCTCTAGACCAATGCAGACCAGCAACTATTGTGTGAATTATAGAGTCAGAAAGTTGCCTGGGGCACTAAGAAGTTGAATGACTGGCCCAGGGCCACACAGTTGGTATAAGTCACTGGCCGAATTTAAACCCTGGTTTTCCTAATTCCAATGTTGGCTCTCCACCCACTACACTATGTTGCTTCTTTGCCTGGCACAAAGTAGGAACCTAATTTTTAATGGCCACCCTCCCACCCAAGAAAGTGAAGGCACTATGATGAAAGCCAAGTTGAACAAAAATGAACAAGAGGTTCCATACAACATTTTAAGACTCCATGTGTCAATAATTAACGGCCATTGGCAAAATAGCAGCTAAACTATCCAAAGAAAACCTACTGAAGCATTATAAGCTAGAGAAGTATGTATATATTCTCATGGCACATTAATGCTTGAAACCACATTACTTCTCACACTGCAACTTTTAGATAAAGACATTGATTAGAGAAGGCACCAAAGTCAAAAGAGCCCAGTGACATATTCCCCCAAATATTCTCTTATCTGAGTACAATTCTTCCATATTTTTTCCTTGTTTATTCTTTCCTACATCTGTGAAAGAACAAGAGGTTTTTTTCCCCCTTAAAAAAGCAACTCTTGGTTCCTGGTGTTTATTCCTTCCTGAAGTCATAATCACAAAGATAATTACAAAACTGTAGTTGATGTGGCCATATGGAGGTTAAAGACCAAATCAGCTAAAAGATGGAGTAGATAAATACTTACAAATTTACTTACAAAGCAAATCTGTTTTATTGCAACTACTTCCAATAATCTGTAGAGAAAAGGGTTTCTAAACAAATCAAATTTCAAAGGTCTCCATTCATTTTTAAAAATTCTTGGTGCAATTTTTAACAAGAAGTCACTAAGAAAATCTTGGTAGTAAGATTAGCCTGGGTGCTTCTGCCCTTCGATAAACTGCATCCTGAGGTTAGAAAGTCATTTTAGACTTTTGATCTTAAGAAGGGTTGGGCCAATTCTGAAGGTAAGGCACGAGGACTAGCAAAGTTAGAGAACTGAGGCATCAACATGATCACTTGGGTTTAAATAGATATTAGAGAAAACTCATAATAATGGTAGTTCATTTGCATTTCTGTTTGACATTTTTCAGGCTTAAATTGTCACAGAATTTTTCAGTTGGAAGTGACCTCAGATGCTATCACATCTAACCTGTACCTCCCTAACAATGATCACTACCACATCCCCAATAAATGCCCATCCAGTCTTTCCTTGAAGACCTCTGGTGATGGGGAATTTGCTTCTTCTTGAAGCAAATCACTCCCTGTTGGAGAATATTAATTCCTCCAATTGCTTCTAATTCTGAACATTTATTAAAAACATTTTTACATGAAAGGCCCTGCAAATATCTGAAGACAGCTACCATACACCCATATATCTAGGGTGACACCAAACAAGCCTCACTTTATTACTCAGCCATCCTCCTACTAGAGGCTTTGTCTCTGGGACCTTGGAGGACTTCAACCTTTCAAGTCCAGAACACTACCTAGGGCTCCTGTCGTCCTGAATACTGAGAGCCCCAAATGACCCACTGTATTTAGGAGGGCTCTTTCCATTCTTGACTTTACATCCCAACCATTTTCTTACTAGCTTGTTTGGTACTGGCTGCCCTTTCCAGTTCTGGAACCATAATCAAATCAATACACCATTGCTACTCTAAATGATATACGTTAACCTATTCTCCTAATGGTTCCACTAAGTATTCCTTGTACCATACCAAAATACCCACCATTTCTACATATGTGTAATTTCCTCCGATGAGAATGTAAGCTTCTTGAGGGGAGTCTTTGATTTAAAACTTTTTTTTTTGGTATATAGTAAGCACTCAGCAAATGCTAGTTAAAAGTTAGTACCTGGCAAATGCATTCATTCATTTAATCATACAGGGTAGCTATAAGTTACCACTATGCCATGCTACATTTGGGTTTATAGATACCTTTCCTCAAATGTTACACCAAGAAGGTGATATTTGAAATGTGGTCTGACTGGAGCAGGATACAGCAAGGTTATCATTTACAAATGTGATAGATTTGCTTTCTACTACACTAATCCAGGGGTGGGGACCTATAGGTCCTTGAGACCTACAGGGCCACATGGGGCCTCAAGGCTGCAGGTCCCCACCCCTGCCTAATCCAAATAAATGATAAGAATGTCAGCATAAAGACCAAATAAAGTTCCCCAAGACTTGCCACTAGAAAGCTTCTTCCAAGATAAAATCAAATCATTAGTGATGACTACTTTTTAGGTCTGGCCACTCAATTAAAAACAACTAGATATTTTTATCTCTTATTATTGGTATATAATCCCTATTAGTCATTTTTTTGATCTGTCCTTTTTTTTGTCCAAAGATCATTCACCTTGGCAGAGTAAAGAGATGCGAAGTAGAAATTAAGCACCCATTCCTTTCCTGTTGTTAGCTATCGTACCATCCATGCACAGCAATAGTCTTATGCTTTATTAATCATTTCCTTCCCCATCCAATGTCACTTAACCACCTTCTAAATTTTTTGTTATTCTTAACTTTCCTCACCAGCTTTAGCACTTTATGAGATTGAGCTTTCCCAACACTATTCTTATAGAGCATTGCCATGCTTTTGTATTCATCCTGTGATATATCCTGGCCTCTATCTTCAATACTTTTCTTTAAAAAATTTAAATCAGTGTACAGTGGAGAAAAAAAACCTACAAGGAAGCAAAGAAAAGATGGACAGCTTTCAACACAACATGTAATATTTAATATATAGGCACTCTTGAAATGGAAATTTATTGCTTTGTAATTGGAATCCTCTCTTACATTCTGCTGTGCATATGACATGTATTTTTCTTTTCTTATTTTATGTTTGAATTTTAATATTTAAGTTTGTAATATGTTTCTTTTTATTATTATGTATTTAAGTTTTAGTATGTGAGTCAAAAATTTTTAAAAAGAAAAGAGAAAAAATTTAAGTTAATTTCCTATGCATCCTCATTGGGATCATTTAGGACTCCTCTCTCCCCACCCATTTTTCTCTTCAAAAGAGTAGTTCTTATGTCTTCAGAAATTCATTCTTAAGAATTCCCATCTCTCCTGTGGCATCCCTCATAGCATTTTGGGCCATGAGATCTTTTGCTGAATTCCTTGAACATGTTCTCCTTAAATCTATGATTCACATTGATCTTCCAGCCTTTCTTTCCTCTGATATGAACTCTCAGTTGAAGTGGTAGCTTGCCCCACAAGTTACCAGTGTCTCCAAATCCGGATCCATGGATCGCAACCAACAATTCCCATTGCTGAATTCTTCACTTTTTGAATAATGAAATTATTAAGGCAATTCAATTGCCTTCTTTGGGCAAAGAAGGTGCTGATTGCCAGATTCTGTTCATGCTCTCACGATATCTGACCTGCAGCAAGATTAGCCTTGCATGTAGGTTTTGGAGTTCACATAAACTTCATTACTGCCTAATCTTCTCTACTTCTGCCTGCCTTTTCTTGCATGTGTGGTTTGTCCTTTGTGAAGAGGATCATGATATCTCTAAGCCACACATCTTTTTAAGTGCAGCTTTCTACTTGACTACTCTTTTAATTGTAACTGTGTAAGTTTTAATAACCAGCGTAAGATAAGAATTAGACTTGATGTCGCATTTATTTTTAAAGTTAAATTATTTACATATTATCTTTTGCCTTTATTAGTACAGAAGAATGTATTTTTAAAATTTGGTTTCTTGGTACAGTATTGAAGACTTGGGAAGAGCAAACTTAGATACCCAATTTAATGCACTCAGGATAGACCAGAGAAATCCAACATATGAATTTGCCAATTTTTCTTCTTTCATTTTCAGTATTCTAACCTCGATTACTAGAATTGTGGTAGTATTACTGACAGGAAAGTAAATTTAAGTTTAGTACTGGTTTAACCAGCACTTGAGGAAGGAGAATGGAGTGTAGAAGTGTCAGTTTGGGAAATGAAAAATCACTAATCTTTATAGAATTTTAAGATTTATAAATCATTTTATATATGTTATGTAATTTGGCCCTCACAATAACTCTTTGTGGGAAGTACCAGAAATGACAAACCCAATTTGAGAGGTGAGGAAACTGAGACCCAGAGAGGTTAAGTGTCTTGCCTATAATCACAGAGGTAGTAAATTTTGGAGATAGGATTTGAAGTTAATCTCCCCTTATTTCAAGTGAAGCCCTCTTTCTACAACCTCTGGGGCCTTTAACTATTATTGTATGTCCTGGACTCCTTTGGCAGGTTGGTGAAACCTATGGGACACTTCTCTGAATAATAGTTTTTTTTTTAATTTATAACTGAAGGAAATGCTAAATTTCAGTTAGAGGTTAGTTGAAATATTTTTCCTATCCAAGTTAGTTGATCCTCAGATATCTATATCTATAGGGTCTAGGTTAGGAATTCCTGTCCCACAGTAAATGGGAACATTCATTAAGGAACAGGAGATGTAGGACAGCAACTCATGATGGAGAGGAAGATCTTAGAACTATCAACATAGGAGCAATAGTTGAAGTCGGGAGGTTATAAATGATTATTGAGGGAGAGGCCACAGAGAGGTTAGAGTAGCAAGCAATTGAAGGCAGTATGCTCATTTAGCAAATCAGATATGAATTCTTCTGCCTGGAATTCAAAACACTCCATTAAAAAAAATCAGTCCTCATGCTAATAAATATTTTGCGCATGCACGCGTGCACACACACACACACACACACACACACACACACACACACACCATTATCAGCTTCAAAGACTTCCTCAAAAAATTTCTCCCTCAATAAGCACTCCCCTAACTGAGCCATCTATCACACTGCCCCCTCACCTAAGAGGCTCTTTCTCCTTTTTTTCTGCCTACCCATCCATATTCTACCCAAACTTAAAGACCCAACTGAGTTATACCTTCTCCACATAAATAATTGCAAGCCAATAGATAGAGGTATCATGATGTCAGTGACAAACAGCTAGCGTTGGAGTCAAGAGGAAATGGGTTCAAGTCCCACCTTGGACACAAACTGGATGGGTGACCCTGGGAGAGTCATTTAAGCTTTAAAGTTCTTTAGGCAACTCTAAGACTATTAGTTGCAGAAAAGGTTCTGATCCACTTTGGTAGAGGGAGTTTCTTCACCAGCTACTTGCAATACCAGTGAAATCCCAGGTCACATTCCTATCACTATCCACAATTTTTTCCTGAATGGATACTTGAATACATGATTACTCTTGGGTAATCATGGATCTCACAGAGGAGACCCTTTATGTTCTGATATTTGATGTAATCAACAGATTATCATCTGGAAACATTAGCATCTGGAGGAACTTGCCATACATAGGAAATCCCATCTGGACTATGCTAAAGGCATTATCCGTGATAGTGATGAACAAGTATTTATTTATATATATATGTGTGTGTGTGTGTGTGTATACATATATATCACTATTTCATAGTTATTGGTATCAGTAAATTAATTAATATACATTTATTAATAAAAGCATCACTGATTTCAGTGAAATCACAAGATTTCAACCTTGTCCAATGCTTAATAAATTGACATGCTTTTGGAAGACCTAAGCTTCAACAATATTTATGATCCCATGATAAATGAAACTAGAATAAAATAGGAAGTTAACACTAAAAAGAAAGATGGCTTAGAGATTCTCCTTAGAGAGGAAAAACATTTCACAGGATGCTTTTACTATCTCATCTCTTAGCAGTCATAAGCAAAAACAAATAAACAATATATCTCCATGAACTTATTCACCATCATTAATTTCAAAAGATAAAGAATCTTAAGAATTCTATGAAGAATTTCAACAGATCATCCAAGTCATACCACCATACACTTTGATTCAAATATGCACAAAGGGAAGAAAGCAAAACAAATATGTTTTTTTTTTCAAAAGTGGTCACATATCAGGGACTTTCTGAGGCAGTCTCAATTTCAAGAAATGTCTATTTATCATGAGACAGTGCAAAAGGAATATCTTATCAGACTTTGTGTCTCAATTTGGGCTTTAGTTAATTCAACAACTCTGCTCTAAATATTCCAGCCCATGGTGATCTTTTCTGATCAGCTTAAAAAATCAGTACCTTACAGTTTCATACTTAGGATTATCTATTTCTCCTATTTTTATTTTGTCTTTACTACTAGACTATACATTGGGGTGGAATCATTTCTTACATTTGTTTCAAGTACTGAAAGTGCCTAGTATCCATAAAATGGGAACCTAATTTAAAGAGTTTAGTCACCAACTCTCTAAAAGAAGAGCTTCTCAACAGGGAATGAGATTTCCTAAGTCATGCCATGGAAAGGCTAGAGATCTATGCTATGCCATCCACCCCTATTACTGCATGAGTGTAGGATATTTGGGGAACCCCAGTCAATAGGTTTCATGTAATATAGCATTTTACAGTTTAAAAAATATTCTCTTACATTTTCTGTCACTTGATACTTATAGCCATACTGAAACAGGTAATGTAGGTACTATTCTCCCCATTTTGTAGATAGGGAAAGTAAGGCCTGACTAAGTTTAAAAAATGCTTAGTTATTTTTGGTAAAATAACTTGACATGTGACTAGGAAGTAGCAGAGCTAAAATGTGAACCCAACTCATTCCAAGAACAGGCCTCTTTACACCACACCATAGTCTGTCAACATCCTGCCTGAAGATGAGACCAAGAACAGAAGAGAAATAATACTTAATAGCAGCAATTTACATTAAACCATCCTACATCCTAAAAAAAAAGAACAAAAGGCAGACTACATTTCAAACTTTTAAAAGGAAGAGTTCAAATTTCCAAACTGTTCTTTTATTGTCCAGTTTTACCACAGCAACAGCATGTACTTTGACAGGCATTTCAACATAACCAAGCCTATAAAAACCGAGCACTCTAGGTTAAATCTGCTCTCCATATGTCAAACATACAGAAGAATGTGTTAGGTTGGCAGCATTCACTTTGCCTATCTTGTAAGAAAAAAAAAGTATTATGAAAAAAAACCATTAGTATGTGGTTAGATTATATCATTTAAAATAAACATTAACATAGTCCTATATCTGCTATTAAAGCACAGAATGAAAGTCTATTTCCCATAAAACCCCCAGTGTATTTAGACAGTAATGTGCTTGGCGACTCTTATGAGAGAACTATGACTCCTTAATGGGCAGCTGCATATTCTTAAGTTGTTTACTATGTAACTGCATTGAATTAAAGTTTCTAATGATTACTGCAAAAAACATTTCAAATCTACCTCAAGGCAGGAAGAGGAGAGAGACAGAATGGAAATCTCTTCTGGTAAACAGTTCTGGGAGTCATTGTTTTTATTCAATTCTATGTCAGAAGACACACACACAACTAATGTTAATTTGTCATAAAATATATACATATATGTAAGTACACACATATATACGCACACACACAAAATCAATATTGTTGACATAATATGAGAAATACACACACACACAAATTCCCAGATTTCAGGTATATGACCATCCTTTTAATCTCATAAGGATCCCCCCCACAAGGTCAAAAGAACAAAGTTTAATTTCCCAGAAGGAAACCAGATGTTTATGTTTTCTTCTCCAAAATGATGCTGGTGCTGATAAAAAGAATGATCCACTACTCTTAATAGTGAGTTCAAACTTCATTCTCTACACCCCTGAGATTTGTAGTATGAAAATTGCTTAGAAATGTTCACTCTTACCACTTTCTCTTCTGTTAATAATCTTATCTTTCAGGGGAGATTTACACCACCCCACTACCAGCCCAACTTCATCCAAGAAAATTAGTGAACAAAGTCAAATTCAGAGCCACATTTTATGGGGATCACTGAGATTTGTTTTTAAAAGAAGTGATTTTTCTTTACTCCCTTAAAAAAGTAATTACTTGAGAACACATTCTGAAGCTCATATACATGTAAAGCAAAAAACCTTCAAGATGTTCCTTCAGGAAATTTTTAAAAATCTTAAAATTTGAGACTTGTTTTGTCTCAATTGCCACCACAGCCTCCAAAACACCTTTCAAAATGTAAATATTTTTCATTTTTCAAACAAATATTTTCCCCAAAATTTGACATGATATAAATAAACATGTCCTTTATTTCCTTGCCAGAAGTTTTAATATCCTAGTTCTGGAAACAGATACCATTGGCTGATTTTTTTCCCTTGCTCTTTCGTAACATCACCATAGTGTCTAGACAGTCTGTCTGTCTGTCTCTCCTCTTTCTATACCTTAAAACTCCACTTTGCCACTAAGAATGACCTATATTTTTATCTTTCTCTGTTTTTGTAAATTCATAACTGACATCCTCTTCTCCCTGAATTTTAAACTGCCTCAAGTTAAGTGCAAAAAATGAGACATATCAATGAAGCACAATCCTTTTAGACATAGTAAGTACAGGAAAGGAGTATCTTAACCTACTACTGAAACTCTATAAATGGATTCTTTCCCAAATAATTTTCCAAGTAGTCCAAACAATGGTTCTAAAGTATTTGGTAGTGTGCCTTTAAGGAGACATTTGAAATGGAATATAAAAACACTTGCTCAGAGAGGTGTCACTTAATTTTACAGTCATATCTTGTAGGGCTGGGCTGGTGTCACAACTAATCTTTGACAACACAAAAAATTCTTGCCAACAAATGCAGATTAAGTCTGAGGTCCTCAACGGTCAGAAAGCCTATTCTAGGAGGCTTTTCCCACAGCTCTTCTGAAAGTGGCTAGATATATATGCATCTGTGTGTATATATGTGTATACTGTTCAGTCATTTTTTCAATCATGTCTGACTTTTTGTGTCCCCATTTGGGGTTTTGTTGACAAAGATACTGGAATAGTTTGCCATTGCCTTCTTCAGTTCATTGTACAGATGAGGAAACTGCGGAAAATGGGGTTAAAGTGACTTACCCAGGGTCAGGTAGCTAGTAAGTGTCTGAAGTCATATTTGAACTCAAGAACATGAATCTTCCTGACTCCAGGCCCAGCACCCTATTCACTGTACCACCTAGCTGCCTTATATATGTACATAGGTGCATATAATGTATATATACTGATAGATGAGCCCTACTGGTTGTCTATATCAGACGTGTCAAATATACATTCTCTAGGTCACATGTGGCCCATGACATGTTGAGTTCAGACCAAACTGGATTAAGTATAATTGGGAAATATTTAACCAAATAAATAAAAACACAACAAAACAAAGATAATCTTAATAAGTGACTTTCTAAGTCAATATGCAGCCCACAGGGATTCTTATGCATGGCTACTATTTCTCTGTCACCACTGGACTATATAACTGCATATCATAAACTGTACAACAGACATTCTTCATTTACTTTGTCTTTCATGGAGGACAGTGAGATCAAATTCTCAGGTTGTTACTTATGTTTTATGGGTAGCTAGGTAGTGAGTACCTGGCCTGGAGTCAGAAAGACCAGGGTTCAAATCTAGCCTCAGACACTTACTAGCTCTGTCACCCTGGGCAAGTCACTTAACCCTGCTTGCTTTTAGTTCCCTCATCTGTAAAATGAGCTGGAGAAGGAAATAGCAAACCACTCCAGTATCTCTGCCAAGAAAACCCCAAATGGGGTCATGAAGAGTCAGACATGACTAAACAAACTGATGTTTTCCCTAAGGTTCTATGATATTCTAAGTCTTGAGTACAATATTGTCTATAAGGAGAGACATCTAGACTCTGCAGAGGGGTCAGATTCACTCTCCATGGTTTCTACACTATAAGCTAAACTTCTGAGTATAGTTGGTATCAGATTAAAATGTAATTGGGAAATGTTTATTAAGATAAATTAAAATATAATCAAACACAGATAATATTAATTTGTTAATTAATTTCTAAGTCAATATGTGGTCCAGAGAGATCCATTTTTTTTAGTTTGATACCATTCATTCACTTCATCAGCCCTGGGGAATCTCTTTAACTGAGGGCTCCACTCTGGCTTTCCTCCATTATAATGGCCATCATATAACTCCTTGTCTTGTCCCTTGACTAAGACATGATCAAGAGAGCTGAACAGCATTAAATCTTTTGTTATATTTTTAATGGAATCCTGATGCATGCAATGGAGATACCTTGATGGAAGAATATCTGAGGCAATGTCTTGCTCTATTCAGTGAAATGTTTTTTATAATCAATAAACAATAAGCATAGCAAGAACTTGTATTTCCTTTATCTTTCAACCAATTTTGTGATGATAAAATTCTAATCTAATGTGGAATACTGATTATGGTAGTCTACCTATTCCCTACTGATGCTGTAAGGATGCCATCAGTGTGTATGGAGGTTATGCTCATAACAGTTTTATATAGAGGGGAAGTAGATATACAGGTTAATAGTTCATTATATCCCCCTGTTTACCTTTTCCAGGTTTAATAAGGTCCAAGATTTTTTTCAATGCCTTTTGTTTCTTTCCTTCCTTTTCAGATCCCTTAATGCCCACATGATTATGTCCTATTTCTACTTTAGTCCCTCAGTTTTTCCTGTCTTTTTTTTCTCTCATTAGGACATTTGCTATACCCTTTATGAGGACATCCAGGATTGTCATGTTAGAGTGCATATATAGTGGTACCACTCTCTTTAATATTAAAAAAAATATAGAAAAAAAATAGCATAGAATCAAAATAATGTCCTCCTGTTGTTTAGAGAATGATAATCAAATCAAAGCCATTGCCTTTGGAAAAGGCACGGACCAAAACTCCCTTCTTTGGCCACCATTCTGCCATGTTTGTTGTCTCCCCCATTAGAATGCAAGCTCTTGGAGGACAGGGACTGTCTCACTTTTGTATTTGCATCCCTAGTGGTTAACACAATGTTTGGCGAATGTTAAGTGTCTAATAAGTGTCTTTCATTTATTCATGTCAGCAACAGGAGCTCCTCAGTTTATCTCTTAGAAGAGATAAAACAAGTGAGAATCTAGAGCGGAAATGGAGTTGTTTGGAGGGCTGTGCCAAATTAATACTCGAAGGCAGTTTGTCAAAGTTTAAGAGTGTAGTAGCATCAACCCCAACTTAAAGGCTTTGTTCCAACACTTCAATGAGAAAACCATAATTATGATTGATGGCTGAACATTGCATGCATTTACTTCTCTCTTTTGTTTCTAAGTATCAAATTGGGACTCCAAGAAAAGTTTTATCAGCTACAGAGGATGTCCAGATTATGAAATAAGAGGGCTAGATCAGAGGATCTCTACGGGGTATTCCAACTCTAGCAGTCTATGTCTCTAGAATATTTAGAGATCTAGAAGGAAGTGAAATATTTGTACCACGGAAGCTGAATGGGGCAGGATAACAGCATTAGTGGAGCATGGACCAAAAAGCACTAAATCACCTGGATTAGTTGTTGGAGCATTTATATGGCACTAAGCAAGAAGGAAGTGGCCATAATGATCAAGCCAGAATCCATATTGCCATTCTCAGCAATGTACATGTACAGACTAATGGTCTGCAGCAAACAAGAGAAGGAATGGAAGCTAGTGGTTATCCTAGGAACTGTAGAGAAGGGGACATTCCCAGATGAGGAAACTCCCTTTACTGATACAGGTCAGCATAATCTCTGCAGCCTTAGAGTTGTCTTGAGAGATTCAGTGATGTGACCAGGATTATATAGGACAAAACTATTAGGAGAGGATATAGGAAAATTTTATTTTGGATGTGTTAAGTGTGAGGTGTTTATAGGACATTCAGTTAGGAATGCTCCATAGGCAACTGGAAATACATTTTATTTCTTAAGTTCAGAATAAAATAAATATTTTTTTAAAAAGTGGGAAAAAAGAAATACTTATGTGAGAATAGGAGGTGTTGAAAGCTCAAGTACAGATTAGAGTTACTCACCTAGATATGGAAAATGAAGTCAAGGAGTGGGACAAAATTGTTGTGGGAGAATGAAGGGAGAGAGAAAGTGGTAGAACACAGACCTTAGCAAACATTAATGCACGGAGTTCTTAAACAACTGGTGTCCATAAGCTTAGTTTTTATAAAATATTTTGATAATCACATTTCAATATAATTGGTTTACTTTGTAAAAATCCTACACATTTTATTTTATACATTAAAAAAATCATTCTCACAAGGGATCCATAGACCAGACTCCAAAGGGATCCATAACTCAAAATAGATTAAGAACCTCTAATTCAGTGGGTAGGATGCTTACATTAGGCAAGAGCCAGAAGGAAAGGTCAAAGCAATAGGAGAAACAAGGTGAGGTAGCTCTGAATATATATTATATATAGTATATTATATATACATATGTTTGGCTCTAATTCTCTTATTTTTTTCTGTCGCTCATTTATTTCTAACTTACGGAATAAACCAAGCATTTTCTTAACATAGTATAGTAAAAAAAAAAAAAAGATGGTTGTGCATGAAATGGCAAATCTACTATATACAACTTGCCATTTCTTTTAAATACATAATAAAGTTGTCATGTAAATTTCTTTTTTCCCCTCCCCCTTGCCCTGCCTATTTGTGTCTAATGAATATGTTTTCAAAATCTAGTTAAAAGGAAATGACTCTTGGGGAGGTGGACGTTTATGATGTAAAGGTAAATCAAATGATTCCTTCCAAGATAATGTACCTTTAATGAAGAACACTGAGCAAAATACCAAGGGGAATAGTCAAGCAACTTTCACCATGGTAGAGAAGATAAACAATAGAGACACAAGCAGAAAATTCAGTTGGAGTTATCACTTTTAACTTGTTGTTGAGGGGATAGATTTTGTGTAGAAATCAATGAAGGCTTCTGAGAAAATGCTATTTCTCCCCCCTGTACTTGATGAGATGTGATGCTTGAACTTGAGGGGTAGAAGGAAAATTGGCATCAAGTGCATTCTAGCTAAATGATACTGTATTATTCTACCTGAATTACTTAGAATACCCAAGGGAAAGGAGAGGGGAAAGCAATTAAAAGGAGTCAAAATATGCTTTTATTTTATTTATACACAATAGGCAAAGGACCATGGTCAGTAATAGCTATCCAAAAATCTACTTTAAATATTAGGTAAAAATATACATGAAATCATTTTTAAAGCAACAAAATACAAACCAGTAAAAAAAAAACCTATAGAAGAAATTAGAAAGTATTCCAAATTTATTCCTAAATCAAAAATGGAAGAGGTTTACAGGCCCATACTCAGAAAATCAGTATTTATCTGAGGGAGGTGGATGAGATCACCTTCTGTCTCTAAATTCCATTATCCTATGAATAAATTTATGGCCCAATCCCAAGAATGAAGAACTATTTATGGCCATACAAAACCATCACAGCCATTAAGTATATTAAAAAAGACAGCTTTTCTATGCATTTTAAAGGCTTTGGTAAAAAGCAGGATCATAAAGTGTAGAAAAAAACACTAGACCTGATGGCAGGAGAGCTGGTTCCTGGTATTGCCTCAGAAAATGGCCTAGTGATTTTTCCCAAGGTCATACATCCTCTCTGGTCCCATTTTCTTATGTAAAAAGAAGAGATGGGGACAGATTCAGTTCTACCCAATCATCAGCTATTTAGCACCTAATATATGCAAGGCACTATCCTAGTCACTGGGAAGACAAAGACAAAATGAAAAATTAATGACATGAAATATTTAAAAAAAATCCTGCAAAGAAGTAAAATTCTACTAATTGGGAGATAATATTTCTCCTCTTCTCCCTCTCTCTTCTCAATTTCCCCCTACCCTTCCCCAGTGTGAGGATCTATGCATATCAGCACATATTCTGTAACTATGGTCTTTGAGTGCTGCCTGGGTTAAGGAAAAGTTAAGTGACTTACCCAGGGTCACAGAGCCAGGAAGAGTCAGAGGTAAGACCTGGATGCAAGTTGTCCTATCTCTGAGATTGGATCTCCAAGTACTATGCCACATTGCCTCTTCTGTAAAAAGGAGATAATAATAGCAACTACTTCCCAGGGTTTTTGTGAGGATCAAAAAACCCAGATGTTTATAAAGGGCTTGGCAAAATTTAAAGTGCTATATGTATGCTTTGTTGTTGTTGTTCAACCATATTACACGTTCAGTCATATTCTCCATGACCTCACTTAGGGTTTCTTAGTAACGATAGTTTGTCATTTCCTTCTCCAGCTCATTTTACAGATGAGGAAACTGAGGCAAACAGGGCTAAATGACTTGCCCAGAGCCGCACAGCTAGTCAGTGTCTGAGATCAGATTTGAACTCAGGAAGACAAGTCTTCCTGACTCCAGGTCTGGCATTCTATTTACTAGGCCACCTAGCTGCCCCTACATAGATGCCAGATATTACTGTTCTAGCCATTAATATAATTCTATTTAACTCTTTTAGAGTCTATTCTAAAATTTGTTCAATATCTAGCTCTATTAGACTGAGCTATTTGTACTGCTTTGTTCAAGAGATGTGACGTTTCATTATTGAGAGGGAGTCCCTGTATCACAAGTGTTTTTGGCAAACTGAAAAGATCTAACACATCTCCTCAAAATGTACACAAGGAAGTCATTCTGCCAGTATTTTTCCTTGTATAAATGCTATTTATTTGGATACAAAATGCCATATGCCCAATAACCACTAAAATCACTTACGCTCTAGGATGTGACTCATGTGAGCAAATAATGAACACAAAGCCTCATCTTTTCAGTAGAACTATTATTCAAGATGGAAATTTTATGAGCCGCCCCCCCACCCCCCATCACCGATTGTGTTTTCCTGTGTACCGGCTGCACCTGTGTGGCTTAGAACATGTCCCCAAGCATGGCTTCAATTTATTTTTGTAAATGGGATGGGGAGGGGGGGAGGTCAGTGAGGGGAGAAACACTTTAAGAATGTGCCATTGCTACACCGGATGCTTAGTACAAACAACAGATGTAGCATAATCAAGTCTTCTCACTCACTTCCTACTGAAGTCACCAATTAAGGACACATATCTATTAGATGTAAAAGGAAATATAAACTAGTCTCTGATCGACTGGAACAATAGCCATTGATAGCATCTTGTTTGATATGACACATCTTTCTTATATCTCTCTCATTAGGTGGTCAGTACTTAATATTTGCTCATTAAACACTTAATTTCTTATTTTTACTCTAAGAAAAAGCAGCTGTAAGGTGGCAGGTATTTTTTGTAGAGCATATGCATGGATACCTCAATTAAATATTTGGAGACCACAGTTCCTCCCAGATAAGAAGGAAGTTTGTGGACTCTCCTATTTTCTCGATAGTGGATTGGTGGGGCCTCAAACTTCAAGATGGAACAGTGATTCTTTGCAAGGTACCATGTTCAGCATAGTTAAATGCAGGTATGTGCATATAACCTTGGGGTTATCTGCTCTCCTACAGGGCCAGACAAAATACTTCAGCATAAAGGTGATTTTATCCTGAATATCTAAGAAATTAGTTAACATTACCCAATTCCTTTATCAATAAGCATATATTCTTCTGATATATTTGATAGAAGCTTGAATGCCAGGAGCAAAAATAATATGAGAATACTTTAAGAGGTATGATTTATACCCTGCATGAAACCCTTCCTTTGACAGATGAAGAAGCTGTCTATGTGCCTTCAAGTATTCTCACATTATTTTTGTTCCTGGCATTGAAGCTTCTATCAAATATATCAGAAGAATACATGCTCAGTGATCCAGGCATTGGATATTGTTAACTAATTTCTTAGATATTCAGGATAAAGTCACCTTTAGGGTGAAACATCTTAAATGACTACTTGAAATTGATCATTAAGACCTCAGTTATACTAATCATACATCATAAGCTTTTACTGAAAAAACAGCAGATGAATACCTACATTGACATGAAGCTAATTCAGTTGAATGGATTTTTTAAAAGACATATGAATAGACTTTCATATTTAGAAACTCAGTACAGAAAACTACTTTATCAATATATTATTTTTTAAAAATCAGACACTAGTGCCTAGAAAATACCAATTCCATTCAAAGATAGAATTTATTTTGCAACATGAAGATGCATTATCTTCATTTCAAAGGAAACAGGTAAATCCTGCTAAACATTAGTTTGGAGATTTCATGTTGGAAATTATCAATCAGAATTACAATGTTAAATCATGCCTCTAAGATGTGAAAAACCACTTGTGAGATCCTATAATTTCTTGTTCAACTTCTACTTCCATGTCAAATGATGACTGTGGACTGAATGGTTGCTAAACAGAAGTATGGAAGGGGAGGGAGAGAGGAAGAGGGGGAGGGAGAAAGGGAGAAGGAGAGGAAGGAGAAAGAGAGAGCAACCCCCAAGAAGTAAGCAAGGAAATGACTCAGAAGTCAGTACATAAGCACATGGTTATTAAATCCTATATGTTGTCTCTCTATGGTAAGGGTTCATTCTTCAAGTGTGTTCTCTCCCCCATCCCCATCAAGTATTTTTCAAGCACTGTTGAGAGGCATACAAAATAAAGATATGATGGTCTCTGACTTCAATGAATACAGTAACCTTACTGGAGAGAATATAGACACACACATGAAAACAAGCCCATGATAAAGCTCCCCATTCTACAGCAGGGATAATCTTGGTGAATATACATATAAATTTTAATTCCTTCTATTTTGAATAGGCAATGTACTTTTAGGCAGATTTCTAAAACTGTAAGTGGCTGAGAAGGGGCTGATTTGCACTGACAGGGATGTTTCCTCAACCTATACTAATGAAATCAGAGGTCACAATATACAAGCACACACACATAGAAGAATATACATACATACATCAGGACATATGATTTCCATTCTTCAGATGAAATAGGAAATGATGGTTTCCTGCCTCTCTTTCTTCCACCCTATAAATTTTCATCAATAACCATTAGAAGTAGTGTAGTATATTAGAAATCTGGAGTCCAAAGACCTGGGTTTGAAATCAGTGCCCTACACCTTATTATCTCTGTGACTTTGGGTAAGTTATTACCTCTGAGGACCTTCATTAACCTCAACTGTAAAGAAAGTCTCTCAGAGTTCTACATTTTATTTATTCTATAATGAATAAATATAAGTCAGACACTACAGGCTTAGCCAAGACATCATCATAACAAATATTTATATAGTGACCACAGGTACTCTGCTAAGAATTTTGATCCTCACAAAAACCTTAGGAGGTGAGTGTTACCATTATCCTCATTCAATGGTAGAGGAAACTGAAGCAGAGGTTACCCAGCTAGTTAAGTGTCTAAGGTCAAATCTGAACTCAGTTCTCCCTGACTCCAAGCCTCAGGCTCTATCCACTGTACCACCTAGCTGCCTAGTTGAATACATGAAACGGATCTGGTAGCTTTTAACTTTTTAAAAGTAGGAACGAGTCCATATTATAATATCACTAGTTTGGTTTGTCTGGCAAAAAGGGCGTATTTTTCCATATATTAAATACCCAAATTTGCAACATAGCACATTAGACAGTTGGTTGGTTGTTGTCCTTCATTCTTGAAGAAAACCAAAATGACATCAATATCTTGGGGTCAAGGTACAGCGGGTCTGACTGTGGCTGATTAAACCAATACAAGCTTGGATAGCTCCACCACAGGTCAGACACAAATAGTCCATATAATACTCTACTGTTAGAAAGCAGAGGAGATGTAAAGATTAGTAAGACATGGTCCCTTGTCCTCAAAAAACTTATAATCAAGTAGAGGGTGAGAAGACAAATCTTAATACAAATCAGAACGTGGTAAGTGTCATTAAGAGAATATAAAATGCTGAGGGCATCCACATTATTTCCAGGATTTCTCTAAAGGGGAATTTGTTTACATAGAAGCCTTCCTCACTCCCAATTTCCACAAATAGAACATGGGTCTGTGGCAAGATGAGAGTACACAACTCTAGAGATGGCTGAGGTAAGCATCTGCTTGGTCAGGAAATGGGGGTGGGGAGGCACATGTACCCGGCAAAAAGAAGCAGGATCAGGGACGATCTGGCCCTGCTCACAAGCCTTCCTGCAAAGAAGGTGAGCAGGAAGTTGGTAGAGTTTCCTGCCTGTCCTTGGATTTTCAGAAACCATCTTTATACTATTTTAAAGAGCAAACTTTTAAGTCAATGTATAAAGAGCTTCCTCCTTCAAAACACACTGCTCTCACTTTTAGATAAAACAAGAAAATACCAATTTCCTTATAGTCACATTCACTGTTTACAAAGTGCTTTGTCACTGGAAGCTCACAGTAACCTTGAGAAGAAGGGAAGCCATCCAAACACATCCTCAGTAAAGAAAGCCCAAACTGACTTTGTTAACATGCTATCATCAAACTAGACTTAGAACCACAAAACTCTCTTGTTAGTCACCCACTTACAACATTGTTTCTATGTAACTGACAGCTCCCAGTACCCTTACTTCATCTAAAGGGGATATATGCCTGCATTTTTGCAGAAAAAAAAATATACCCATTTAACAGAAAAGCAAATGAATAGTGCGTAAAAGAGGATTTTTCTCTAGGACATACAAACAATTAGTGGTCAGGCTGGAACTAGAATCCAAGGGATACCTATAATCCAAGTCTTCTTTCTACTGCCCCTATCGCCTTCTCAAGAGGAATAAAGTATCATTACAGAGAGGTAGAACCAGATAAAAATGAACAGGGGCAGCTAGGATAGTGAATAGAATACCAGCCCCGGAGTCAGGAGGACCTGAGTTCAAATCCAGCCTCAGAAACTTAACGTTTACTAGCTGTGTGACCTTGGGCAAGTCACTTAACCCCAATTGCTCTGCCTTTCCCCCTCCAAAAAAAAAAGAAAGAAAAAAGGAAAAAAATAACAAACAATAATAAAAGATCGGAATTGAAATTACACTGGTGAAAACATCAGCATTAACAATTGAACAACAAGCATTTATAAAGGGTCTACTATGTACAAAGGGCAATTGGGTGGCACAGTGGGAAGACAGCGCCTGGCCCAGAGCCAAGAAAACTCATCTTCTTGAGCTCAAATCTGTCCTCAGACACTAACTAGCAGTGTGACCCTGCTTGCTTCAGTTCCCCATCTGTAAAATGAGCTGGAGAAGGAAATGGTAAACCATTTTGCCAAGAAAACACCCCAAATACGGTCATGAAGAGTCAGACATGACTGAAATGACTGAGCTATGTGTAAGGCATTTCAATGGAAAAAGATGACAAAAACAAGAACAGATGTTAGGTAAAACTAAATGCCCTAGATTAGAAAGCTGTTTCTTAATTCAAAAAAAAGAGGGAAGGGGTGGGGAAAAGAGAGATCAGCATTATAATAATCCCCAGCTTATCAACAACACTCAGGTCATTTTCCACAAGTTAGTCTGTAAAGCAGTTGCATGGAATCTGAAACACATTTCCTCATAGAAACAATGTCATAAATGGTGGTTAGGTTTCTATGCCAGTCCATTCTTAAGCCATGAATACAGCTGAACTTTAGGAAAGCTGGGAGCCTCGTGGTACATATGGAGAAGATACAAAGGATAGCAATCTCACCTTTTCTTGAGCAGTATAACTAGGGGAAAATATATCACTGGTAGACCCCTTTCCTCTTCTCCTTCATGCCTTTAACATTCTGCACCCCACCTCACCCTTCCCTAGCAGATCCTGCCTCTTCAGACCATTCTCCCTAATGAAATTCCTGTTGCCTCATTATTCCCAGCTTGAGTATGAGCCACAGAAATGTAGAGTCCCCTAATCTTTCTAGAAGTATTTACCTTTGGAAAAGAGACTGCTTACTAATGCAAATGAAGTTCTAATTAGTAGTAATTTGGGCACTGAGACCAAGTGTATTTTTTTTTCAAGGTAGAGGGGCACATTATGGAAGGAGACATCTTTTTAAAGAGAAGAGGCACCTAACATAGACCAATGTGTGTCTGGTTGGTTGATTCCCCCGCTTGTCATTTCCCATTAACTGTTTCTGCTTTTCACAGCTTCTTCCCTTTCTTCCCTTCTTTAGAGCCCTCAGGTTCCCTAAAAGCTCCAAATTTTTTTTCTCCTCACAAAGGCTCTCATGGCAACAGAAGCCCAGCAGGACTCCACCAGCCATTTTTATCTCATTGGCCCTTTGTAAGGGAGAATAGAAGCTGTGGGGGAGGAAGAACTCTCTTTGCTTCACCTTTTAAAAATGAATTTAATTCATGCTTAGAGGGACTGTATGTCTATTTTCAGTATTTTTCTGTCTCTCTTTGGGACTAAAACCTCCCAGATTACTATGATTTTAGTCACCTTCTCTTTACTTCAGGAGTTCTTAAAACAGCAGGTTCTTGGGATAGAATGCTGGCATTGGAGTCAGGAAGATCTGAGTTCAAATGCTGCCTCAGATATGTACTAGTTGTGTGATGCTGGGCATGTCACTGTCACTTAACTTCTCATAACCTCAGTTAACTCATATAAAATGGGGATAATAATATCACCTACTTCACAAACTTGTCATGGGGAACAAATGAGACAGCATATGTAAAGTGATTTTAAAATATTAAAGCACTATAAAATTGTATTTATTATCTTAACCTTTTATTTTTTTGTATCTTGTATGCTTTGGCAATCTCAAGCCTGTGGATCCTTTCTCAGAATAATGTTTTTTTTAAACATGGGATTATAAAGGAAATGAATTGTATTGACTAGATATACATATACAGATAGGTCTATAGAAACAGATTTACAATCCCTGCTCTGTTTCTTAAAAATTTCGTACTAGTTAGGTAAAAACAGAAGATTGGTTAGTGTAGTATATAGTGTTGGATTTAGGGTAAGGAAGAGATGAGTGAGCATCTTCCCTCAACCAGGACAAGTCACCAGGCCTTAGTTTCCTTTTTTGTGAAAATAAAAATGTTGGACTCAATTATAGCTCTAGGTCCTTTCCAGCTTTTCCTCTATGATCTTAACATTCAAATATTCTTTTTCATTTCTGTTGATAGTCTGATACAAGTCCCTTTCCCTTCCATTTTCCCAAAGGTCTTTTCTACCTCTTTCCCTCACTCTTTCCTCTATCCCAATGTCTGGATGTCTTCCCTAGCTTAAGACATGTTCCCACACCCCAGGCACTTCACCAAAACAATGCTCTCTGATGGGCTCCATCAATAAGCTGTAATAGGTTTGTCTGTCAAGTGTCCCAGAGAATTGCAGGAAATCCTTTGCATTTATATGCCCAGATTGGGGCCTCACAGCTCCACCATCCTACTGCAAGGATCCGTTATACTAGCCTGGTCCCTTCTCTCATTGTTCAAGAAGTCTTTGTTCCCATTCAGAGGTGTTTGTCTCTTTTCAAATGCCTAAGTTAGTTAGCTGAACGTGAAGCTGATAATGAACAATGTGGGAAAACATTGCTACAAGTTATTTAAAAGTAGTACAGGGTGCTAACCTTTGCCTTTTAAAGCAATGACTTTCTAAGGGAGGTACGATATAAAATGGGAGCTATTATTATTATTATTATTATTATTATTAAAATGCCTATTTTAAAAACTGGCATAAGTACATATTATAGAATTTTTTAAAAAAATTAAACATAAATTGAATTCAATTTAAGTCAGGCCAACTTTCCTTTGCATGAAATATAAAGATAGTTCTTAAATTTTGTTTATATAGACAGAGTCTGATTTTGAATTTCTAATATAAACCAAATCTTTTACTATTCATGCCAAGAGCCAGAATGAAAAGACAACTACTTTAGCCCAACTTTTTAAAATGTCTTCGAGTTTTTTCCTGGATCACCATGAAAACAGGTTTGATTAAAGTGATTGTCTTTCTTCAAATCCAGCGAAGCATAAAAAGTCCTATAATCTCTGCCAGGAGCACAACAGTCAACAAGACCACCAAACTCAGGATACCCTCTTGCAAAGGATTTCCTGCAATTCTCTGGGGACATGACAGAACAACATTTACAGATGCAATTTAAAATGTTAGATCCAAGTATACTTCTAATTTTTTTTTTTTAAAAAAAGGCATTTTAGCCTCCATAATTTCCTCAGTTTTCGAAAGATCATTTAAGTTTTTCTTCTAAATGTTTTCTATATATTCATATACAGTTCACCCTCCACCCTAAATTTCCATTCCAGTTTTAGAAAAGCACATTGAAAATAATGTATTAAGATATTTGGCCTAATAGTGCTTTGGGAATATGTTACCTCTTCTTTAATCCATCACCCCACAAAGAAATTCCCTACAAAAAGCATGTGACTAGTCAGCACCCTTGTCAAGTGTCCAAGTTCTTACAGGATATTAAAGAGAATGAGGTAATGATCCCACATTCACTTTCAGGTGTTTCCTGATTGTTACCATAAGTGATTACTATCCTTATCATTCTTTTTCCTTGTCCACCACTTCTTCCAAAGAGCTTTCCTCTTTCAGTAGGCTGAAAACAGCTCTTCTCAGAATATAATGCTGACTATATGTATCTGGAGTTTACCATAATCTGCAAAACACTTATTATGCACAGGAGCGACCCAGGTGCTATTGACATAATTAGACATACAGCTAAGTTCAGATCTGTGCATATCTAATGAAATGCTTGCATCTATTTTAATTCATACTATTTGAAGTTATAATTCTGTAAAGTATGGTCATTGGTTCCAGCCTAATGGAAATATGCAGTGCAAATTTGAATAATGTGACCACTCCAGGGAATTAATTATTTGTACCAATCAGGACCTAACTGTAGTTCTAGCTTTAAAGACAATGCAAATCAATTTGAACTTCTCTATTCCTCAGTGTGATTACTTGTAAAATGATGGGATTATCATTCCCTCCCCCCCATCAGGGCTTCTTAACCTAAGGTCCATGGAGGGGGTCCATTCCATGGATAGATTTAGGGATGTTTGTCAACTTAGAATTTTTAATATTTTTATGACTGTTTTAATAAAGTTGGTTTCCTTCATTTGTATTTTGGCAACTAGTAATTTTATCTGATACAATTTAAAAACATGATTCTGAGAAAAGAGTCCTCAAGCTTTACTAGACTGACAAAGAGGTCTATTACACAAAAAGCTTACAACCTCTTATTCTTGGTCATTTCTAAAATCCCTTCTCACTCAAACACTATACATTTCAATCTGTCAATCGATAAACATTTGTTAGGTGCCTACTATGTATTGGCATTGTTAAATGCTGCAGATACAAAAAGAGGCAAAAGACAGTCCTGGCCTTCAAGGAGCTTATAATCTAATAGGGGAGACATTGTGCAAACAAATATATACAAAGCAAGTTATATACAGAATAAACAGGTGATTAACAGAGGGAAGGCACTGAAATTAAGGGGGGTTAGGGTTCCTGTGGAAGGTGGGAATTTAGTTATGACTTAAAGGGAGGTCAGTAATCAGAGGGGAAGAAGGAGAGCATTCCAGGCATAGGAGACAGCAGGAGAGAATGCCTGGAGCCAAAAGACAATGTGTGTGTGGGGGGAGGGAGGGGGACAGCTTGGAGGCCAGTTTAGTAACTGGATCTAAGAGTATATATGTGTCAGGGAATAAGGGGAGACTTGAAGTCATTTATATGTAATCTTTATTAAGCAGTTATGTGCTCAATATGGGGAAAGTATGAGGCATTTACTCTGGCCCTCAAGGAGTTTCAATGGAGAGACAAGAAGCATACAGGGCATACAACAATTAGAAAACAACTATGTATTAAATAATGTGGAGTTGCATAATTGATATCATATTGCTTGCTTTCTCAATGGGTGGAGGAAGGGCAGGAGGGAGGGAGAGAATTTGGAACTCAAGTCTTTTTTAAGAAGAATTTTAATTTTTATATGAAATTGGAAAATATTTAATGAAATAAGTTTTGTGTGTGTGTGTGTGTGTGTGTGTGTGTGTGTGTTCAGAAGAGGGAAAGAATACTTGGAACTAGAATAGTCATTTATGAAAGATATTTGGGACTTCTAGAATGGGTAGAAGGCAGAGGGCTAAAAGGAAAGGAGAGAGGATTAAAAAAAATACCTCATGTCATTAACAAATATCTCTTAGATTTCTTCTATTAAGTACTAAGTACTGTTACATCTGCAGTGTGTGTGTGTGTGTGGGGGGGGGGGGTTCAGGGCGGGAGGAATACAGGAAATAAAAATTAATGACATGAGGTATTTTTTTTAATCCTCTCTCCTTTCCTTTTAG
>NW_027187345.1:8136373-8190348 GCF_028583685.1 Petaurus breviceps papuanus
ATGAGTAGAAAATATTCTTTCAGTATATAAAAAATATTTTTTAAATTTTTTTAATTAGAGGGTAAAGTGTGTGTAAATTGAGGGGGGGGTGGGGGGGGGGGGGGGGGGGGTTCCCAGGCAGGATGAAAACAGAAAAAAAAAAAAAAGCAGGGCGGGGGGTAAGTCATGAAACATTTAAGCATGTGATAGCCAGGGATAAGATTGGAAGAACAGAGTGGGTCTGGATTATAGACCTTAACCTAGGCAGAGGAGTTTCAGTTTGATGTAGAAGATAATTTGAAATAACATGATGAAAGAAGTATTTTAGAAAGATTGACTTGTCTGGAGTATGGATAAATTGAAGTAGAGAGAGATTTGGGTCAAGGACTAGATTGTGGAATTAAGAAATATCCCAGGCATGCGGGAGGGAAAACTCCTTTGGAGTTAGTTCCAAGTTTCCCTAGGGAGCCCCTGGAATGGGAATGGGAGAGAAATACTGGAGAATTTCCCTCAGGATACGCTTGATTTTCTTCCCGTTCTCAACCAAGTAACTCTAAATCCTCTTCCACCACAGGCAACTGGTTGATGACATTTATTTGAAGACAGCACGGAGTGCCCTTTCCCAAACTGTGTTCCATAGACCTTGGTTTTCCATGCAACATGAAGGGTCCTTTGAGAAAATTTCAAATATAGTGATATTTTTCCCCTCTGAAGTCTTAGATATGAAATCATGCATGATCACAAACAGAGGCAATATGTTATCTTGGAACAAATGCTGAATGTGGGACTGAATATCAACCCAATGGGCAAGTCCTTTACTCTCTTTGAGTCTCATTTTCCTCATCTGTAAAATAAGGAAAAACCCTACCAATAGTGACTCCCTCACAGAGTTATTTTGAGGGTCAAATGAGAACATATTTGTATAGCATATAGCATAGTATTTGTACAGCAAAAGTCAAAGTATAGTAAAGTATTTGTATAGTAAAGCATTATATATCAGCTATTGTTATCATTAACAATGATATGTGGAATTAAAAAAACAACTTTTATTTTAGTATGGGAACATATTTAATGATACCAATCCTTCTTTGGCCTGAAGAACCATATTGGCTTGCTGGGCCACCATTGTGGATTCCATTGATGTAATTTTAAGCCCAGTTATTCCATGAACAAAAATAGTTTGCAGACTGATGTTCTCAGGAATCATATAGCCTGGACAGATTTTCTGCACAGGTGGAACAGGTAGCAATATGTAATTTTACCTAAAAGGTGCCAGAAGGCTCCAAAATCACAAACTTTAACACTCCTTCCTCATTCATCTCAACCCTTCCTGTCCCCACTGACCTGAAATTTCCACTATCAGTCACTCTTACTTTAAGGAATGAAAGGTTTAAAAAAAAAAAAAGGTAGTGGGGGTGGGGAAGCGTCATGTCAATAAAAACAATAAAACAAATCACAAAGGTATTGAAGACTTAGCAGAATAACTGGCCAGTCATCTAGCAATGCCCTTAGGAAAATGGACATAGGAGAGGGCAATTCTCATTGAGGGTGGAGGGAAGGAATTGAAGAAGAAAAGGTCAAGGAGTGTGGAAGTTGGCAGGCAGGCCACAGCCAAACCAAGAAGCAACAACTGCTAGCAAAAGAAGGATACAAGAGAAAACAGGTTCTGTCGCCTACCCCACACTTTTGTCCAGAGCACACCATCAGCCTTTTCTTTCTTTCACTGACCACATTTTGTGTTCTTTGGAATATAGTAAAACTTCCCTATTTGAGCCTGGAAATTTTTATATTATAATAAGAAACGCTTATTGCCTTTGAGTCCTTCTCATAACTCAAAGTAGGCTAACAAATTGGATTCATTCCAACTTGGAGAAGTTCTTTAGGAATCTGTCTTAATAAGTTGAATGTGCAATTAACATAACAATTGTCTAATGTACTTGAAAACAGCTTGTTCTCAAATATTTTCAACCCTTCTCTGAACAGTCTTAGTTACCCTGTTCATTTTGTACCCTGAAGGAATGGTATGTTAAGCACGTTCCAAATGACCACAAATTGGGAATTTGAAGAGTCAAGAATTAATGAAATTATTGGGGCTTTTCCATGCCTTTTTACATTTCTCTGATAACCTGGAATGAAAACATCCATTCAAACACACACAATCTAGCACTGAACATTAGACTAATGCATTCCAATTACTAGTAAAAAAAAAATGGGGCTGGACAAAAATATAATGAACAGTCTCATACATAAACTCCCTCCACCTTCTCCCATCATTTTTCCTTCTGCACATATAGGCTGCTTATATGCTTGGAAGAAAATTGATTTGCTTCATGGCATAGTATAACAGGCATTCAACTGACTGGGACTTTTACAAAGACCTCTTACCATTACAAGTTCACCAGACCTGGAAACTTTGCCTGATGCTTGTTTCTGTGCCAGAATAAATAGAATCCCTGTTGAGCTTCCAAGCTGGTTTGGTTTAATATAAACTCAACCAGAGGCAGGCAGTGGATATATGACAGCAGGATGAATAGTACTACCTTTACTACAGGCTCATAAAATGTTTAAACCAAGTAGCTACTAGACTTCCAATTCCAGAGGAATTTGAAAACAAACATATCCCAGAACACGTTATTGAGTATTAACTTTTTCTTCATAGACCCAGGTCTATAGAAGACTCAATTATTTAGTTGTTTTTCAGTTGTGTCTGATTCTTTGTGATTCCATTCGGGGTTTTCTTGGCATTGTTATTAGAATGATTTGTCATTTTCTTTTCAAGCTCATTTTAAAATAAGGAAATAGAAACAAACTGGGTTAAGTGACTTGCCCAGGGTCACAAAGCTAGTAAGTGTCTGAGACCAGATCTGAACGCAGGAAGAGTTCAGACCTGGCACTCTATCCACTGTGCATCTAGCTGCCCAATAGATTGTTGTTCAGTTGTGTCTGACTCTTTGTTAGAAAGAGTTTCTCATGCCAATGAATTATAGGTCTGGGGAAAAAAATCAAATTGGAACTAAGAACTGCTTTTCATCCACAAATACAAGTTTCATTTAGTAACTTGTTCAAGGGACCCTAGATTTAGAGCTGAAAGGAATCCTGAAGTCCTTCCTTCCCCCAGTTTTGTAGATAAGGAAATTGAGGCACATTAAAGTTAAATCACTTTCCCTTCATCACACAACTAGTACCTGAGGCAGGATATGAATGGGTTCTTCTTGACTCCAATTCAGTGCCCCATCCACAATAACCATGCTTGTACTTCATTCTGGTATAATTTATAAAAGGTAGTTGGGTGATGCAGTGGAGAGCATGTCTGGAGTCAATGTGTGGAAATTCTATCTTGGTCTGGTGTCCATGTCTACTTCTCCGCGTTCTAATTTGCATAGTAAATAAGTTTATAAGCAGTCAGTGTCAACAGAAATAGAAGGAAGTAAGATTGCAAAGGGGAACCTAGAAATGGCAGTCAAACTATCCTAAAAATCAAAGGAGCATAATTTACAAATTGTATCGTATGCTAAGCAATCCTGGTAATATGTGCCAAATCAGGGGAAGCCATCTGGGCTTTGCTGTCTAGGCCTTTTGGTCCTATGACATGTTCATCTAAAATAAGTTCTAGACATCCAGTAAGTAAGACCAGCAGAATATGGAAGAGTGCTGTCAGCTCCATTGGGTCCATGCCATTGAGTCGTCCCAACTCTAATCCATGTTTCCATGAGTGATTATCTGTGCCTACTTCTCTCCCAAATCTCTTCCCTGTGTGGCCTGACTGTACGTCCTTTATCTGCTTGTCTCTGTACCCTCTGTGTTGTTCCACCTCTATACCCTCTGTGCTTTATTAAAGTGTGATTGCAGACTCATTCCCCACTGCCATTGCAGTCTTTGCTTGCAATTACCCAAAGAACCAAGTATGCCTACCCCATTTAATAATTTAATAAATTAATTATCAATTCAGTCAGGAAGACTTAAATTCTCAAGTCTCAGGCACCAGCTGTGTGATTCTGGGGGGCAAGCTACTTAATCTCTCTCTGCCTCCTTGATTATAAAATGGAGATCATCATAACATTTTCTTCCCAGGGTTGCTGTAAAGATCAAATGAGATATTTGTAAAGTGCTTAGCACCGTGCCTGGTATATTGTGGGCACTTAAGAGATGCCTATTCTCTTATCTCCCACTCCCACCCCTTCATTAAAACTTAGAGATACAGCTTTATGCTAATCAAACTAATTTCTCAAAGTTCCTTTAAGTCTGCATACTTTAAAAAATTAAAGATAAGATATAGTGCTTAACCCCAGAATTAGAACAGGATGACTAGAAACAAACAATAGCAAAGTGTTGCTGTACCATGGACAGGGGAAGTGAATTCTCTTCACAAAGGAACTTGGTTGTGGCTTCGGTTGTAGGAACCAGGAGAGGGCAGGCTGAGTGAGGGACATCACCCTTCAGGTAACCTAAGGGGCAAAAGCTATCTCCTATGAGAGTATTTCTCTGACTGTCTCCTTTCATAGCCTGCTTCTCAAAGTACTCCCACCCCCACCCGCAGGTATCAGTTTCCACTGGACAAGTATGGTAAAGTAGAATTAGCTCTAGCTTAAGAGTCAGAACACCTTTGATTTTGGACAATGCACTATATACCATCTGAGCTTTACTTTATCATCTATTAAATGAAAGAGTTAGACTGGAAGATCCATAAGTTTCCATTTAATTACCAAAGGCTATGGTTTTAAACTGTGAAATACTATTTTACCACTAAGTTTCTAACCTCTTTCAGTCCTTCTGTTCTCTCCTTTATCGTCCCTTACATCCCACCCCCCCATTCTGATTTGCTCATAATTCTCATATGGGTCTCACCTTTAGAAAGATAGCCTTCCAACCTTTCTCATTTCCCAGATGACATGGTATATAAAATGAATTATTCTTTTTTCAATTCTTCAAAAGATTTAATAAAATCAATGTGAGTATTCTTTCCAGTTTGCATATTACAACCCACTTATGTCTTAGTATTAGTTCTTAAGTTTTGTTTTGTTTTGTTTTTAAAGTTACCAGGTATCCAACTTTCTGGTGATGAGCCTTTTAAAAAATTTCCTAGGCTTGTTCTTAGAAAAGCATACTCAGTACATTGCTGAACCCAAACCTGAAGCCTTTAAAGCTTGTTAAGACTTGACAAAGTTAGTTTGTACTCTGTTCATATAGAACCCAGGACTGGGCACTAGAGTAGAAATGTTATTGGGAGAGTTCTTCCCCTGGGATTATTATTTTTGTTTAGGAATTTGAAGCTCATTATATCCTTTGTCTTCAAGAAGTGGCTGAAGAATTAAATAATATCAAAAATTCAAAACCAATGGAAGCAGAGTGTTGTGTATATAGAGGATACAAATACTGGACATAAAATATGCATAAGTCTTCACATGCTAGAATATATTATTTGTGCATATTATATAGAAAAACTTTCAGGGAAGTCTTTTCTTTAAATTATAAACCTAAATTACACTCAAACTTTATAACATTTGTTATTAGCATCTTTAGCATTTGGTGTTTAGTATTTGATTGTCTTCTTCAAGGAGAATGCAAGTGCCTTGACAGAAGGCACTATTTTTTTTTTGTTCTGGTATACCTAGAACCTAGTATAGTGACTTGTACACAGTAGGTGCTTAATAGGTATTTGTTGAATTGAATTTCAATTTCAATAGGTTAAGGGCAGATAACTATAGAATATTTACATGTGTACATCTCCCTCAAAACTAGAGCACATCTAATAACTGTAGTAGGAGCAGTGAACTGGGGAAAGGAGAGGATCCTGGAAACCTATCCAAACAACCAACCTAGCAGTGACTCTTCTATCCCTTGGAAGCAATAGGAGAACTCCATGAAGAGAGAGAGGATATCAAAGCCCTTAAGTACTGGGGTCATGAGTTGCCTTGGCCACATGCCTTCACTACAGGTATGCCTTGCTATGTGCCTTGCCTTCCCATAGATGCTATGTGTGATGTCAGTGAGTGTACCCTAGATTCATGGAGAAAATGTTTTGCAGTTACTATTCTTACTCTCCCATTTTTAGTAAAGCCTTTTGCTTTGAGCTAATTATATCTACTGGTTGATTGTTAAGAGGAAACTCACCAATGGGGGCTCATGAGAGCAAACCCACAGCATACCTTAGAACCAGGGAGTAGCAGCCACTCTCCAAGAGCTGAATCTATGAATGTGAGTACATTTTCAATCTTTCTCCTCCTCCCAGGGGAGTTCTATATATAAAACAAGAAAGTGGCTTCATATAGTAGAAGACCATATAAATAAAAACAAAATTATCTCTGTTCCTCTAGTTTACTGTTGATTAAGACATGAAATTGAATTGGCATTACAATTTCAATTTTACAAAATATGTTACAAGTCATGCCAAAGCAAGTTCTCTCTTCCAAATTGTTTTAGGAAAAAAAATATTTTAAAAATGAGA
Source organism: Petaurus breviceps papuanus (assembly GCF_028583685.1). NCBI lineage: Eukaryota > Metazoa > Chordata > Mammalia > Diprotodontia > Petauridae > Petaurus > Petaurus breviceps. The sequence goes on from NW_027187345.1 coordinate 8,142,798, forward strand.
ACATAATACTTCCTATTAGCCATGGACTAGTCTTTGAAATCATCCCTATTTTTAAAAGTTTTTAGAATTGGGAGTTTAATTTCACTTTGAATCTGTTGACAAGTCCACAGGGATCACAGTGATCATTTTCAGGACCAAGTCATTGTATCACATACTTCAACAACTTAATAGCTCAGCAGCACTTTACAGTCATTTTAATTTAAAGAGCAGGCCTCACCCAGCATTCTGGATCATCTGAAATGACATTATATAACCTCTACATGGAGATTACATAATTTTTAAAAGGAAAAAAATTAAATAATTTAATGGCTATCATCTAAAGAGAAGAAGGAAAAAAGCCAAGACCACCAAACTTTTTCTTTTTCCCTCATGGCTCAATAGGAGAGTATTCCAAAGTCTGACAATTAATTTAAACTCCAAATCACTTCCCCAGATGGATGCCAGGATTTCTTAGTCAGTCCAATAAGCCATACTTCCTTCTGTTCTATTACTACATCTGTATCATTCTGACAGCCTCACCCTTGATATATTTATTTCTTAAAATTCCATGAAAATGTCAGTGTGTAAAGGGACCTTCATGGTTCAGCAAGAGGTTTTTCTTTGAAAATTAATTTTAAAAGTACTATGTACCCTTACATTCCAAATATTCTATCACATTTAATTTACACTCTTTTAAATCTCTTAGAGATTATTGGGGGGGGGGAAGAGGTTTTTTTTAACTATATTTTCTTACTTTTTAGTTGTTATACTTAGTTATATAATTATTTATAGTTCTTTTAAAGTTAGTTACAGTTTTTTTTAAATAAAAGAGGTGTGTAAATTGTTTTCATGTAAGGGTTTTATTTCATTTTCTATTTTAATACGAGCCATTGCAGAACAAGAATTAAACCTTTTCTCTAAAACATCTATTCTTACCTACTGTAAAACAGACATGTAAACTTAGTTTATGTTCATTAAAAAAAAAAGGGAGGAAGCTCAGGTTCACTTGCAACAGAAATTACAGCTTTTCCTTTAGCAGCAGCACATAAGAAAAGTCCAGATGTTAGAACTTGAGGTCTGTCTGTAATCACATAAACCACTAGAACCCTAATGCTGTAATGGCAGCATACCATCAGCCTCCACCCCTTTCCTTGTGACCTCACCTCTTTACTATGCCTCTCTTGTATATTCTCCCTTCACATGCCTCCTGGATTCCCATTCACAACACTGGGATAGCATCAAATAATGCTTGCAAACTTTTATTGGCATAGCCCCAGATCCCTATAGATATGCATTGCCCTCCACTCCACTACTTAGAGAGCTTCCATTCAATTGTATCAGGAGTCCACCTGAAGAATTGCTAAGAAAACACCAGGGCCTTTCATCCTAAGATAAGGCAAAGGGAGGTGCCAGGTAGAAGAGGGAAAAAAAAGTACTGAACTTTGTACATTGTGAGAAGGGTGGGAGGAACTTAACACTTAGTTGGGCCAAGTGAGAAGCAGAGAAGGGTCTTGGCTTAGGGTTCAATGAGTAAGAGGTATGGGGCGGGGGTATGGGAGTAAAGGAAAGGGAAAGACTTGCAAAATTTCAGAAAAGAAGAATTATCAAGAGGACATAGGGGTAAAGAGGAGGTCATGCTCCAAATGTTGCCCTATATTAGGGGCTTCAAACATTTTGGCCACAAATCGAAATTAAGTTTTATGATTGCTCCAAACGAAATCGAAAAAAAACAACAACACATTCTGTTATTGTTAAGCAAACCCAACTATTGCCAAGGTTCTTCCATTAGGGCAGCCAGACCCTGAGAAGTTAAGGGAGGAGATGGGGAACATTAGGGGTGGGCAGCAGCTGCTTAAAACTTAACATATGCAACATTCTGACCAGGATCATGAGTGTAGAGGGTTGTCAGGAGAAGAGGGATTTGGGGACATTTTATTCAGCAAAATAAGGAGAATTAGGGAGGATAGGAAAAGAGTACTATTTAGAGCCCTGCCATTGTTGGCAGCTTGCCACAGGAGGAGGAAAGTGCAGGATTAGAACGAAGCCCCTTCCATTTCATTTTCAGAAAGGACATATTTAGTTAGCAGGAGGATTAGCCCCTTGGGATGGGAGAGGATAAAAAGAGAGTATTTGTATTAAATTAAGTTAAGAAAAATAGAAGGAAGTTCACACCAATTTAATGTCTTTATTGCCCTTTGGAAGCCATTTGAATACATTTAATATGCATGCATCCCAAATGCTGCCAAAAAGGAATTACTTTATCAGAATAGCACTTCAACTTTGTTCCTCAGACAAAGGCAAGAAGATTAAAGCCTCAAAACCCAGAGTGAACATTTTCAACCTCAATCACCACCACTACCAAAGACTGGAATAACTCATATTCATATTAAACTTTAAGGGATACCTGCATATGAAGGGGAATAAGCTATATTATCATCATTTTACTGATAAGGAAATTGAGGTTAAGAGAATTTCAATCATTTGATCACAGTTATAAAGGTAGGAATTATGTTGGAGGTAAATTCAAACTCAGTTCTTTCAACTCTAAATCCAGGGCTCTCTTGAGCATCCTTTATTATTTGTGATCATTATGACTTTTTAGAGTCTGTAGCACATCCTTTGTCAGACATTTGAGCACTAGGAAGCAGAGGCAGGAACTTTATTTATTGATTTGATTTGGCTTTTTGGAGAGGGGAGGGGAGGGTAATTGGGGCTAAGTGATTTGCCCAATGTCAAACAGCTAGTAAGTGTTAAGTGTCTGAGGTCGGGTTTGAACTCAGGTCCTCCTTACTCCAGGGCCAGTGTTCTATTCACTGGGCTACCTAGCTGCTCCCAAGAAAGAGAAATTTTAATCTGTAAACTAACCATGGCTATGCTTAAGCAAATGCACCAGGGTACTCACCTGTATAGTAGTACATGTGCATATAAGAGTGGACCATGCATTTATCTAGCCCCTACTGCATGCAAGGTGTTTTATATATGGGGGGAGAGAGAAGAAAAGATGTTTAGAATCTGGCCCCCACCCTAAAGGAATTTTTTCTCTCCTACTGGATGGTAAGTATGTACATGCAAGTATCGATGCAATAAATGTTAAACATTTATATAAAGAAGAGAGAAAACATGCTTTAGAAACTGAGACAGACATCATTTCTAGCTGAGGTAACCATGGAAGGCTTCATGCTTTACTCCTGAAGACCTTGGTGGATGGGTAGGAAGGATACTGGCAAGTAAGAAGGGAATGGATAAAAGACAATGGGAGAGAAGCGCATATACAAGGAATATCCTGTAGAACAGATTGGGAGAAATAGAGTTCATATGGGAACTGAATGTAGAAAGGTAGATCAGAATTACACTGGAGAGGAGCTTGAACTATTTTCTTTTTTGTTGTTGTTTGGTTTTTTGCCTTTTTTGGAGGGGGGGAGGGCGAAGGGCAGGGTAACTGGGGCTAAATGACTTGCCCTATGTCACACAGCTAGTAAGTGTTAAGTGTCTGAGGCCAAATTTGAACTCAGGTCCTCTTGAATCCAGGGCTGGTGCTCTACTCACTGCGCCACTTAGCTGCCCCGAGCTTGAATTATTTTCAGTATAGGAAACTACAACAAGATTAAGGGCCATAGCTATCTGAAGCTCCATATAGTATCACAGAAAGAGCTATGGAATGTTTTTCGTGACAACAATTTAATATTCATTCAGAAATAGATGGCACATGAGAAAAGGAAGGGAAAAAAGCTTCTCCAACTATACTGTATTACAGACATAGAACTGGAAGGGGATCACAGAGGCCAGTTACTTTGTTCTACAGGTGAAGGACCTGGGGATGGGGCAAGTTAAGTGATATGCCCAATGCTGTACAGGTAGAAAGCATCAGAGGTAAAATGTGAACCTGATTGAATGCAGCTATAATTACAGGTGCACATAATTGATTCACAAGTTCCAAACTGATTGGATAAAGCAGAGACTGTCCCACAGTGAAGGATCCTTAAGCTCTACTATCACCATAAAAACATTCATAATGCCATTTTACAGCAATGTTTTCTAGCAAACAACTCTGCTTATGTTAGAATGACTTAAATACCCAAGAGGTCCATTCATTGTGCATCCTCTGTCACTCTACTCTCCACACTGTAGCATTATGCAAACAGGCAAAGAATGATGGAATTTTCACTCTAGGTCTCAACCAAGATTTGCCAAAGAAAGCAATAACGAAATACTAAAATGAGATCTTAGTCCTTCCAAGAACAAATGAACGTGCATCAGAACTTACTAACACAATAATACTTTTAACACTATCCCCATAATGGAAATAAAAATAATTATTATTTACACTAGAATAATAATTATTATTATTAGTGCAGCTTTTCTTTTCATAGAACTCAGGTTTACAAAGGGTTTTTGATAAATTCTTATTTGATCCTCACAACAAACCTGGAAATAGGGTACTATTATTTTCTTTATTTTGGAGATGGGGAAACTGAGGCAGAGAGAGGTTAAGTGACTTGCCCAGAGTCAAACAATTAATTAATGTCTGAGGCCAAATTTGAATTCAGATCTCCCCAATTCTAAAACCGACACTTTATTCAGTGTGGAAAGAGTCTAGGAAGAATTACAAAAGGCACCATAATTTTGGGAGTTACACCTATACCTCCTATAAAGGTACTACTTTATACCACTACTACACACTCAACAGGATCTAGTTTATAGGCAGCACCATGGTAAAAAGTAATTTCCTGCTTCCTCTCTTCCTCCTCCTACTCTGCCGCCTTTGAGACTCTTATAGTTATAAGAGACCATTGAATTGGAAGAACCCAGAATTTTAAGTTTCCCTCCAATCCAAAGGCATTTTTTTGCTAATGAGCAAATTTATCAACAATACTTAAATAATAAAAATACCAGAAGTTTCTTGCAGGTAATTTTTACTGACACCCCACTATAGAGCAATAGAAAGAGTCAATCATTAACCGGCAAATAATTACTAGAAACTATTATCCTTCTGACTTTGGGCAAGGCACTTTCTCTAAATTGATCTGTCTTCCCATTTATAAAATGAAGGAGTTTGACTAGATGATCTTTAACACCCCTCCCAGTTCAGAAGTTTCATGATCCCAATATACTATTTACTATATCAAAGATTTAAGGTAAAGATATTTTAGACATCAGTTAAAATGACAAGATCTTTTGGCCTAATGACTGCTATTGCAACAATTTTCAAATGTTACTTACTTCTATTTGTTGTTCAGTTGTGTCCAACTCTGTGACCCCATTTCGGGTTTTCTTGGCAAAGATACTGCCATTTCCTTCTCCAGCTCATTTTACAGAGGAGGAGACTGAGGCAAACAGGGTGAAGTGACTTGCTCAGGGTCACACAGCTAGTAAGTGTCTGAGGCTAAATTTGAACTCAGGTCTTCCTGACTCTAGACATAACACTCTATACACTACTCCATCTAGATGTCCCTATGCAAGTGAGCTATTCTTTCTCTCTCTCTCTTTTGTCCTTTCTTTTTCTTCCTTCCTTCCGTCCTTCCTTTTTTTTTTTTTGAGAGTTGGCCATGGGTGTCTAAGGGAGGGGAGAAAGATGAATGTAAATATTGAAGTGCATTTTCTCAGAAATTTAATAAATAAAAAATGTGAAGAAACATAATATCCATTGAATTCTAGTTGTTTAGCAGGAGTTCACCATCTGCAAGAAGAACTAGTTAAAACTCACTTGGAAAACAGGATATATTCAGCTGAGAACTCTATGTGCACAGATTAAAAAGGCAGTTTCTGTCCCCAAACCATAAAAACTAGTTTAGATGAACAATCAGTTCTTGATTATCTGTAAACAGATAATCTAGGTTGATGAGAAGCTCATTTGAATCATCTAGTCTCCATGCCACCAAGTTTTGCAGGATAAACCTTGACCCCTCTCCAGCTAGGCAGATTTACCAGAGGTTTTCAATGATTTGTGTTGATGCTTTACTTAATTAGTGTGTGGTTGATAAAGTATTCAATTCTTAAGTTGAAATGGATTCATAGTCAAGTGGGTGAACCAAAACTCCATAACTCTGAATGCATGAATGATTTCCAATTCAAGTTTTCATTCTTTAACAATGTGCCAACAAAACAACATTATGTTTGTCTACAATACACAATCATCTTTTGTTGTTTTTCTAGGTTTTGTCCAGTAAGTGCCTTGATATTAAATTGCTGGCCCAAAGGGGAGAAACATTAAATGCACTAAGATCTACATTCATAATGATAATAACTTTACATAGCACTTTTTTTTAAGCAATCAGGGTTAAGTAACCTGCTCAAGGTTACACAGCCAGTTATTTCTGGGTGTGGTGCTGAGTATCTGAGCCCAGACTTGATCCAGGTCATCCCAACACTGGAGCCGGTGCTCTTACTCGCTGAGCCACCTGGCCGCCCCTTTTACATAGCACTTTAACATTTTCAAGGTATATTTTATATATTATCTCATTTGACCCCCATGAAAATCCTGTGAGGTGAGTACTATTACTACATTTTACAAATGAAGAAAGTAAGAGCACTTAAGTGACTTTTTTGGCACTCCATGCCCTCACTACACCACCTACTTGGTTGCTTCATTAGAGATGATATAATTTTTTCAGAATGAAAAAGAGCTAAAAATGGAATTTCTTAGAGGAAAAATGATATTTTATTGAATTGTCTAAAAAATTTATTTCTTTTCATTGAATTTTCTCCTCCTCCCATTCCAAACTCAGAGATCAAATAAAATGAACATTTACCTATACATTAGAGAAGTAAATTGCACATGAAGTTGTGTATGTCCACCATGTAGAAATTAGCAAGTCTATTTCATTATCATTTTGGTTGCAAGAAAAGGCATCACAGCACTAGGGAAAGAGGGAGTTCCCAGTATCTTATGCCTCTTCACATTTCTTTTTTATTAAAGAGCAAGGGACCTGGGTTCTAGTTTTGGCTCTGTCACTAAGTAGTTGTGAATCCTTAGGTTCCTACCTCTTCAGGGCTCAATTTCCTTGTCTGGAAGCTGAAAAGAAGGATGGCCCTGAAAAAGAGAATTTTCAACATTCTTTCCTACTCTAAGATTCTAACCATCTTATACAAATGGGTGAAAAGATCATTTAAAATCAAAAGAAATTTTAAAAAGAGTTCAAATATATATGTGTGTGTGTGTATATGTGTGCGTGTAATATTTTTTTAAAGCAATTGAGGTTAAGTAACTTGCTCAAGGTTATACGGCCAGTTATTTTGTGTGGGTGCCAAGTATTTGAGGCCAGAACCGATCCCAGGTCTCCCGACTCTGACTCCGGGGCCGGCGCTCTTACTCACTGTGCCACCTGGCTGTCCCTGTGTGTGTGTAATATTAAATATTTGTAAAGGGCTTAGCAGAAGCCTGGCACATAGTAGGCAACTAATAAATGTTTGCTTCCTTCCTCATAGAGTTTTTGCATTTGAACATATGTGTGTGTGTTTACAAATGCAATGTATAGACACCTATATTTGTTTTACATACATGTTATATACACATGCATGCACATAACTGTATGCATGTGTGTAATGTTTACATTGTGTACGTGTGTTTATATACATACTGTGTCTATGTATATTTTGTTCCTGTAGCTCCAAGAATTGCTTTTAGCGATTTGCCATAAGCTTATGAGATTCTTTTGTAAATATATATTTAAAATATTTTGAACAGTAGGCACTTCTAGAAATTTGTACCAATAGGTGTCAAGCACTGAAAACCAGTTGGAGTGTGTGTATATGGAGAGAGTGAGCAAGAATATTCTTGTTTCTGGACAGTTAATGTAGTTATTCTCCCTATTGCAGTCACTTCCTTTCAGCTGGGGAAAAAAAAAAAAAGCCCAGAAGGTTTTTCTGTGAGCTTGCCACTTCACACTATGCTGGTGGAGCCCTGAAAGTTAGCCAAGTTCTTTGAATTACAATGTCAACCTATTACAGAAGTAGTAAAACTGAAGTGGTGAGATCATTATCCATGTAATTCATTGCAGGGAGGAGGGTTGCTATTGAGGAAAAGTAGGATTTAAGACATGAATTACCCTGATGACATACATTTATCACATTAAATAAGTAAAAGTGACTAATATCTCTCCTTTGTCTATTTCTACAAAGCAGGAGTTATACTATGGGTCTCTATGTGAATAATCTGGGGAAGACAAAAGCATAATGATTATCTTTATTCAACAGTGACCTTGGGACAGCTAGGTGGCACAGTGAATAGGGCACTGGCCCTGGAGTCAAGAGGACCTGAGTTCAAATTTGACCTCAGACACTTGAGACTTGTTAGCTGTGTGACCTTGGGCAAGTCACTTAACCCCAATTGCCCTGCCTTCCCCCCCTCAAAAAAAAAACTCCAAACAAAAACAGTGACCTGTTTGTAGGGAGAGGGGAACAGTGATGTGGGTAGGCCCAGGGTCACACAGGTAGTAAGTGTCTCAGGTCCAATTTGAACTCAGGTCTTCCTGAGGTCCTAGGACATTAAATGATTTGGCTCAGGTCAAATGGACAAGTGGATGGAGTGCCATGCCTGGAATCAAGAAAACTCATTTTCCTGAATTCAAATCTAGCCTCAGACACTTACTAGTTGTGTGACCCTGGGCAAACCACTTAATCCCATTTGCCTCAGTTTCATGAGCTGGAGAAGGAAATGGCAAACAACTCTAGGAACAATGCCACGAAAACCTCAACTAGGGTCACAGAGAGTAAGACAGGACTGAAACTACTTAAACAGCAACTTCCTGATTCCAGGCCTGGAACTTGTTACACTGTGCCACCTAGCTGTCTACTACCTTTGAGACCTGAGCCAAACCATTTATGGTCCCCGGACCTCAGTTTCTCCTCTGTAAAATGAAGGTGGATGGAATACAGGTCCTGCAAGGTCCTTTCCAGCTCTTGGAGCTATGATCCCAGTGCAAGTAATTTGAAGGACTTGAAAATATTAACTACTGGGCCAGGAGTTGTAGGAGGTGCATGAAGAGAGTCAGGAAAAGCCTTGTGAAGGATGCGGCATCTGAACTATGCTTTGGAGGACGTTAGGGATGCTAGCAGGAGAAGGTGAAGAGATTATATTCCAGACATGGGGGACCATGGAGAAGAGGCAAGGATCACATGATCAAAGGCCAACTACCAGGAGGGACCTTGGAGGCCACATAGTCCAACCAACCCCTTCATTTTATACAAGAGGAGAATGAGGCACAGGAAGTTTCAAGATTTGCAAGAGGTTAGAAAGGTAGTAAGCATTAGTGTAGTATCACAAGTTCCTTTAACTCCAGAGAATTCCACCAATTCTCAAAATCTAGAAACCCAATATCCTATTTCCTTGGTAAGAAAAAACAAACAAACTTTCTCTTCACCTCCCATTAGATGGTGAGCTCTCCCAGGGCAAGGACCCTCTTTTGCCTTTCTTTGCAGCCCCAGAGCTTGACACCAAGCCAGGAAAGAGTGGGCACTTAAATTTATTGACTAACTGATTGACATTAAGACTGACGTCACTGATTACTGACCTCTCAAAATCAAATTCCTTTTTATGGGATCCAGTCTTGCTACTTGTTTTTCTTTCAATCCAGTCTTAACTACTATAAAAATACATGTACTAGAACTTATCAACTCGTGGTAGCATAAAAGAGTCCTACTATTCTTCACAAAATAAGGATTTTACAAATTAAACTTAAATACACTATTAAAAAAAAAGATTGGCCTCACAGCTAATAAATGAGATGTGAAATGCAGTCCTTTTTTTTTTCTGAGCAGAAGTGAAAAATCATCATTACAACTCTTAAGAGCACACAAAGAGAGGGGAAAGTTGGCCCTGTCTCTTGTAGATCAGTAGCTGCTTTTAAAGCGACTGGCTAAGCATTGTTTAAGGATTCCCCCTCTCCCCGCTCAAATGTCAGAAAGTGGAATCAAGTTGAAGCGAACCAGGTGTGACGCTTTACCTCCAAGAAGGGCTCGATGCTTTCAGCTTTTTCAAACCACACGCATCATGCTTTTGAACAGTGTTGCAATCGCTTGCAATCAAGAACACTCCTTTATAGCAAATCCTAGTGTCTTCTAAATTAGAGCTCGGGTGCTTTAGACCCCCCGGGGGAGACTAGGAAGAGACTGCACTCTTCCACACACAAAGGCTGGGAGACTCTTAGTGTTCAGGGAAGATGCCAGAGGCTGTGGGAAGGATGTCGGAAAGCTGGCTCAGAGTTTTGTTGATGGGGGCGGGGTGGGGGGCGCGGGGGAGAAAAGGAAGAGAAAGATAGAGGGGTTTGTTTGTTTTTCCTGCTGTTGTAGAATGACTAGATCCAAATAGATAATGTTTCTTTTCTGAGTCGGCAGCCTTTTAACTAGCAGGGATTGAAAGTTAGAGCACAGGGGCACCCGAGAGCTGAGGCATCTAATAATCTCCAGGTGGCCCCCGGCAGCGCAAGGGGGTGGGGATCGCAGAGCTTGGGTCAAGGTTGTTCTCTTTAACCCCGTCCCGTATTGATTGGTGGGAGTGGTGTTCCCGAACGTGAAGACTCCCCCCCATCCCCCCCCCATCTTTCCACGCCCCTCCAAATTCTAGCCCCCGTAGTGATAATAGCTAGTATTTATGTAAAGCTTTAAAGTTTGCAACACACTTTACGAGTGTTATCTCGTTTGATCGCTGACACATGTTATCTCGCTTGATACCTCCTTGGGTTGAATGGCCTTTCCCACCCACCCCCCAAAACACATTTTTTTTTATCCACGACAACAGAAGACATGACTGTCCCCTGCCCCTCAAGACCGATACACCAGCCCCACGATTAGCTGGGGGGGGGGGGAGTTGTAGGAAAAAAAAAGCCCCAAGACCATCCCCAACTTTTCCATTTCCAGATTTAAGGGAGTTTAGCCAGGTTGCAGGCGTTCCCATCTGGATCCCCTTCCTTCAGTGTTTATCCCATGACTGGAGGGGACAGGAGCTAGGAGAAGAGAGAAAGAAGAGCCTTTTTCTAGTTCCTGACTTCAAGGGAGAAGTTGTAGCCAAGCGGCTAAACAAAGCCCCTGAGTGTCCCTACTCACCGGAGCCGAGACCTGGGGGCTATGCCCCTAATCGGGCATCCAAGGCCGTAGCCACTGAGGCTCTTGCAGGTATCCCGGGCGAGGAGTGGACTGAGGGCAGGGCGCTCTTCTCCTGGCCCAGCCAGCCTCAGGCGGCGTCCCAGAGGGCAGCGCACAGCCTGGAGGTGGCCAGGTCCCCACTGCGCTCCGCAAGCTGCTCGGGGTTCTCTGTAAAGTACAGCAGGCAGTCAGCTGCCGCTCCAGCAGCAGCTTGGACTCCAAACTTCCTCTTCCTCTGGCTACTGCTGTGGTTACTATGCTTCGTTCGCCACCCTCCCACCTCCCCCACCCCTCCTCTTCACTCTTCCGCGAGCTGCTGCAGTTCCAGCCCCCAGTCAGTGCTCGGCTGCTGCTGCAGCTCCAGCCCAGCCCACCCCTCCTTTAGGAAGGCTGAGATCCCTCCTGGTTCAGGGCTCAGCATTCAGCCACACAAGGCAATTGATCTGGCTGCCCCTTCCCTTTCCCTCCCTCCCCGCCACTTTCCCCCAGGGGCATAAAAGGTGGAAGAGCGGGTGGGGACTCCTTGGGGTTGGGATGAGACGTAGATTAAGCACTTGGACTTGTCTTTGGAGCAGAGCCAAAGAGAGCAGTCAAATTACAGCCCCTGGGGAAAAAAAGTGAAAAAACATAAATACCCAGAGCTACTGTCCTCTCACTCACAACACTTCTCTCCATTTTCAGAGACCTTAGCTTCGTTGGATTTGTCTTTTTTAGTTCTTTGTTGATGCATATCTATAGAATTTCGTTAAAAGGAAAAAGGGGGTATTTTTCTTTTTATTGAGTCAATTTTAGGACTTTAAAGGAGACCGATTTCTAATAATCGAAAAGAGGGGAAATGCCACTCTGTTTCCTAGTTTATCCACCAAATAAAAAATGGGTTGCTTCCACTTATTTTAAAGAAAATACATCCATTTAACAAATTGAATATCTTTGTTTAGGGGGTAAAACAGAAAAGAAAAAAAAAACTTTCCTGAAGGACTAGACAGATTTTTAAGGTTATTATTTTTAGTAAAGTTAACTGATAAGTCAATAAAAAGTGTTTTTAAAAGGTTACCTTTAATCCTTCACTCTGCCTCACCTCTAATATCCAGTTTCCAAGGTCTTTTCCTCTATGGGTCTCCACCTCTCTAATCCCAGGGATATCACAAATTATTATTTATGTGGACTACCTGCTATCAAGTCTTTCTCACTGTTCTTTTAAACCCCTTCCCAAGTCGTTTTTCACACTCGTATCAGAGTTAGCTTTCTAAGTACTTTACTCCCGTTGGAATGTAAGCTCCTTGAGGGTTGGGGCTGTGTTTTCCCCCCTTTTCTTTTTATTTTAAAAAGTTTAGCAGTGTTTAGCACAGTGACTGACTTGACTGACACTTGCTACATACAATGTTAAATGAATTGATTATATTGCCCCACACATTCTAGGGACTCTATGTGCTTTAGGCCTTTTTATTTTACACTGTTCTCTCTCAGTGGAATACTTTCTCTCCTCTGTTGACTTCCTAGTGTGATGAAGCATTGTTGCACTAGACATTCTTTTTTTAAAGTGTATTTATTTTTAGTTTTCAACATTCACTTTTATAAATTTTAAATTTTCTCTCCCTCCTTCATCTTCCCCCTCCCCAAGGTGGCACACAATCTGATATAGGTTCTACATATACATTCCTATTAAACATTTTTCACATTAGTCATGTTGTATCGAAGAATTAGAATGAATGGGAGGAACCACGAGAAAGAAAAACAAAATAAAACAAAAAAAGAAAATAGTCTGCTTAGCTCTGCATTCAGACTTCATAGTTCTTTGTTTGGATGTGGATGGCATTTTCCACCATGAGTCCTGTGGAACTGTTTTAGGTTCCTGCATTGCTGAGAAAGTATATCAAAGTCAGTCATCACACACTGCAGCTGTTACTGTGTACAGTGTTCTCCTGGTTCTGCTCACTTCACTCAGCATCAGTTCATATAAATCTTTCCAGGTTTTCCTGTACAATAGACATTCTTTTTTTGTCTTCTTTTTTTTTATTTGGAGGGGGGAGGCAGGGCAATTGGGCTTAAGTGACTTGCCCAAAGTCACAGCAGCTAGTAAATGTTAAGTGTCCCAGGTCAAATTTGAACTCAAGTCCTCCTGACTTCAAGGCCAGTGCTCTATTCACTGTGATACCTAGCTGCCCCAGCACTAGACATTCTTGAAAGTTCAAATGCTATCTCTTTTAGTAAGCCTTTTCTGATCCTGCTCCTCCAACCATCTTTCACTTAGCACTTTACTTTACTGTTGGGTATCATAGTTATCTGAATATAATTGATTGATCACTTCTCTCATTCTCTAAGGTACATGAGGTCAGGGGCCAATCTTATCTAAATCTAAATCTCCCATGGTTTAGCACCTGTGCTCTATGCATTGTCTAGGCTTAAAAATAAAGCATTAGTGGAATGAATGAAATAAATAAGCCATTATCATAGAAAGGAACTAATTCCTTAACACAGAATACAGCACTCTCTTAACTACCATTGATACATGTTGTTATTGTTCTTCAGTTGTATTCCACTCATGCCAATACTATCCATGGGGCTGTCTTCACAGAGATCCAGAGAGGTTTGCCATTTCTTTCTCCAGTGGATTAAGGCAAACAAAGGTTAAGTGACTTGCCCAGGGTTACACAACTAGTAAGTGTCTGAGGTCGAATTCGAATTTAGGTCCTGACTAAAACTCCATCCATTGAGTCATCTAATTGCCTCTACATAGATACAAAGTTGTTAATTAATCAAATACAAGACCATTCTTTCTCCATACTTTCATTAGGATCTTTACTATCTGCTTCTGTTCCAGATGTGCTCATTTATATTATTTCTTAAATTTTCTCCCCCTTTGTGTTTTCTGTTATTCTGCAAATAAAGAATGGAAACAAATTATATTTCTGTTATTCTGCAAATAAAGAATGGAAACAAAACAATGCTTTTTGTAACAAGTTTATTTGTAATATTCTTCAATCCCTCCAAACTTTAGTTTTGTTTTTTTTTCTCCTGCTACTATGGGAAATTATGATTTTTTTTTGGTTCCCTCAGTAAGCATTTATTAAGCACCCTTGTTGGAGGAGCCCAGAATGCAATGACAAGACCAAAAAAAAACTAAACCTGAGCAAAAAACAAAAAACCCAGATAGTTCCCACTTTCGAGAGTCTTACCTTTTACTGGAGAGATCTAAGATTTATGTCCTTAAGTCAGTGAAATGCAAGATAATTAGAGGAGGGAGAAAATGCCAATGGGTAGGAATCAGTAAAAAGCTTCTAATAGGAGGTGATGAGGGTGAAGGTGGATTACTAAAACACTAAAAAAAAAAATCAGATGCTGACTGTGTAACACTCTCACATCACATAGTCTAATCTAGTAGTTCTCAAAGCATGGTCTGGGGATACCTGGAGATCCCCAAGAAGCATTCAGGGGCTCCAGGTCAAAACTATTTTCACAATATTACTAATATGATTTAATTCCTAAACCAGAAAATATTGATAGATATAACCCACATAAACAAAAGTTCTCTCAGGGGAGTCCTCAATAATTGTTAGGAACATAAAGGGATCCTGGAGCCAAAAAAATTGACAACTGGTCTTGTCCTTCCTTCCTTCCTTTCTTTCCCTCCTTCCTTCCTTCCTTCCTTCCTTCCTTCCTTCCTTCCTTCCTTCCTTCCTTCCTTCCTTCCTTCCTTCCATTCTTAGAATCTCTTACAGCATAATAAATGTTTTCAGTTTAATTAAAATTATTTACACATGTCTTTTTTGAGCATTGGAATCAAAGTCAGAAGACCTAGATTTTATACAAACACACATACATACCATAGCATACTACACATATATGGGTATTCCAAAAATATTAATGTAATTTTAAGCTTTAATAGCTTAATGTAATATAATATAAGCTTTAACAGCTAAAAACTGCACTAAGATCAAGTGAGATATTTGTAAATTGTTTAGAAAAGTGCCTAGTACATAGTAGGCACTAAAACTTTTCTCTTCCCTTTCTCCATTCTATATGTATGTGTGTATACATATATAATACACACATGTGTGAAGAATTTATAAGTGTGTATACATACAAACACACACATATGAGATAAGAATAGGGACTGAGCTTTAGATTTCATAGATACAGGAAACTGCTGAGTGAGAAACAACCAATGCAGTTTTGCCCCTTCTCTGCTACTTAAAATCTTAGAGAGTGTCTAGAGTAGTAGTAACTTGCCCAGGGTCACATGAGCACTATGTATTAGATGCCTGACTTTTAATCTAGATTTTCCTGCCTCTAGGCTCACGTTCTAGTCACTTTTTGATGGCACACTGCTTTTAAAAGATTTATATAGTAAAAAGAATAAGTCATTTGATATATACAAACACACACAACTGTATCTCCTGTGTAGTTCTTGGCTGTTATAAATATACACACATGTGTATATGTATGTAATATATGTAACAAGTAATTAAAACAACATAGTTATAATCTTGAGAATGGACTGAATTTATTCTAAAACTGGGGTAAATCTTTTCCCAGAAACTCTAATAAAATTTTAAAAATATGTTATGCATATAAATACATAAATATGATTTTATTCTTGTGCATGGAAATTTATATATAATAGAAAATTGAATTTATTTACATAAGTTTACAAAGTATATATATATACATGTACTAATGTATGCATGTAAATATATATTGTACACACTCATAAAACTGTAATCTATTTATCTATCTAGAATCACATACATATACTTTAGAAAAATTCAGTCCAATCTACTTGTGTTATTGTATATTATATCAATTGCTTGTTTGGAAAAGAAAGGTGAGAAAAGGAAAATACTGGTACTGATTTAGGGAGAGAAAATGACTTCGGTGTATGTTGGAAGGAGGGAATGTCTTCAAACTCTCCCACTGAACCTCCATTTGAAGAAGCCATTCCAGTCATCACAATTTCTTTGTTTGGAAGATCCTATTCTTCTCTTCTAGTCCTGAAGCAGGTACCTTCCCAGCGTTTCCTCCTCCCTGTTTCCAGCTCTTACACGTATAGTGTTCCCCCACTACAACATAAGCTTCTTGAGGGCAGTGACTGCCTTTATTTTTACTTGTATTTGGATTCCCAGAATTTAGTATAGTGTTGGCACATAGTAAGTACTTAACATCTATCCATCCGTCCGTCCGTCCGTCTGTCTATCTATCTATCTGTCTATCTACGTATTCTAAGGCTTATGGTGGAAATAGCCTATATATAGCCTATTACCGGCATTTCCCCCTAACTTTCAGTAATTTAATGCTAAGAAGAGGAAATTAAGTAACTTACAACCCTAGTGATTAAAATAACACAAGGAAGTGTTATTCACGATTATCGCTTGATTATGGAGTTGTTGCATGGACAACAAGCCTAAGCATTCTATGTGTCTGAGAATTTGAGGGGTCCTCCTGCTCAGACAATATTTTATCACTGGAATGCAACAGTGACTGAAATTCCCATCCATAGACTCCATCCTGTAGGTTAAAACATTGTTTCCAGATAGCCCTATTAAAATGCAAATTTGTGGCATGGGAAGGATTAACTTACCACATTTAAAAGTAAACACTTTTTATTCATATTTTTTGCCTTCGCATCATGGTCATTTAACCCTTCTCCAACCTCAGATTAATCTCTCCTTTGTGACAAAGAAAGACAATTAAGGAAAAAATCTCTGAAAAGTGTCCATATCTGACAATTTATACAATATCTTATACAAGTAGTTCCTGTTCCTTGCTCTAAATATTTTGGTTTGTAATGGCTTCTGTCTTTGATATCCTTGGGAGGTCTATTGGAGAGTCCAATGGATTTCTGGTTCAAAAGGGTATGGACAGTTTAGTTACTTGCTTGTTCCAAATTAACATCCAGAATTGTTGAATTACTCCATAATTTTTACCAGCAGGGTATTGGTGTGTCTTCCCCCAGCCTGAGCAGCACTGATTCTTCCCATCTTTTATTGTCCATAATTCTGGAAAGCAATATGGAGCTATACACAAAAAGTTACTAACTAGTGCACACTCTTGAACCTGGTTATATGACTTCTAGGACTATACCCCCCCCCCAAATAAAAGAAATAGGAAAAGGCATTATATTTACAAAAATATAGTAGCTCCTTTTTGTTGTAGAAAAGAATGGAAACTAAAGGGATTACTATCAGTTGAGGAATGGCTGAATAAGATGTGGTATATAAATGCAATGAAATGCTATTGTACTCTAAGAAATAAGGAAAAAAGATTTCAAAGGCACATGGGAAGACATATATGATATATATGACTAATTATGCTTTGTTTTCTTAATATTAAATTATACCTAACATAAATCTTAATTTTTCACAGTGAATTATTTGTTGCATATTGCTATACGATCTTTACAAGTATCTTATTTAAATTTTTTTCATTGATGTTGATAAATGAGATTGGTCTATATTTCTTTTTCTCTACTTAGTCTCTCTCAGTTTTGTATACCAGTACAATAAGTACCCCCAAAAGATGTTTGGAATAGTATTTGATAGATTTATCTTATTAAGATTTGTCACCCCTTTAACAGTTTATTTATGGTTTGTTCAATTTCTTTTAAAATTTTTTTTAAGATCTCTTTTTGTTAGTTTAGGTATTTTATATTTCAGTCAATATTCATCAATTTCCTTTGAATGCTCAGCTTTGCTGGTATATAATTAGTAGCTTTTTGTAATTCATTACACTTTCTCTTCATTTACTATTCATTTTACATGTTTATTGAATTTTTTTAGTAACTTGATTTTCCTCTCTCTTTTTCTTGATCAAGTTGTACAGTGGTTTATCAAATATGTTAGTGTTTTTTTTAAGCATCTCTTTGTTTTTTTTATTTTTATAATCTTTACTTTGAAGTTTTTTTTTTTTATTTTCTCCCCTACTTTTTATGACTTCTTCTTTTGTACTTGTTTTGGAGTTGCTAATTTTAAAATATTTTCTAGTTTTACACTCATTTTGTTGATCTTACTTTTTCTATGTTGTTAACATAAGTTTTCGAGCTATGACTTCCTCTTAGCTAAGGTCCATAACTTTTAACAGGATATTTCATTGTTATTAATTTCTTTAAGATCATTATTTCTTGTTAATATGATTTGACCCATTCATTATATTGTATGTCATCACTTAGTTTCTATTTATATCTATATCTTTTGCTCATATTTCCTTTATTTATTGCTATTTTTACTGTGCTATGGCATTTAAAGACATGCCTGTGTGACTGCTTTTTTACATTTCTTTATGATTCTTTTATATTCTAGCACATGCTTTTTGGAGGTGGTCAATAATATTGAACACTGAAAAATATGTATATGTCTTAAGATTGCCATTCAGAAGTGGCATAATCAAATGTTTTTGTCCAAGAACTAGTTAAATTTTATATTTCTCTTCTTGTTTATCTTTTTATTGGATTTGTTTGCATCTAAGAAAAGAATACTGTCTCTTTCTATTGTGTTGCTATCAATGTATTATTTTATAATTTGCCTAACATTTCTCTGAAGAATTTAGTTGTTATGCTACTTGATTATATATATTCAACATTATTATAAGTACTTCATTTTCTAATGTACCTTTAAGTATAATGTACTTTTGTTGTATGTCTCCCTCTTCTTTATAAATTTCTATTTCATAAACTGAAATCATTGCAGTCTCTTCTTTTAGAGTCATCTGAAACATATTAGATTTTTTGCCAAATTCTCTTTTTAAATTTTGTTATGTATCTATATTCGAAAAGTTTGTTTTAGGGAGAAAATTTTGGAGTTTGATCTTCTCACCTATTATCTAATCCTTATTTGTATCTCCAAATTTTCCCTATTTTTGTTGGAGTATTAGTTCTCAATTTATTTGAGAATTTTCATTTATAATTATACTTATTTTGTGTTTCCTTTCATGAATATGTATGCATACATATACATACATTCACACCTTCTAAAGGATCATGGAAATGTGGACCCTTATTCATACTTGCTATTCAAGCTGGGAGTATGATCTCTCCCAGTTTCTCATCCTTTAAATCCTGCAGATAGGTCTCTTCACCACTTTGGGACTTGTTTCTTAAATATAGAGTAAGGCAATTTGAATAGGTGATTTCTAAGGTCCCTCCAAATATGAATCCTATACATCTAAGTAGGAAGGTAGGGGCCAATTAATGGTTTAATGGGGAGAAACAATGATATATCTCTCAGATACAGAGAAGAGGAGCAGGAAATGTTTTGGAAAAAATAATGTCCAAGTTCCATGGTTGAGTTCAACAAAGTTTCATTATTGTTACGAGGTAACTTTAAGAGCACTGGGGCTCAGCTGCTCAACATGTTGTAGCTTGTCATAATAGTTTTAAAGTCAAGATCTAAGATGTTTTATTGGTGCAGCAATAAAGTAAGTCATTGAGTAAGTTCTGACTTTCTTTTTGAGTATTTGCTATCTCTAGAAACTTATTATTGCCACCACTCACAAGGGCATCATAACATCCTGATTTGAACTGGAAGGGACCATCGAAATCATCTAGTCCAACCCACTCAAATTAGAGATAAAGAAACTGAGGCCCAGAAAGGTTAAGTTACTTGCCCCAGATCACAAAGAGATTATGCCTCCTTTCTTCCTTCTTTCAACAGCAGTGTCACCATTTTAAAAGCAGCTCTTTGCAAATAGTATTGTTTTAAGTTTTTCTCTGTGCACATTTGACAAAGTATTAAAAACCAAATAATTACTCACACTTATGCCATTTCTGCTTACTTGAATGCTACTGATGAGACTGGGGATGAAGGAAAGACGTACCTTGTAGAGAAGCTGCTTTAAAGTGTTGATTTTATAGACTAGATTTGCTTTGGCAAGGTAAACTAGTTGCAGGGTTCAAGCTACATAAAACTGAGATTACAGTGGAAAAAGTGATACTGATATGCATTTCTCTGATTATCAGGGATTATAAACATCTTTTTACACGGTTATTATGAGTTCACATTTCCTTCTTCATAAAGTGTTTATATCCTTTGATCATTGCTCTATTAAGTTCCTTATACTGGATTCTACATGTTGTATTATTACTTGCTCTATTTACTGCAAATATTTTCTCCAAATCTGTTTTTAAAAATAATTTAGTGATACTGTTTTTTTTTGCCATTCAAAATCCTGTAAAAAGGAAGAAAAACTGATCTAAAGATCTGTAAACAGTGATCAAGTGTACAATAATTATCCTTTCATTAATAAAAAAAAAAACAACCTCAAATCTTTGAGTCTATAAATTGGCAGTGATTGCTTTTTGTCCCAGACACTACATTATCTTAGAAATCATTGTCTGTGTCCTCCACTAGAGTCTCTATAACAACTCCTTAATTAGAAGAGGCTGGCAAACGAGGCAGCTTGGAGGGTTCAGTAGAATACTGTTCCTTGTTTCCTTCAAGTTTATAATTATGCCAGTCTATGCCATCCAGAAAGAACAATGCTTCATTCCAGCCTGACACTCCCAAGGCAGAAGTTGCAACTGAACTCAGTTTGTAGTTTCTATCTAGACTTAGCATGCCAATGTCCAAGTTCTGAAATTAGCTACAGAATAACATTTTAAAAGGGTGATACTCAGAGAAAAGCAGCCTAGAATTTTTGGTGGTTTATTTTTCACATAAAATATGGCTTATTAACATAATAACACAAATGTACGGCCTTTGACATTTGTAAACACAATAAACATGTTAATTAACTGGAACCCTTGAGCAAGCAGTCTTTTTCCCCCAAAGATAAGATTATCTGGATAAAAGCAGTACATAGATAATATCACTTGGAAGACCGAAAGATTCCAAACTCAGACAGATTAACAAACTCGGGAAAGTGTGGTGACTTCTCTTTTTACTAATCAAAAAGCCTCTAAATGATGACTGGTTGGTGATTTTGCCACCGGATAGGAAATGTCGAGGTCCCAGGAATATAGAAATATAGAAAATGGGGGAAGTTAAGGTGAACACAGGAAGATTAATTAGTTCATGATTCATCTCTATAAAGTCTTCTGATCCTTATAGAAACAAGAATGACCTTATTCTTACTCTTCCAGGCAATGTGACAAATCATTCAATGAAATTCAACTGTTTGACTACCGAGAATGATAGGTTTGGAGTCAAAGGACTTAAATTATTAATATTTAAGTGTAAAATTCTAGCTATGCAACTTATTTAAGTGATTTGGGGCATGTTATTTAAACCCATTGGGCCTTAGTTTTCTCACTTATAAAATGAAAATGTCAGACTAGATCATTAAATGACTTCTAAAGTGTGTTCTACTCCTAAATCTATGATCCTATTATCCCATATTCCAGCCAAGCCTCTAAAGAATTTGTTTTTTAAGAGCTATTGATTGAAATTATATAAAGAGATAAGGCATTTAAATCAAGAAGTAAACAAAGCAGATTGTATGGGAGGCACCTCTTATCCATCCTTCAAGGCCCAAACCTAATGCTATCTCTTTTATGAAGCCTTTATTGACCACCCCAACCAGATGATAATTCTCCCATACTTGGGAGGCATTATAATTTGTTACTTATCACACTTAGCTAGAGGAATCAGAGGAATGTAAGTGGATCTTCAAAACTTATTTCAGAAACAATACCAGGAATATTATGAAATTTGTGTGACCCAGGATTCAAGTCTGGTGCATTTGCATAAGTCCCTGCTCATTTGTTAACAGAATCATGACTCATTCCACGTCCATGTTCTGGGGTGATGTTGGCATGACAGCTTTGGAAAAGAGAGACATTCTTTACTCTTGTTTAGAAATATAGAACATATAATTCCAAACTATCTTTGAGACTTACTCTGCGTCTCAAAAAGTGGGGAATGATAGACACGTACACGAGCCAGTTCCTTGATATGGCCCTAATTTCTACCTTGCCTCTCTAGGTCTCTCTCTCTCTCTCTCTCTCTCTCTCTCTCTCTCTCTCTCTCTCTCTCTCTCTCTCTCTCTCGGTCTCTGTCTGTCTGTCTGTCTCTGTCTCTCCCTCCCCATCTCTCTTTCTCTGTGGGTTTTTGGGCATATTCTAATCTAATCTACATTTCTCTGGTTGGACACATGGATTCACTTACTCTTCACTATTTGTGAAGAGGGAGGGAATAAGCATTTACATAGCACCTACTATGTGTCAGGGACTATGCTAAGTGTTTTGTATAAATATGATCTCATTTGATACAACAACAATACTGTGAGGTGGGTGCTATTGATATTCTCATTTTGCAGTTGGGGAAAGTGGCGCAGAAGTTAAGGGACTTGCCCAGAGTCTCACAGCTAGTAAGTAACTGAAATCAAGCTTGAACTCAGGTCTTCCTAGTTATAGGGTCAGTGCTTTCTATTCACTGTATTCACCTGACTCTAGTATTTGATGAAGAGTCAAGCCTGCAGAAGAGGCAGCTAGGGGGTGTAGTGGATACAGTGTCAGACCTGGAATCAGAAAACCTGAATTCAAATGTGTGTATGACCTGGGCAAGTCACTTAACCCCGTTGGCTTCATTTCTTCATCTGTAAAATGAATTGGAAAATAAAATGGCAGATCACTCTAGTATCTTTGCCAAGAAAATCACAATTGGAGTCACAAAAAGTCAGACATGACTAAAACAACTCAACAACAACAACAACAAGCCGGCAGATATAAACTTGTAGTACCCATTCACGATAAAGGAGTCATTACAAGTTACAGTTACAGTGTATTCGACTGAGGTTGATTGACCACGAGCTTGGAATGTTCTACCACAGGTCGGGTACAAATAGTCCATGTGAATATTTGGGGTATGTTCTCAAACTAGGAAAGTGGTTTGAACCTAAAGAAAACCATTCTTCTACACTAGCAATATTTAGGAGGAAGATGCAATCTGATTCCCAAATCTCAGTCAAGAAGAAATTTCCCTAAATGTCTAGGGAGGCAAGCTGGTAATCTTGGCCATGCGCAAGAACATGTCTGTCACTTCTCAAAGCCTTTTCTCTTTCTCCCCAGAGGTTCAGAAGAGAGTCAGGAATGACATGTGTCCTTTTTCTCTAAGTAAGAATTTAAAATGTCTGTCCACGGGGCGGCCAGGTAGCACAGCGAGTAAGAGCACCGGCTCCAGTGTCAGACTGACCTGGAGATTGAATCCCGGGCTCAGACACTTAGCACCCACCCAGAAACACCTGGCCGTGTAACCTTGAGCAAGTTACTCAGACACTCAGCACCACACCCAGAAATAACTGGCCGTGTAACCTTGAGCAAGTTACTTAACCCTGATTGCTTAATAAAAAAAATAAAATAAAATGTCTGTCCTCTCCAAAGCTCTCACACCGATTCTGCTCTGCGGGCTTTTAGATAGTGCTTTCATCATTCTCTTCACCAATGAGGAGAATCTTTTGCTCCAAGTTTGAAACCTGGATTACATTTATGTTTCAGAAACTTTGGCTGCCATATATTTAGACATGGTAACGAAGGTATGCAATGTGTACATTTCAGATAAATAATACCTATGTAAAATAAAAATCCACCTTGTTTGCTGACTTCTTCCTGTTATATATTACATTATGGTTATTTGTGTATGTATCTTGTTTCCTCTTCTAGACAGCATGTTTCTTAAAGATAGATATATTGTCAGTAGTAGCAATGTAGACCACTGGCGATAGTGTTGATTCAGTTGAGAAAACTTATTTTGACTTTTTTTTTTTAAAGCAATCGGGGTTAAGTAACTTGCTCAAGGTTACAAGGCCAGTTATTATTTCTGGGTGTGGTGCTGAGTATCTAAGCCCGGATTTGATCCAGGTCATCCCGACACTGGAGCCAGTGCTCCTACTCACTGAGCCACCTGGTCGCCCCTCATTTTGACTTTTGTGCTATATTGTCTATACTTTTCTCTTGTCTTAGGAAATTTATTCCATCTTTCATATTTTGCTCATGAATTCTATATATCCAATAGAATTTCCATTCACTAGAGTTTTACTCCAATTCCAGTTGGGGTAAAAAATAGAGTATGCCACATGGGTTAGAAAGTAGTAAACTGGAAGAAGGTCAGATGACATAGGTGAAACCTCAAAGACTATGAGGTATATGGTAGGATAGACTGATCATGGTAGGTGAAAGACATCCTTGCTCTAAAGTTTATCACAGTCAGCCACTAGGTGACAACAATCCAGGGACTAGAAAGCATTGTTGGTACTGAGGAAGCAGGGTGGAGCCATCTCCAGTAGAACAGGAACTTTTGTTTACCTTACAGGGAGGGAATATATTTCAGAACCTAGAACAGAGGAAATGGAAGATGAGAAGCAATTATATGTAATCAAAACTGAAATAGGATCATCAGAAGTTCAATTCACTTCTTCAGTTAAATTATTAAGCCCTAACCTTGTGGTGGGTCTTGTAATAGGTACTAGGAAAATAGCCCTTGCCTTCAAGGGGATTAATTTTACTCTGGGGAAGTAGCAGCTACACAGATAATATCAGGATGGAAAAGTCCCAAATGAAATCATAAGGGGATTAGGGTAGGGTTCAAGAATTTGAACAATTGTCCTACCGTAACATTATATGAGTAACAAAGGGTGGTAAGACTAATGATGTCACAGGGGCAATAATGATATGGGACTAATGACATCATAAGAGGTGACAATAGTTGAAGTGACAGTTCCTCATGATATCACAAGTGGTTAGCCTAAGTAGTTTGAGTGTCAGTGTGAGATTTAAAATTAATTCATTTAAAGGGAAAAGCAAGAGGCAGAGATGAGAAGGGAAAGTCTTCTAAGAATGAGGGACAGCTAGTGAAAATGCCTGGAGTAGGGAGATGAAGTGTCTTGTTCAAGGAATAGCAAGGAAGCTAATGGCACTGGATTACAGAGTACATGAGAGGGAGGTTGAAAGATGTGTGTGGGGTGGGGTGGAGCAGGCAGCCACAAAAGGCAGAAAAGATATAGGATTATAACAAGGATGGATGAATCCAATGAGGTTTTATTGAGAATGGAGGAGACATTGGCATGTTTGTAGATAGTAGAAAAGCAGCTAGTAGACAGGGAGAGATTAAGGTAGTGAGAGAGTGGGGATGATAGAGAGGGCAGTCTCTGGAAGAGATGGGATGAAATAGGATCACTTGTGCATGTAAGAGATGTTAATCATGGAAAAAGTCCTACCTCCTTACATGAGACAGGGGGAAAGGAAGACATGGGGGCAGAAGCTGGATAAGGTGAGATAAGGACTATGGGAGAAGAAGGAGCTCTCAGCAAATGACTTCTTTTTTCCAGTAAAATGTGAGGGAAGGTTCTCAACTGAGTGTTGAAGAAGGAGAAGCTATGAGAGATTGGGGGAAGATTAAAAAATTTGGAAGGACTACTGTGGTGAGTGGGATAGTGAGTTAATTAAGGAGATATAAAAAGATTATGTGCTAGCCATAAGGCTCTAGCTTTAGGTTATGTAATAGGTTTTTAGTTTTAGGTTGTGTAATAAAAGTTGGTAGTAGACTCAGGACAGTTGTATGTTTTTCTGCACCTCTGTTCAGCAACACATGAGCAGGAGCCAAGACAGTGGATAGTGGGAGTGATCTAAGATTGAGGCTTGGCAGGGCAGATCAGTGATACAATAAAGGGGGAAAGGACTCAAAAGAAGAGGGCAATGTAAAGTTGAAGTAGTTCACAAGGAGTCAAAATGTGGAAGGGAGGAGATTGTGACTAGGGCAGTGATGATAACCTAGAAGAGAACCAAATAGTTAAAAGATTGGAGGTCATAGTATAGGTGAAGAACAGGGTTTGGCCTGAGAAAGCAGAAGGAGAAGTTGAAATCCAATAGACTGTAAACAGATATGGGAATTTCAGAGTTCATGAACATGGAGGTGGTGCTCATATGGGTGATTGCAAGATCAAGAGTATGGTCATCTTTGTGTGTGGGTGAAGTGAAGTCATGGAAAATGAGTAAGTTGAGGAACTGGGAGGTTAGTGTGTTTAAGGAAGTATCAGTGTGTATGTTGAAGTCTCCTATTATAAAGGCAGGAGTTAGGGAAGACAAAAAGACTGTGAGACAGGTATTGGATTCATTGAGGAAGAAAGAGTATGTCCTCAAGATCTGAAGACAACAGCTATCAAGATTTTGACTGGGAAGTAGGTGTGGACTGCATGAAACTCAAAAGAGGAGAGGTTACTGAGTCATAGTGGTAAGGGGAGAACCTAGAAGTGGCAATGAGGAATAAAGAGTACCCTAACTCCCCCTTGATTAAATAATTGGAGGGAAATTAGTGAAAATGAAGTCAGTACTGGAAAGAGTAACCAGAGGGGCTATACTGTCTTGAGGAAGTCAAATCTCCGTGAGAGTCAGAAGATGAAAGGAGTCGGAAAGGGAAAATTTTAAGATGAAAACAAATCTGTTATCTATGGAGCAGGCATTTTAGAGAGCACAGTGGAAGGGGTGGGTAGCTTTTGGTTGGGACTTTGTGGGGAGGAGTTGAAAGGAATGGAAATAATGGATTGGGTAGTTGGAGGTAGGAAATGGAATTTGGATGATGACCTATGGGAGTTCAGAATCACTGGGATATGCAGAGCATGACCAAAGGGGAGTTTATTAATCATTAAGTTAAAAAATTAGAGATATTTTCAAAGTCACCTTAGGGTGAAGTCCTTTCAGAGACTTGGAAAGTTCAGTCAAGAGAGCAATAATTTAGTGCAGAAGAAATGGTTATATTCCCCTTCCCCCAAGGCAGAAGATGAAAATGGAAGCTTGGTAGAATAGTGCCTTCTTCTACCATCTCAATGGAAGGATACTGGCATGTTGGAATGCCACTTCTTTTTTTCACAGAAGTCTGGACATCAGGTGAGAGACTCAGGGAGATGAGGTAGGAGATGCACAGGGCATGATGGTAAGGTGCCCAGCTTTCCTCAACTGACTCTGAAATGACTGTTTCTTGTATAATCAGTCTTTTCTTTTTAAGCCACAATCATTTTCATTTATTATGATGTTATTTGGTTTGTTTTTCAATTTGCTTTTCAATTTCCTGCTTTGGAAAGTATTCCTGATTTATAGTCATGATGCTTTCTGTCTTAGTCCGTAAATCTTTATACTCATTTGTTTTTTGATCCTGGATTATGTTTTCCAACATAGTTTTCACTGCCTTCCGCCATGCCCATTTCTAAATTGAACTCATCTGGTATAAAAATATAATTCTCTACATAATTTTAAAGTATAAATCCCTGAATTTTATGCCTTGAAAATCTTGTCAAGTTCTATAAAGAAGTTGTGGGTTTTTTTCATTTTCTGCAAAAGATCTTGGTACATAACTTGCAATTATCTTCAAGGTGATCTGTTTGAATGTGCACATTATGAATACTGCAGGGGGAGACGAATAACTGTCCCATGAGATGATATTTCTTGTTACCTTTGTTTCCCATGAACATAATTCTGCCAATGCCTTTATTTACCTCTCTGAGAAGAACCTGTAAGCCCTCCATTTATCTGCAACTTCTTTAGTCATTCTGTTTCCACTTATAGTGAGGATATTAATATGTGTATGTCTCAGATGAAGACTGACAGTTAAATTAACATTTCTAGGTGTTTATCTTTATATGAGTGTCAAAAGCCTCTGTCCTGTTTTCTTCCACTCTGCCACTACTATCTTTGCAGAAGTAGAGGAAGACTATACAGATTCACGGCCATTTTGTGATCCCCCCAAATTCACAGGTTGCCAACCCTGTCCCCCCCAAAATGGCATCTCATGAGTTGGTTTTAAATACCAGCTCTGACCTTTACTATTTGTGTGTCCTTGGGCCAGTCATTACCTCTGTGGTCATCACTTTCCTAATCTGTAAAATTGGGCAGTTGGACTAGAAGATACCTGATTTCCCCAGATTTAGATCTATGATGCTTTTCAAAGCTTGGTAAAAATCTGCCAGTGCTTGTTCTTTGCCAGAATGACCTTCAAGAACATAGGGTTACCTCTGGATGACAATGAGGCACAAGGTAAAACTGTTACGGAATTTTAATACATAGATATTTTACCCTAGTGTATTGTTTCTGAATTTGTATATTCTCCTTTCTCTTGTAAGTAAGCCATAGAAAACAAAATTTTGGGTTGGAATATGTTGCAGATAATGGGTAGGAGGAAAAGATAATATATTTTAATGAGTTTGCATATTCTCTTTTCTCTTGTAAATAAAGCATGTAAAACCCATTTGTCAGTTTGAAATATGTTGCAGAGAGTGGGTCAAAGGGAATGTGAGTGCAAGTACTGTATTTCTGGGCATCTAATTATAGTGACAACAGCAGAAGAAACAAAATAGGTGATTAGGGATTGAGTGCAACAGCTCTTAGAAATATGGGACCATGGGGTGGCCAGGTGGCTCAGCGAGTAAGAGCACCGGCTCCAGTGTCGGGATGACCTGGGGATCAAATCCAGGCTCAGATACTTAGCACCACACCCAGAAATAACTGGCTTTGTAACCTTGAGCAAGTTACTTAACTTTGATTGCTTAATAAATAAATAAATAAAAAGAGAAATATGGGACCAAAGCAGATACAGAAGGCTCAGTACTAGATCTCCATTTTTCCTGTGGTAAGCGAACAGTTAGAGAAGAGGAAAAAGACTTACGTTTTGAGAACGGAAGCATTCTCTTGATCAATTCTAAGGAGTTGAAATCCTTGGGAAATTGAGAGAAAAGTAAGCCTTCAGAGCTAGAACTGGTACTTTAAAATTTTTAAATTTTAATTTTTTTATAGTTGTCCTTCATTCTTGAAGAGGACCAAAATGACATCACTATATTAGAGTCAAGTTACAGTGTGTCGGACTATGACTGATCAGACCAATACGAGCTCAGAATGCTCTCCCACAGGTTGGGCACAAATAGTCCATGTGAACATTTGGGGCTCTAAATTTGTGCATCTTGACTTTCTTTTGGGCTACTTCAATTGTGCTTTGCTCATAGAACATAGCACCTTCTCTGACGAGGGAGTGGCATGCTGGGCAGTCCTGTGCCAGTGTCTCCCACGTCACACACTCAATTCCAAAGTTCTTAAGAGAGACCTGGACAGTGTCCTTGTATCACTTTTTCTGACCACCATAGTAGTGCTTGTTCTGTGAGAATTCTCCATGAAATAGTCTTTTAGGCAAATGTATGTTTTTTATTCAAACAACATGGACAGGGGTGGCTAGGTGGCGCAGTGAATAGAGCGCCGACCCTGGAATCAGGAGGACCTGAGTTCAAATTTGACCTCAGACACTTAACACAAAAACTAGCCGTGTGACCTTGGACAGGTCACTTAACCCCAATTTCCCTAAAAAAAAAACCCCAGCAAACAACATGGCCAGCCCATTGGAGTTGTCTTCTCTGCAATAATGTTTGAATTGGCAGTTTAATTCAAATAAGGATCTCAGTGTCTGGTACCTTATCTTGCCAAGTGATCTTCAGAATCTTCCTAAGACAATTAAAATGGAAGCAATTCATTTTCCTGGCATGGCACTGATATACTGTCCGGATTTCACAGGCATACCATAATGAAGTCAGCACAACGGTTCTATAGAACTTCCATTTGGTAGTCAATCTAATACCTCTTCTCTCCCTCACTTTCCTTTGAAGTCTCCCAAATACTGAACTAGTTCTGGCAGTGCATACATCAAGCTCATTATCAATGTGTACATCCCTGGGAAGTATACTGCCAAGTTAAGTGAACTTATCCACAGCATTCAAAACTTCTATAGGCTACTGTTAGCACAGCAAGAAAAGCTGGGCAAAATCACAGATTCATAGAATTTTAGAGTTGGAAGGGACTCCAGCAGATATTAATTCAACCTATACTAAAAGTAATTCTCATTATAAATTACTTAACAGTAGTCATTCAGTGTCTACTTGAAAACTTGCAATTAGGAAGGACCCACTCACTATCTTCCAAATCAATCCAGTCCATTTTTAGACAAATCTAATTATTAAGAAATTTTCTTGACATCAAGACTAAACATGCCTTTCCCCAAATTTTGACCATTGCTATGGGTTCTGCCATCTAGGTCAAACATAAGTGTAAACCCTCTTCCACATGAGCCTTTCAAATTCCTTAAGGCAACTTTTGTTTTCCTCCTGAGTCTTCTATGAAGGTAACATGTCCAGCTCCTTCTTATGTCCTTACATGGCAGACTCAAGACCCATTACCATCTGTTCCTCCATTGGATGCTTTCTATCTTATTAATGTCCTTCTCAAACTGAGGTAATCAGAACTGAACACAATATTCTAGATATGTTCTGACCAGGGAAGAGTACAGTAGGCTGTTATTTCTACTGGCTGTTCTTTTCCTCATGCAGCCCGATATCATGTCAGGTTTTAAAATCTTTCACATCAAACTATTGACACATAATGAGTATGCAGTCTATTAATAATTCAAAGCCTTTTTGCATACAAATTTCTGTCCAATCATGCTCCTCCAGTCATTTTTTTAAACATAGTTATGATTCTTTATATTTATCTTATTGTATTTTTTCCTGTAAGTTTTAGCCCAAAGCTTTTGCCTGTTGTCATTGGATCCTGATTTAGTCATTTAGTGTTTGTTTTATTTCACCTACAAAATTTATGAGTTTGCCATCCTTGCCTTTATCCAACTCATTTATAAAAATATTGAACAGAACAAAGTCAAGCATCCTTGAGGTATTCAATTGGAGACCTTTTACCACATTGGCATTGAATAATTAACAACTACTCTTTGATGCTGGCCATTCAATCAGTCCCAAACCCATAATTATGTTAATTATATTATATGGTAATAATTGTATTACTATTTGGCCCATATATCTCCATCTATTATGCAAAATAGTATTATATTCTTCATGGCATGCTGAAAAACTCCAACGTTTGAATTGTCCTTAGCTTCTCTTGCCAGCCTCAGCTCATTCATTCTGATCTTTGGTGCTCCTAACACAATTTTACAGGACCATGCCACACATTTATATTGTTTCATCTGGCTGTGTTTCCATTTTCTGGACATAGCTCTGAAAAATCTAAGTTGGTCGGTGTGTCTACTGTGTATCCACATTGTTCTTTTCAAAATATCCCATTTTTCTTTCTCATTAGAATTGTTTTACCCATTCCCTTGGTATCTTAATTCATTCTTTGTTTTCCATCATTTCCCCCTCTTTTCAGTTTTATTTTGTCTACTTCTTGGATTATCTTTGGAATCACCAAAGTGCTCACATTGTCTTTACTGAATCAGCCAGTACATGCCTTCTCTCTCTCTCTCTTTTCTTTAATAGTATTTTATTTTATCCAATTACTTATAAGGACTATTTTTAAAATTCATTTTTTGAAAGACTTTGAATTCCAAATTTTTCTCCTCCCCTTCCTTCTCTACTCCTTCTGCAAGAGAGCAAGCAATCTGATATAGGTTATACATATGCAACCACCACTTGACTTATTACATTTTGTCTGACCAAGACATGATCAGACTAATTTTCCATCCCATTCAACTGTTCACCAACCCATATCCCTGCTATCTACCCTGCAGCAACATGTGTACCTTTGCTCCATTTTCTCTAATTTTCCACCTCCTTACTACTCTTTCCCTAGTGTTCCACCTCTGGGAACACCAGTCAAACCAATGGCCCCAGTGGAATAGGCAGTTGAGAAAATTTGTTCCAACAGCCATAAAGGTGGCTGAAACAGGTACTGTGGAGCACTTTGAGATTGGTCAAATATTTAAGAGGCCAAGGTCATCCACTGCCTCCTGGGCTGTCACCAGTCTTCCTGATTTTTGTCCTGCCACTGGGCTTTGTTGAATCAGGAAGAGAGAGTGAGATTGACAACTTTGTGCAACTCTGCCTCACTTTAAATGAAGGATGAATAAAAACAATCTTTGCTTTTGTAAATAGAGTATCTTTTGACTATACTCATCATAACTGTGACTTCCTAAATCAGAATATCCTTATGGCCACTATTTCCTTTCTGCATTGTTTCCTTTGCTGATATGTAAGCTTCTTGAGGGTAAAGCCTTTCTTACTGTGTAACACCAGCACTTAGAACAGTGAAATGAGACACAAGAGGCACTAAATAAAGTCAATTCTACCAGAAGGAAGAAAAGAACCCAGAGACAGAGGAACAAATTCATACTCTTTAATACCATAGACTTTGCTTCCAACCCTTATTATCAAAGGAAGCAACCCTTATAATAATGTAACCCAACAACTCCTGACTACTTTGCAAGTCAAACTGAAGACCCAGAAAAGAAAGTTCTCCCAACCAAAGTCCATGGCACTGTCAAATGGCTCAACACCAGAAACAGATAAAATTTTATCAATGAAAATGACATTGAGGAAGAGGCATTATCAGAATTGTGACTTTACCCTAAGGACCAAGAGACCTTTATTTGTGACTTGATGTGGAAACTTTCCACATATACTGTCTCCCTTTATTAGAATGTGAGCTTCTTGAGAGCAGAGACTTACTTTTCTATTTCTATTTTTAGTGCTTAGTACATAGTAAGGGCATAATAGTTGAGGATTGAAATGAGCTGAACTGGCATTTTGATATATCCAAGGTCTTGGTGTTATGGGCAACTCCCTCCACTGATGTAGCTTGGAACCCCTTCACCTCTTCTGTTCTGTACAATTCTTGGCTATATTTTCCCACCTGTTCTTCATCATCCAATACCCTAGAAGCCTTCCTTTTACTCTGTATTTGGAGCAAGAAGTGTTATCAACACATACTTAAGAAGTTATCAGTAAGTTTTCCTACCTAAGCTTCATCTATTTTTCCTCTTTTATTTATAAATATTTGCTTTAGTTTAGTGGAAAGAATGCTGGAACAGGATTCAGAGTCCTCAGTTGATTCCTCACTCTTCCACTTATAATCAGCGTAAACTCCAGCAAGTCACAATCTCTGTGGGTTTCAATTTCCTCAGCTGTAGAAATGAAGGGGTTAGACTACACAACCTCTAAAGTTTGCATCCAGTTCTCAATCTATGATTCTTTTCCAACCTTACACTTCCTCATTGGGCCTTTTATGCCACTTCTCATATACAAGTCATCATTGGCAACATTTTAGTCTACTTACACGTACCACATGTCTTTCCATTGGCCTTTGGATTATTGCCCATTTTGGTTCTTCAGAAACCACATTGTTCCACTATTCACAGTCATAGAACGTCATCAGGAGAACACTGGTGTGAAAGAGATGACTTTTATAGTTAAGCACATGAGCTAAACATAATCCAGAAGAGAGCATTTCCTCGTCACCAAGAACCTAAGATAAATGGTTCTAGTGGTTCTCTATCTTATTTTGAAAGCATTGAAGAAAGGTTTCAGGCTCCTTAATGTACCCTGTCATTTATACAGCCAACTATGTTCTTTAAAGGAAATCTGGAGTATTGGTTCACATTAGGCAAAGCATAGATAGAATATGACTGTTTAGGTGATATTCCTTTCAAGATTCTGGGAAAGAGGGCGGCCAGGTAGCACAGCGAGTAAGAGCACCGGCTCCAGTGTCGGGATGACCTGGGGATCAAATCCGGGCTCAGATACTTAGCACCACACCCAGAAATAACTGGCCGTGTAACCTTGAGCAAGTTACTTAACCCTGATTGCTTTATTAAAAAAAATGTTCTGGGAAAGACCCTTTACCCAAATGTTACAATTTCTGGCTTGTCCCTCTCCTTAACATTCTACCTTTAGAGACTTATTAAGTTCATAAGTGTCTTCATTTAAGATGCAGACATTTTGGGGAGGATTAGTGTCTTAATTTGGCTATCAGTCATTCACATACACCTGTGAAATAGTTTAAACAACTCTCACTCTAATATATTTGATCTCAAGCTTACCATTCTTTTTTTCATACCATGCCTTAGCATAATACATATACCTTCTTAAAAGGAATGGTAAATGATATACAAAGTAGAAGTCCTTTTCCTTCCCCACTGAAAAGGCTCTCCTTAGAAGATTTTCACAAAGTTTCTTATAGCCAACTTGTTACAGTATTCAAATTAGTTATATATGTATACTTAAAAATAAATGGGAACAACCAGTAATACTAGTTGTATTTTGTTCCCTCCTCCCCCATCTAGATTTGAAACCTAGTGCTCAAATAAAAAAGATTTTTAAAAATTAAATTAAAAATTAAAATTAAAAAATTAAAAAATGTTACTTATAGGTCTAGCTACTGAGTATATAATCATTTATCTTGCTTGTTCTTCAAGTTATTCAGCTGGATGGCCCAATGGATAGTGTGTCAGACTTAGGAAGATCTGAGTAAAAGTCATGCATTGGACACTTACTAGGTATATGACAGCGATATTTCTATATCAATCCATTCTCACCATCGACAACAATGGGACCAACACAATGGAACTCTAAAAGTTCTATCTCTGATGTGCTATGTGAGAAAATAGAAATGGTGTTTAAGGAGACAAAGTTATATGGACTAGCTAAACCAGACCAAGAGCACAATGAGGAAATCCAGGTAGGAGGAGATACAATCTTTAAAGCATCTGGGGATTATTTTGCAAGATATCTTACAAGATATTACAAGGAGACAGTCAAAGAATGAAATCAATCAAAACTGATATTATTACTCTAAGAAGATTACTATGGGGACACAAAAAAATTAGTGACCTACACTTCTACTTTCTTCAAGTGGATAGATGGATGCATCTGGAATCAGGAAGACCTAAGTTCAAATCCATCCTCAGATATTTTCTATCTGTTTAACATGAGAAAGTCACCTAACTTTTGTCTCCCTCAGTTTGATCAACTATAAAATGGGCATGATAGCACCTACCTCCCAGGGTTGTTGTAAGGATCAAATCAGATAATATTTGTAAAGTACTGATAGTGTAGTGCCTATCATATAGTAGGTCCTGAATAAATGCATGTTCCCTTCTCTTCCCTCCCTTCCCTTCCCCTTCTCCTTCATTCCTTCCTTATCTTAGTTTATTAGGAACTCCAGTCTTCACCATTGTTGTAGGTTTGCCAATAAGGGTGCAATGCCTACTAGCTTTGTCCATTCTCAATCTGGCATTTCTAGAGCTTTCTTGGAAACTTTCTTAATCTTAGGGTAATTTTCATCATCAGAATCTAATTTTGCAGGGGAGAGGAGGATAAGGGGTTGGAGTGATTTGGAAAAGAACAAGGCTATCTTCTATTAAGAGATAAATACTTGCTAAAAGCCACTACTTCCACAGCCACAGAAGATCCTACTTGAAGACTCATTTCTCAGAGACAGATAAGTCCTACAAATGTTTTTCTTTGCAGGTGACAATGTGCTGATTGCATTAAATTCTACAACTTTGCACGACCACCTTATTGAGATTCATGATTATTTTACTTTTTTTCTGGAGGGCAATTGGGGTTAAGTGACTTGCCCAAGATCACACATTAGTTTTTGTGTTAAGTGTCTGAGGTCGGATTTGAACTCAGGTCCTCCTGACTCCAGGGCTGGTGCTCTATTCACTGCGCCACCTAGCCGCTCCTAATCATGATTATTTTAAAAGAGATTGTAGTACAAATTCACACAGGGCTGTCTCCTTTGTGCTCCTCCTTTGGCATTTAGGGCACTATAGCAGTGGCTATGTGGGCTTATGTGTTGCCTCCCTTAACTTTACAGAAAGGCAGGGTATTACTCTCTTCATTGGAGTGAGGAAGTATAATATCTGAATTTTCCACTAGGCAGTGATCTTCTTGAGCCACCAGACTAGGGATCAGTTTTGTTTCCTTCTAGCTCATGTGTGTGATAGCAATTTAAGAGGCTTCAGTAGGAAAGACCTTAGCTTAAAATGCCAAAGTCTTCCACTGCATCCAGGACCATCTCCAGTGATCCTGATCTATATCCTGCCACTGGGCCCAGATGGCTCCAGAGGAGAAAGTGAGCCTGGTGACTTTGTAAGCCCTTCTTTACTTAAATCCAATTCACTTGCAAGTCATGGCATCATCTTCCTGATGCTATGGTCCTCTTCGAGAACAAAGGGCCACCACCACCACCACCAACTCTAGCCACAAGAAGGTGCATATGCTACAAAGACCTGGCTTTCCATCCACTATGGTAAGTAACTTCTTTACATGGTTCAACTGAAAAGTTTATACCTGCTTTTGCTAGGTTTGGAATTTAGATAGGTTATGATATAGAATATTACTAAAAATATGAAATCTACAGCTCTAGAACCCCTTCCTCCTTCATCATCTCTACTGTCCTTTCTATGGTCATTCAGAGAACCCAGATATTCAACCAATTGCCATAATCCTTGACTTGGCTATCAGAACATTTAAAAAAAACCACACTCAAGGGCAATGGATGGAAAGAAGAAAGCAGCTCACACTAGGAGTTAGTGTCTAAATCTCATGTCTTCTTCATTCTATTACAGATTCTTGCCTGTAGACAGTGTATTAGGGGCTATATAACTTCCTGGTAATTCACAATTTTATTTTCCCTACGTAGGAATTTTGCCAGTTCTCCCAGAGATAAAAAAACGGTGCTGGAGAAACACCTATTTCACAGAAAAAACAAAGAGATGAAAATTACTCATTGTTCAGAGCCAGCAGTTGGGTGGCCATTCTATTGAATTCAGCATGTGAATACTGATAACTAGCATTTACAGAACCCTTTAAAGTTTGCAAAGTGCTTTACAGATATGATGAGTTTTATCCTCATAACCATGGGAGGTTAATACTATTGTTATTGCCATCATACAGGTGATGACACAAAGGCAGACAGAGGTTAAATGACTTGCCCAGGGTCACACAACTAGAGTATCCGACACTGGATTGCACTCAGATATTTCTGTCTCTAGGTTCAGTGCTCTATCCACTTTTCCCCTAGCTGCCACAACATATCTGGAATAGGCATGACAGATGGTCAGTGCACTGAATAGGAGGAAGAGAGTGAGCTAGATTGTATTTGGGAAATGATAAAGAGTTTTTAATAATTGCAACCTGTTCCCTGACACAAAGACCCATCTTTTAAACAACAGTGTTTTTCTGGTGATGTTAAGTGACTGTAAAGCTTAGAACACTATTTTCTCCAAATGATCAAAGTTTTGAATGACCTAAAGTTCGTCTTGGTTGGTGTAGGTTATAGTATATTTCTAATAATGATACATATTCAAGAAGTATGGTGTGAGGGATGTATCATCCAGGAAATGTACAATCATGTACAATCACTCACTAAGTGGACAGAAAGAGGATGATTATTTTCATTACAAAAGTATTTGTCCTCAGGTCCTTTTGAAAAGTGATCTCCCCTAGTACACTTAAGCATTTGGTTATAGATTATTACCTAGTTGGGAGAGAGCCAAAAGGAGCTAGCAACCCCAATCCTAATCTCTGAACAGTTCTAGTGGACCTGGAGTCAGGAAGAGTCATCATCCTGAGTTCAAATCTGGTCTCAGACACGTATTGATTGTGTGACCCTGGGCAAGTCATTTAACCCTTTTTGCTTCAGTTCTTCATTTATAAAATGAGCTGGAGAAGGAAATGGCAAGTCAATGTATCTTTGCCAAGAAAAGCCTAAATGGGGTCATTGAGAGTTGGACAAAGAGGTCAAAGTCTTTGTACTAAAGAGAATTTAAGGGAGTATAAGGAATAAAAAGACTGGAAAGGTGGGGGATGGTTATCACCTCTCTGACTTTCCTTCCTTCTCAGTCTGAACTCTTCAGTTGATTAGTTAAATTGAACAACAAACAATTTAAAATCAATCAGAAAGATGAAACATCTTAAATGATAAGTCAATGGGAAACTGTAAATTCATTTGACAAAAATTTGTTTCACGTACAGCTTTTCAGGACCATATCTGTTGCTTAAAGTAACACAAGCCTGTGATAATTGTAACGCTAAACACGATCATTTTGAAAGGACCTTCTGAATGTGAAACATATTGCTCCTTACAAAACAAGCTATTGTATAGCTATAGATCTGTTTCTAGAAAATTCCTTTTATTGCTGCTTTCCAGGCATGAGACAATATTTGTAAAGTAATGACAGCTCCTTCTGAAGTGGAAAATCAAACCACTTTGAGCAAGAAAGCTGAAGGCATCCATTTATTCATGATCAGTTACCATCTGTGAGATATTATAGCAAACATACTAAACAGATAGACATTTACCCTTCTGGGATCTCCATTTCACAGAGTGCATTGATTTAGATAAGGCTACATCAAATAATATTTCAAATAATATGGTTCTTATAAGTCCTTCACTAGCCTTAGAGATATTGGAATGAGACATACACACTAGATAAGGCATGATTTTGCTTTTGAATGGAAAATCTTAAAGTGCTTCAAATTTACTTGACAGAGTCTTGAAGTGGTAAATGGCATTGCATACTAGGGTCACCATGTAAATCTAAGGTGAATACTTCTCCCTTCCTAGGCAGCTTTGGAACCAATAAAATCTTTCCAGTTGGGGGCCTGAACTCCCACCAGTTAAAAATTTCAGACATGAGAATGCTGATTTATGAGTAAACTAGTGAACTCATTGCTGAATTCACCCAGAGTGAATTTGCTCTGCAAGTAATTTTTTCCTATCAAGTATCAAGAGACAATAGAGAAACTTAATATTCTTTTAATGTTCATGTCTGACTGGTTCACGAGATTCAGAGCTCAAAGGGACCTCAGACTTTATTTAGTCCAGCCCTCTCATTTTACAGATGAGGAAATTGAACACGACAATTGAAATGATTTGTTCAAGGTTACACAGGTCTTAAGTACCAGAGTCAGTATATGCAAACAAGCTACCTACAAGATAAATATGAAATCATTTGGAAAGGAAGGGCACCAGAAATAAGAGAGATTGGGGAAAGCTTCCTGTAGAAGGTGGGATTTTAGGCAGGACTTGTAGAAAGTCAGAGGATCCAGGAAACAGAGGTGAGGAG
Organism: Petaurus breviceps papuanus; assembly: GCF_028583685.1. Taxonomy (NCBI): domain Eukaryota; kingdom Metazoa; phylum Chordata; class Mammalia; order Diprotodontia; family Petauridae; genus Petaurus; species Petaurus breviceps. The sequence goes on from NW_027187345.1 coordinate 8,181,674, forward strand.
GGAGAGCATTCCATGTATGGGTGACAGCCAGAGAAAGTGCCTAGAGCTGAGAGATGGAATGTCTTATTTGTGGATCAGCAAAGAGGCCAAAGTCTTTGTACTAAAGAGTACTTAGGGGAGTATAGGGGATAAGAAGACTGGAGAGGTGGGGGGAGAGGACGGTTATCACCTCTTCTCTGATGTTCCTTTCCTTTCTTCTCAGTCTAGACTCTTCAGTTGACTGGTTCAAATCTATGCTCTCATCTACTCTTGAATTCTTTCGGCCTTGTCCTACAACTTCTTATGTATTGCCAAATTGCAACCCTGGATTACTCCTACCAATTTTACTGTTTACTGGTGTCTTCCCAGATGCCTACAAACATGTTAGAATGTTGATTCCTTGTGAGTAAGAATGATTTCATTCATTACATTTGTATTCCTAGTACCTAAGACAATGTTGAGTATATAATAGATGCTTAATAAATGTTTTCTGATTGTTGGATGTATACATTTCTCCCATCCTTAAAAAAAACCCAACTCACTAGACCTTATCATGACATCAAGCTGTCATACAATATTTATTCTCCTTTTCTCAGCCAAAGTCATAGGGTAAATCAAAACAAAACCTGTCCATACTCATTGCCTTTTTTGTCACTTACTTCTTTTGTCACTTCGCAGCCCTCTAAAAGTTGGCTTCGACCTTGTCACTAAATTGAAACTATTACTTCCCAAATTGCCAATGATTTTTAGAAGTTCATTTCTCAGCCTAGAGTTTTTTCTCTGTATGATACCAAATTAGTGCAGAGAGCAACTCACCTTAGTGTATTGAGACCTTGCTATTAATGTATTTTATATAGAGCAGAGTTTACCATGACATCAGTTTGTCTTGGACCCTTTTTTAAGAAGGGTTACTTATTCAAGGACCAATGGGACCTTACTTAAGTTGATGTCATCACAGCTTGACTCCTGAAGATACTGTCATTTGTTTTTGTTCGGTCATTTTTCAGTTGTGTCTGACTCTTTGTGACCCCATTTGGGGTTTTCTTGGCTAAGATACTTTGTAGTACTTTGCCATTTCCTTCTCTAGTTCATTTTACAGATGAGGAAACTGAGGCAAACAGGGATCAGTGACTTGCTCAGGGTTACACAACTAGTGAATATCTGAGGTCAGATTTGAACTCAGGAATATGAGTCTTACTGACTCTAGGCCCAGGCACTCTATCGACTGTACTCCAGTTCTCCAAAAATACTGTTAAGTCTCTAATATAATTAATATAGTAAATTAAATAATTAGATTTCCTAATCCACTTGAAAATAATGAGTTAGCTTAATTTATTCAGTATTTCTCAATTGTAAAAAACAGCAAGTTTTCCTTCATTCCATTGGGTATTTCTGAAAACATGAGGATGGCAATTCAATTCAATAAACAATTACTAAATATAGCATGTCCAAGGTACTATGATCTGACCTGGGAATGCAATTAGAGAAGAAAGTAAGAGGAAGGAAGGAAGGAAGGAAGGAAGGAAGGAAGGAAGGAAGGAAGGAAGGAAGGAAGGAAGGAAGGAAGGAAGGAAGGAAGGAAGGAAGGAAGGAAAAGAAAGAAAGAAAGAAAGAAAGAAAGAAAGAAAGAAAGAAAGAAAGAAAGAAAGAAAGAAAGAAAGAAAGAAAGGAGAAAGAAAGAAAGAAAGAAAGAAAGAAAAAAGAAAGGAAGAAAGAAAGAAAGAAAGAAAGAAAAAAGAAAGGAAGGAAGGAAGAAAGAAAGGAAGAAAGAAAGAGAAAGAAAAGAAGGAAGGAAGAGAAAGAAAAAAAGGAAAAAAGAAACAGTCCTTCTACTTGAGGTACTTATTTTTGAGGGGGGTGGAGATTCAAAGACTATGAACAAGTTAATAAATATGAAGTATTTGCGAAGTAATTTCCAGAGTAAAAAGAACTTCTGTCTTATAGTCTATATGGCACACAAATGAATCATTATTGTGGTGTTCCTCAACACTAGAAAAACTTATTGAAAAGGAAAACTTTTTTTTCTCACAGTGATCATGCTGTTATTTTTTTTTTCCCAGAGTTCCCTGGCATTGGTTTGCATGACCAGGACTTCTGAGCTGAGTTCTACTGAGTAATTACAAACTAAAGTATATTGCATGTACACATAAATTAGGACCTTGGGTAATGAAAGAACTTGCCAGAATTCAGCCTCAGCAAGATTAAGTCTGTTATTTCAAATGGGCATATTGCATTTTGGCAGGGAAGGTTGCTATTTGGGGGGCTTATATTTAATTACTGTGAATTTAGGCTAGCTCTTGAATTTTATGGTTAAATTCTCTCAAAGTCAACTTGCTTTTAAAACTGTAGAACTTGACTGATGAAAGCATCGTTTTGCCTTATTTCCTCAGTTGTGAGAACTCAATAATCCTGGCACTATGCCTTACTGATTCTGCCTCTGTTGCAGAAAGTTTCATAGTATGCCCTTCTTCATTAATATGAATTTTAACAAAGGAACCAACAGCCACTTAAATCCCTCAACTCCCTCTAAATCTGAGCAGCTGCCTTATGAGTCACTCCAGGATCAACTCATTGAATAGGCTTCTGTACTTCCACTCAGAGGACTTAGCACACCCTCTTCCAAATCCTTGGTCTCCCCTACGTCAGTGACATAAATGTCATGAAGAAGATTAAGTGGCAGCTTTTCATAAAATCTTCAAAGGAGGGTGGTTGTGGAGGGAGCAGCAGCAGACTCAGGAAAATGTTGTACTTCACTCTGAGAACTTAAAAAAGTCTTTAAACTGCTTAGAGCGATTGGTTTCTCCAGGAGAAAAGCAGCATCTTTAATACCTACTTCCTAGTTACCTCACTGGGATTTTGTTAGTACAAATGAAATCACTAGTGAAAGTTCTTTGGATGGAACTCATCACGGTGAGCATGAGGGGAAGACTCAATGTATTTGATGACGGTAACACGCATATATAAAATAACGAAGCTGACCTTTCTGCAATATTCTACACGCCCTCCTCTCTATTTTCTCTTCTTTGGCTTTTGTGACAATTCTCTCTTGGTTCTCCTACTTTTCTAATTGGTTCATTCTCTATCTTCTTGGTTAGTTGATCATCTTCCTCCTGTCCCCTAAGTAGGGGGCACATTTCAAAGCTCTGCACTCTCTTCTTTTGTGACCTTTAGACCAGAAGGTCAGAAAAGGTGCCCCAATCCCTGGAAAGAATTCATTCACTCAACTTAGAAACACCTGCACTAGTCTGAGTTGTCTTGATTGGTGAGTGAAAGCATCTTAGACTTAATAATTATATTTATATATAATAAGTGTATATTTAAGATATTATATCTACTCATTATAATTTATATAACATTAAATATAATATAATAAAACATTGTATAATATAATAAATTATATTAAAATAATGTAGAAATAATTTTTATATAATTATAAACTATTTATAAAATGTTATTAATCCAGATTAAATATAAAACTGTGTGTGCATACATCCTCCCACCGCCCCTTGCCAGCACACCTTCGTATTGCTCTAAATGTTTCTGGAGCTCAGCAGGAGTATAGTAGAAGGCTCATGGACTGGGGCACCATACTGGAGGTTTAGGGACTACAGGATAATAGTAATGATGATAATAATAGGCATTTATATAGCTCATTGAGGTTTGCAAAGTGCTTTGGATCCATTATCTCCTTTGAGCCTTCCAACATTCCTGGTCTTGACTATTGTGAAAAAAAAAATCCTCCTAACTGGTCTGCTTGATTCCAGTCTCTCCTCTTTGCAATCTATTGTTCACACAGTTGCCAAAATAACCTTCTTAATGCCCAAGTATGACCATGTCTTGTTCTCTTTTTCTTGCTTGCTTAAAAACCTTTAATGACTCCCTGTTGTACAGAATAAAATACAAATGTCTTAGCCTGGCCTTTGAGGCTCTTCACAATCTGGTTCCCTCTTACCTTTCTAGCCTTCATTCACTCCCCTTCTTTTGTTCTTTGCTGTGTTCTAGCCAAGCAGGACAACTTACTTCTCCTCGATCATGTCCTGTACCATTCTGTCTCTGAATTCATTCAGGTTATTGCCCAGACTTGAAGTGCACTTACTAAATGTGCTGAATTTCTCTTCCTTCACAACACTTTCTCCAGTACGAATTTCTCTTACTTAGGCAGTTAGATGGAAGAGTAAATAGAGCACTGGCCCTGGAGTCAGGAGGACCTGAGTTCAAATGTGACCTCAGACAGTTGACAGTTAACTAGCTGTGTGACCTTGGACAAGTCACTTAACCCAAATTGCCTTGCCTTCCCTCTTAAGAAAAAAAAGAAAAAAGAATTTACCTTATCTCCCTAGCTGAAAGCAACTACTTCCTCCTCACATTTTTTTATAACACTATTTGACTTTCTCCTAAAGAATAGGCAATTCAAGCTCTGAAGAGGAAGAAAGAAAGAAAGATTAGAAGATCAGAAGAAAGAAAGATTATAAAAGTGGAGTCATCACAATGGGTGATATTCATCTATTACCATTTAAATGGTGTGTACAGTCACCTACTCTCTCTTGGGCTGGCTCACTCCCTTCCGACCTGTCTTCACCCTGGCAGGTCTAGATTCCCAGAGATAAACTACCACTACCACCACCACCATCGCCACTACCACCACCACCACCACTACCACCACTGGTTATACTTAAACTTTCTGGGGGGTCTTGCGGCTAACCTAGTTGAGAGGGGAAATATACTCTTGCCATTCACCACTCTACCTCTTGAGCTCCCATTCAATGTATTTTCTAAACATGTAACGAACCATTCACAATGTAATACCCCCACACTGTGTGTAAGATTTATATTATCAGCAAATAACAATAATATGCTTATAGATATTAAACATGATTATTAACAAAAGGCAAAAATAACTGTATAGATACTAATAAGTTAAATTTAATGAATAAATGGTAATTATATGACAATACACATATAAACCTGGGTCATTCTTTCTCACCAATGTACCTGATATCTATGATAAAAAGTGGACTATTCTTATAGGAACTTGGCAGAGAAATATTGCCTAAAGTCCAAGTATATTACATTTTATGCCTTCCTTTAAGGAAGCTGGGGGAGATGGATTCTAGTCTCTGCATTTGACTCAAGCCCCCACCATTTGTGTCCCCTTAATATTAGGGGGTCTAGTACTCTAGTTTCACATTTTCACTCAGATTAACTTTTACTAAGGAAGAGGAGGGGAGGGGAAAGGGATTAGGATCACAACTTAGCTCAGTTTTATGCAATATAGTCCAATCAAGTTCCAAATCCAAAGACCCCTGGGATCTGGTCCTGGCACCCTGATTTCTCAGATTGTCTGGCTGCCACATTCAGCCTGGAATTCTTGGCTCCAAGGTTGTCATGGTTAAGCTACGGGGTCTAAGTCTCTACTGCCTGTACTTAGAACTGAAAAGGACAAAGGAAATAGACCAAAACCACAACCTTATTTTCTTGGAGGCACAGGACCTAAATGGAGAGGGGAAGGTAGCCCTTGTTCCCATTCAGTTTAGTACATGGAGCTCATGCTGCAGGTGAACAAGCCTTTCACCTCTAGAGGCCACTGGAAAAAGAGAGGGACTGTCCAATCTTGTAGTTTTAAAGATGTAATCCATTCCAGGTATACAGTCAATGGCTACAGCTATTTAGTCCACTAATGTGGTAGAGAAATAAGGAGTGTCTTCCCCCAGAAGCAGGTCCCTTCTATCTCCCACATGGGTCCTACCATTTTAGTCAAATTGAGCACACAAAGACCGTTTATACCCTGAATCCTAAACACCTACTGTGATGCCTTAATCACAAGAAACACTATCATGCTTTTTAGTTTGAATTGACCTGAATCTCACTTATAAGAGATTAGTCTGAATTTGTACTGATAGCTGGACATACATTGGAAGGGTATGTGGTTTTTTTGTGGACTAAATCCTTGATTTTAAATTGTTTTCCTAGAAATGGATAGAAAATGGACTCTGCTTAACTGAATTCATAAGGTCATGGGATACAGGGTAGAAGGTCAACAAGTCCAACCCTCTAAATTTACAGATATGGAAACTGAGGCCCAGAGCACAACTAGTAAAAAGCCTGCCTTTGATTAGAACCTAGTCATCTGTCTCCAAACCTAGCAATGTTCAGAGGATTTATCTGTGCCATTTTATCTTGCAACATATATGCTAAATGAGATATTGTAGCATACACGAAAGGCTGGTGTACAAACTAGAATAATGTTAATTACACCTTGTAGAAGGAGGGTTATTGTGAAGGCACTGTGAGAGGACCAGAAGGCCTTTTCTTCAGAGGGGAAATAGCTCAATTTAACATGTCATCAAGTGAGCCTGTGCAGAGAAACCGGCTGGATTTGGTTCTCAGACCATAGCCACAAAACCTGCTTTGGGACACAGTCGGCTTTACTTTGGTGAGTAGATAATTTCTTCTTCCCCTTTTAGTCAACTCAGTTCAGTTCAACATACATTTATCTAAGTACTTACTATCTACAAAGTACTGGGCTGGGTACTGAGAATGTAAAAGTGAAAAATGACACAGTCCCTGGTCCCAAGAAAGCAAGAGATGCATAAATGAATGAAAAAGCATTTAAGTGCTTACCACAAAAAGCTTCACTATGAATCAGGCATAAGGAAGGATAGATGAAGAGTAAGGAATGGGGCCTGAACAAGATATCCCCTTGTATTATGATGTTTTTATTGGTTCATCAGAGTATCAAATAGCCACTATCATTGCAGAGACAATAAAACTTTTCTCCTTCAACCCAGATTCATATCTCTCATTCAATCAGCAGCATTTTCTATTATACTTAGGTTGACACACTCTAATCTTATTACTGTAGGGAAAAGAGATTCAATGTGATTTAGTAGATAGAGAACTGGTCTAGAGGTTGGGAAAACTTGGGTTCAAGTCCTGCCTTTGATACCTACTGTCTGTGTGACCCAAATCGAGTCACCTGACCTTTCACTAACTACAAGCAATTATATAAAACAATAAAATGCAAAGAAGATGCCAATCTGCATTGAAAGAGTTTGTTCATCCTAAATCCATTCCATATTTCTATGTTTCATATATCCTAGTATTTCATATAGTGTATGCTAAAGATATGGCTGCTATATTCAAGGGGCATAAAATCAGCATTAGCAAAACTTAAACAGGTTCCATCTAAATATTGAACATTCTAGTTCCTCCATCCAAAGAAAAATTATTGAGGGTTATAGCTAAGTGGTGCCATAGAGAGAGTGCTGGGCCCAGAGTCAGGAAACCATGAGTTCAAATCTGGCCTCCGATATTTACTAGCTGTGTGACCTTGGCTAAAACACAAAACCTTTGTTTGCCTCAGTTTCCTCATCTGTAAAATGGGGATAATAATAGTACTTACTTCCCAGGGTCATTGTGAGAATCAAATGAGATAATATTTGTAAAACACTTAAGCACAGTGCTTGGCACATAGTAGGTTCTATATAAATGTTACTACTACTACTACTAATTATTGTTATTATTTAGGGAATCCCTTTTTACTAGATAGGTATGACAGAAAATACTCGTTCTCTCTTAAGGAAAGGGAAATATATTAAAAATATTAAGAAATATATTAAAAACATGATGCTCTTAATTTTAGTAATCTCCTTTTTGGTTGAGCAATCTGAGGATCAAGAATACTCTTCTCACTCAGCACTTACTCTATTTTGCTTGGGATGAGAATAGCTCACAGTCAGGCTCCCATAATCAATCTTTTGACAATGCTCACAGTAACATCCACTGGAATATTGCCTCTAGGCATGAAGAACTGAGATTATCACTATCCCCCCCCCCCCCCCCCTTGCAAATCGCCTCCTAGAAGTCACTAACCGAGTAGGAGCTGAAAATTACTTTGGAGGATTACTAATTCCTGGAGGAAATAAACTCCTGACTTGAGTTTTGCCTTCCAATCCCAACCCTAGGAAACGAGGCCCTCAGGCTTCAGCCTTCATAGTGGAAATCCTCCGAATGAGACAAAGGCAGAAAATCAGCAGAAACATCTGTTGCGTGGATATCAGTCAGTTATGGGAGTGGTTATACAAATAGCTTAAAGATTTTCCCTCACTCAACCTGCACACACAGCATCTGAAATCCTAAAGAGTTTCATCATCTTTGCAAAAATGGCTCCCTAGGAAAATAGATTCTATCTCGTATTGGGTTTTTCTCTTTCTGCAGTGCCTAATAATGCTACTATAGAAACTATCCATGAAATGTCTTTACATGCCTGAAATTAACTAAACTATTGTAAAAAGATTGTCATTCACCTTGCCATTCCTGCTCCTCCTCAGTTCTCCCCTCTCCTCCATATATGGTAGCTCAGTAGACAGGCATAAGCAGCATGGCATTCCCCATTCCTTTGTGCTCGCTCGAAGTCATGTGTCCAGGGGGTAGGGGTGGGCTTATCATTTTTTTAGCTATGACCATAGAGGCATCAGGTTCATCAGCTGATGTACCATATATACATCCCTTCATTGTGTGAAACTGGAGGATGTTCTGATTGAGATGCATGGGTAGGGTTCCAATGGAGATGCCTCCCCCTTAAGGATACAGGAGACTCCCAAAATACTTTGGGATGATTTAGGAGTGGCATAAAAGAGACTTGAAGGCAGGGGCAGATGTTAGCGCTGATGAACTCTCATCATATACTCAATTTC
>NW_027187345.1:8190358-8281854 GCF_028583685.1 Petaurus breviceps papuanus
ACTTGAACCCTCTCCCCTTAATTTTATAGATGGAGAAACTAAAGTCCAAGGAAGTGAAATGGCTTGCCCTGAAAGTATCAGAGGTGGGATTCAAATTCAGGTCCTCTGACCCCAATCCCAGTACTCTCTCCATTGTATCACACTGTCTTCCTTGAACATAGACCAGACCGCCCTCCTTTCCATTTTCCCCAGACCCACAGTATCCTAATTTCCCCACTTTCCTGATATACTCTATCTAGAATGTGAGAGGGAGAATTCATGTGGGAAAAAAGAGGATATTCATTTCTGCTGGCATATTACCAAATTCTTCTTGATTCTACCTCTAGTAAACCCTCCTTCAGGAGGTAACCCTTTGGAATTCAATTTGCCATCATTCTAGATAGCTACTAGCTTTGGTAATTGTTTTTCACCCTAACTCTCCCTCCCAAAGCCAACAGGGTTCTTGGGTGTTGAGTTCAGAGTTTGGATCATCTAAACCTTTGTTCACAGTGTTATTTTCATAACAAAAGAAACTAGGATAGTTATCTGAGTTGGTTATAATTAGCTAGTGCCCTTACAATCTCCATATAGTCTTTCCCCAAATAGATAACAATATGCTTTCTTCCTTTATAGAGAAAAGCAGCCTCCTAACAGTATTCCGGGGGAGTGACTAGCAGTCCATTGTCAAGGGCTCCACCGTGTCTAGCTGTGAGAGAAGATAGGAGTCTTGGAAAGTCCCCCTGGCTGCTTAATGTAAAGGAGTTGGTTCTTGGAACCCAGGAAAAACTAGAGGCTGGGAAAAAATAGTGAAGGCAACTGCCTTCACCCTGGTCTTCCTGTTTCTCTAAATCCAGCTCAGCAGGATTGCGAGATAAAAAGAAATGATCATGCAGTACCCATAGAAACTGGCATTGGTGCTAGTACCAGGAGGACAGGAACAGAAGGAGCTCCAAATCTGATAGGAGAGTCCTCTGGTCATTGAAGTGCAGTCAAAGACCACAGCATGTCTTCTTAACATTTCTATTTTTAGGCACGTGGTGTTTCTTTGAGAACTTAGCAGATCGGATCATAGATTCAGTGCTTGAAGGGACCTGAGAGATGATCAGGTCTAATCCTTTTATTTTACAAATGAGGGAACTGAGACTGAAAGAGAGCAAATGACTGGCTTAGGGTATCACAGTCAGTAAGTATTTGAACTCAAGTCTCTTCTTGCCTCCAAGCTTGACACTAATTACTGAGTCACTCAGCTACTTCATATGAAAGACAGTATGGTGGGTGTAGGAAAAATGAGGCACTTGGAGTTGGGAAATCTGGGTTTTTTAGTTTGTCATAGTGGGAAGAAGACTGAATTTTGAGTTAGGGGCCCTGGGTTAAAATCTCAGCTCTGCTACTTTTTACCTATATAACTTAGTATGGCATTTAATTTCTCTGGGTCTCTGCTTTCTCATTTATAAAATGAAGAGCCTGGACTGCACAATCGCTTTGATCCTTCCCAGCTCTAAATTCTGAGCTTCTAAAACCTCTTCCAGCTCTCAATACCATTTGTCTGGATGTCAATTTCTTATATGTCCTGAATTTATCAGCTACAGTAGTGCCAATTTTTGTGGGAGACTGAAATATTCTTTTGTTTTTTTTTTTAAGTAGATTCGGCATTTATTCATCCTTATTTCCATTCATGTTCATTTTTTTGTATGATTATTCATTTTAAAAAGTAGTCTTTTGAGGTAGTAAGATTAAGTAAAGAAAGCACTCTGGATTTGGAGCTAAAGGATCTGGGTTGGTATTCTGGCCCTGCAGCACTTAACTCTTCTGGGCCTCCATTTCCTTATTTGTAAAGCAAGAATTTTGGATTAGATGATCTTTAACATCCTTTCCCTCCCTAATCTATAATCTTGAGCCACCTATCCTTTTTTTCCTCAGTTTCCTCATCTGTAAAATGATGATCATAATATTTGTGGCACCCATTTCAGAGTGGTCATGAAGAAAGTGCTCTGTAAATCTTAAAGCATGATATCCATGCAATTTATTATTGTGAGGAAATAATAGAGGGGGACTAGAAAGACAGGACAAGAAGGAGCACATTTTTAAAGAGTTTTAGACTTCAGAAGGCCATCTAATCCAACCAGTAAAATAACTTGTCTAAGAACACAGAGTAAATAGCAGAGCTATGATTTCAAAGCCATTTCTTAAGCTTTCAAATCCAGTACTGTTTCCACTAAACAAAATTGCCTTTAGAAAGAGGGGAAGGAAGTTAGGGAAAACCAGGGGTGGGAGGTTGGGTGGGGGGAGGGGAGTCAGGAGTCCAGACACAAGGTGAAAGAGAGAGAGGAGAGCAGAGGTGATTAAGGTGGGATCAAAAGCATGGCTGGCATCAAGCAGGTAGGAAAAGAGCCAAAATCATGTGCCAGGCAGTGGGAGAGCCTTTTCCTACCTAGCAGTGGAGGCTGTCCAGTACTACCCACGATGTTCACTCCTCTGAGGCTCTCTGATCACAGGTTACACTCTGTCCCATGTAGCATTATTTCAGTTCTACTTGAGTTAGTTTGACTGATCACCAGGAAAAGCTGCCCCAGGTGTAATTGCTAAATGATCCTCTGAGTGAAAAAGACCGGGGACTAAAAATTCCTAAAAGAAAATCCATCACCACTCCTTTCTCTTGTTCCTTATTTTCCACCCCATACTGTGTCTGTGGCAGCCACACAGGAGGCTGTAAAAAGAGTTGTTGGCTGTCTCTTGCTGCATCAGGGGAAAACATGCTGTTCTTTGACCTCGCAGGGCCAAAGCCCCTGTTGACTGACATTCTTGACCATCAGAACTAGAGCTGGCTCAGTGCACAGCTTAGAGTTCATCCCAAATGATGCTGCTGGGAACTGGACACATAACCCAGGCATGCTAAGGGTCAGTGAACCCATGGCGTACAGGTTAGTTAGAACAATGTCAGATGCTATACTTACTAAAAAGTGCTGACAGTTATGGAGTCACAAAAGGGACTCCCTCCCTAGGAAGGCCTGACAGACATCTGTGCTTATCTGCTCTTTCCCAAATCTCTCCCCACCCCCCTACTCCCCACCCAGTTCTATTTATTTTGAAAACACAAGCTGAAATCAAGGCCATTTAAAAACATGTTTAGTCACCGATAAATTTTATGAGCTATGTCTTTAACTGAAGTAGCTTGTGTAAAGAAGTAAGGATACTTATAAGTCTGCCATTCCTTTATTCATTCAACACATCTATGTGCAAGTTGGGATACTAGGCTTCTGGGGAATACATAAAGATGAATGATTGCTTAATCAACATTTACTAAGGACTTATTTTGTCAAGTAAGCATTTGTTAAACACTTACTATGTACCAGGCATTGTGCTAAGTAAAAGGATACAAACACAAACAGAAAGACAGTCTCTCCCCTCAAGCTTACATTCTATGATGCAGGTCAGTGCATAAAAGGAAGCTGAAAAAGGGGGAGGGGACAGGAAGAAGAGATAAAGATACTTGGTTCAGGGGCAAGGTAGTAGAGACAGTCATGACTGCAACCTAGAAAGGAATCAATTCATGGCTGGCCTCAGTGTTCCTCTTAAAATGAAGCTTCTGGGAAGAAATAGCCATTTAGAGGGAGAAGTTAGGTAGAAGTTTGTGACACTGAGTAGAAGTCTCTCCAGACCACATTCACACAGCAGTAGCAACTTTGGGAACTCTCAGCCCAGAGATGGTAAGGGGGTCAGACAACTGGTCAGAAAGAGATTACAAAGAATCCTTTGCTGCCCCTGGGTACAGCTGTAACAGATTGGCAACTCTCTTGCTCATACACAGTGCCTTCCTAACCTGAAGTGAGCAGAGACCAGTTTTAACATAAAGTTCAAAGATAAGAAACAAGATAAAACAATGAGAGAACAATAACAGCAAAAGAATCTGACCATAAAAAGCTACTATGGTAGCAGGGGAGAACAAGACCTAACATTAGAAGAGAACAATTGAAAATAGCCTGGCAAGAGGTCAAAGACAGCTCAAAAATGCTAATTAAGCTCACAAAAATACACTGAAGAAAAGGACTCCTTAAAAAGCAGAACAGGCCAAATGGAAAAGGAGATACAAAAGCTCACTGAGGAAAAAAAATTACTTGAAAATTAGAATTTTGCAAGTGAAAGCTAATGACTTTATGAGACACTGAGAAACAGTAAAACAAAGTCAAAAGAATGGGGGAAAACCCTGTGAAATATCTTATTGGAAAAAAAACCAACTGACCTAGAAAATAGATCAAATAGAGATGATTTAAGAATTTATCAGACTATCTGAAAACAATGACCAAAGGAAGTCTCTAGACACCATTTTTTCAAGAAGTTATCTGGGAAAACTGCCTTATTGATAGTCTAGAATCACAGGGTAAAATAGAAACTGAAAGGATCCATCAATCATCTCCTGAAAGATATCCCAAAATGAAACTCTCATATCAAATTTCAGAGTTTGTAGGTCAAAGAGAAAATTATTCAAGCAGTCAGAAAGAAACAATTGAATATTGTGGAGCCACAGTCAGAGTCACACAAAATTTGTCAGCTTCCAGATTAAAGGAGCAGAGGGTTTAGATTATGATATTCCAGAAGGCAAAGGAACTGGGATTACAACCAAGAATAACCTACCCAGCAAAACTGAGTATAATCCTTCAGGGGGAAAATATATATTTGATAAAATAAAGGACTTTCAAAATATCAGGGCTGAGTTGGAAATCTGACATACAAACCCAAGATTCAAGAGAAGCATAAAAAGTATATATGAAAGAGTAATCATAAGAGACACAATAAGGTTAAACTCTTTTAATGCCTATATGGAAAGATTATATATTTAACTTTTAAGAATGTTATCCTTATTAGGGCAGTTAAAAAGAGTTTCATGGATGTGAGTTGATTATGTTGGCATTATTTTTTTCAAAGGAAGGAGTAAGAAAAAGGAACACTGAGAGAAGGGGGACGGGAGAATGGGGGAAATTTTATCACATAAAAGAGGAGGGCAAGGAAGAGCTTTTACAACAGAGGGGGAGATGCAGGCATGATGGGCAATGCTTGAGCTTCACTCTCATCAGAATTAGTTCAAAGAGGTTAAGAATAGATATACATGCTCAGTTGCGTATAGAAATTTAACTTACCCAATAGGGAAATAAGAGGGAAAAGGCATAAGAGAATGAAGGGGCATGGGGTGGAAAGGGGGAGATAAGGGATGATAAAAGGGTGGACAGATTAAGAGAAGCAGTGGTTAGAAGTAAAATAAATTGAGGAGGGAGAGGAGAGAGAGAGAGAGAGAGAGAGAGAGAGAGAGAGAGAGAGAGAGAGAGAGAGAGAGAGAGAGAGAGAGAAGGAGAGGGAGAGGGAAAGAGAAGAACAAACAGAAGAAAATGGGATGTAAGAAAATATACAGTAATCATAATATGAATGTGAGTGGGATGAGGTCACTCATAAAATGGAACCAGATAGCAAAATGAGTTAGAAACCAGAATCCAACAATATATTGTTTACAAAAGACAGTTGAAACAGAAAGACACACAGAGTTAAAATAAAAGTATGGAGCAGAATCTAATATGCTTCAGCTAGACTGAAAAAAGGTAGGAGTAGCAGTTATGCTCTCAGACAAAGCAAAAAAAACAAAAATAGACTTAATTAAAAGGGATAATTGGACAGTCAAGCGGTAAAGTAAGATAGAGTTCTGGTCCTGGAGTCAAGAAGACTCATTTTCCTGAGTTCAAATGTGGCCTCAGACCACACAGTTGCTGTGTGACTCTGGGTAAATCACTTAACCCTGTTTGCCTCAGTTTCCTCATCTGTAAAATGAGCTGGAGAAGGAAATGGCTAACCACTCCAGTATCGTTACCACTCTAGTACCCTTTGCCCAAATAGAGTCACATCAGACATGACTGAGAAATGACTGAACAATAACAAAAAGAGATAATCAGGGAAATTACATTTTTCTAAAAGATATGATAGACAATGAAATAATAAAAAATTTTTTTGCAGCAAGTTTCTCTGACAAAGACTTCATTTCTCAAATATATACTGAGTGTGGAACTGAGTCAAATTTATAAAAACAAGAGCCATTTCCCAATTGATAAGTGGTCAAAGGATTTAACCAGGTAGTTTTCAGAATAAGAATTCAAAGCTATCTATAGTCATATGAAAAATGCTCAAAATCACTATTGATTAGAGAAATGCAAATTAAAATAATTCTGAGGTACTATCTCACATCTATCAGAAATGACAAATTCTGGAGGGGATGAAGGAAAAATAGGTAGGCAAATGAATTGTTGGTAGACTAGTGAACTAGTTTAACTATTCTGGAAAATAGTTTGGAATTATGCCCAAAGGGTTATAAAACCGTACATGTCCTTCAACACAACAATACTACTACTAGGTTTATATCCCAAAGAGATCAAAGGAAAAGGATCTATTTGTACAACAATATTTATAGCAGTTCTCTCTCTTTTTTTTGTGGTGACAAAGAATTGGAAATCAAAGGAATGTTCATCAACCAGGGAATGGCAGATCAAATTGTGGCATACGATTGTGATGGTTACTAGTGTGTTATAAGAAAGTATAAGAGCAGTGGTTTCAGACAAACATGGCAAGTCCTGTATTAACTGATGTAAAGTGAAGTGAGAATAACTAAGAGATCATTGTGCACAGTAACAGCAATATTGTAATGATGATCAACTGTGAAAGACTTGACTATTCTGACCAATACAGTGATCCAAGACAATTCCAAAGGACTCATGATAAAAAATAAAAATCTATACACCTCCATAGAGAGAACTGATAAACTCAGTGCAAATTGAAGGATGATTTTCTCACTTTATTTTTCTTGCTAAAAAACAAGATGATTACAATAGATGATTACAAATTATTGAACATGGGAATGACATGAAAAGATAGTTAATATGGAAATATATTTTACATGTATAATTAATATCATATTGCTTACCTTCTCAATAATTGGGGACGGGAGGGAGGCAGAGAATTTGGAACTCAAAATTTAAAATGAAAATAATGTTAAAAGTAAATAATTAAAAAAACAAAAATGTATATGATACATAATTGTATAGTTTGGCTACAATATTGGGTTTGTATAGAACAATCAATAATATGTGTAGGCATGTATATGTAATATGCGTACATATGTGTGTGTATATGCATGCTGTCCTAATTTACTAACAATTGTCTTTCTACCACTACCACCACCACTACCACTACCACCACCACCACATAACCAGGCACATATGTATACTTCCAACATACAAAATATGGTATATTATAAAAATCCCTAGGTGGCAGGATTTAAAATACCCTTTTTTATTTTCACTAAATTTTATAGCTGTTTTCATGTTTTAGTGAATTTGGGGTTAGGGTTAGGGATAGGGTTATGGAGGACTTTAAAAACTCAAATAATTCCAAAATTTAGTCTAGACTCAGAGCAGTGGACAGTAGGGAACCATTATAAAGTTTTGTCTTAAAAAAAATAATGCTTGGTTTTCAATTCCAAAGTCTTTTCCTCTCCATCCCACTCTCCCACCCATATTGAGAAGTCAAGAAATATAAAACCTATTACAAGTGTGCATAACTGTGAAAAATAAATTTCTGCATTAGCCATTTTCATTATAAATTATTGAACATGGGAATGACATGAAAAAAATTGGGTTTTATGAAGATTAGTCTAAAAGGATGAATTAAAGAAGGCAGACAGTGAAGACTAGGAGAACAGTTGGAAGCTGTTGAAGTAATTCACTCTGAGGTCATTAATAACTAGACCAATCAGGGCAGAGACAATGGAAATGGAAAGAAAAGGGGTGCAATAAAGAGATACTTTGAGGGAAGAAAGTATAGGTTTTGTTCTCAGTCTGAATATAGATAATAAAGGAGAAGGGGAAAACAATAACAGATGATTACAATATTTCTAGTCTTAGAGATCTACACTGAAATGGTGGTACCAAAGACAGAAATAGTTTGGTTGTAAGAAAAAATCAATTTTAGGAAGGAGATGATAAGTTTGGACATTTTGAGTTTAAGAGGACAACATAATATCCAAGTAGAGCAGTCCTGTAGTCTGGTAGAATCCTGGAAGACAGGTGAGAGGTTAGGGTTAGAGATGTGGATTTGGGAGCTATCTTCACAGAGGTAAGTAGAACCACGGGAGTAGATGAGGTATCTCAGGAAGAGAGCACACAGAAAGATGAGAGAATTGAAGCAAGAGACAGAGTCTATCTATCATTAGGAAATGGGAGGAGGAAGAAATAAATTAGATTAGTCCAAAAGTCAAGGATACCAGAAACAGAAGTTTTATAAAAGGCAAGGGAGAGATCATTTTTAAAAAAGACTGAGCAGTCAAAAGTACCAAATATCAAAGGGATATTGTGTAAGATGAGGACTGAGAAAAGACATTGAATTTAGTAAGATGGAAGTCACTGAAGACTTTCATGAGTTCTATTTCAATAGAATGGTTTTTGGGGGCAAAACACATACTGAAAAGCCTTAAGAGGAGAAAGAGTGAAGAAGGAATCAAGGCAGGAGGTAGGAAAGAGAACTTGACCATATTTTAAGATTTTGGCACCAAAAGGAAGAGTAGAATGTTAATTATGAGGAGTAGTTGGGTTGACCAATATTTTCAAAGGGACTTTCTTTTAAAGAAAGTGACTGATAAGCACACATACAGTGTGTCCCCAAAGTTTTAATAGCTTAAAACTTCACTAAGACTTTTGGGACTCCCTCTGACAGATTTGAAGGTGGAATTCCCAGACCACCCTTCATTCCACCTGTCACTTCATATTAGTGATTTTATCTGGCTTCCAGGAATGAGAGTAAATTGAAACACAGTAGGTAACACAACCAAATTAAGAAGGGTTTGTGTTTTATCTCCAGCAAAGGTATAAGCTATTAATAAAAGTGCCTGGTACTAGAGTGTAAGAACAGTACAGAGCTCAGCTATGCAAATTCCATCTGGATAAAGCTCTGATTCTATCCCATTCCCACCTGTGGTCAGTTCCTCTAGTAGCCCAATATATTTCCTGAATTGTCTGCACAATAGTCCTTTCCCTTTGGTGTCTCAGGGTGCAGCACTGTACTTTGTACCATAGCCATAAAGCTAAAATTGCTTAGTTAATCACTCCACTCTTAACTTCTCTAATGAAAGACCTCAGGAATTAGGGCTTTCTGTACCCTTTGATTGCATGGCTCTACCCTCTCCCCTCCTGCAAATAAACATCTTGCTTTTGTTAGTGAATGCATAGTCTGATCAGCTGGTTCAAACGGGGATTGGCTGTCTGTCAAAACATACACAGACAAACACGCAAACACTGACTCATGAGGAAGTGGTAACTTTTCCCTGCTGCTGAAGGGAATAGGAGAAAAAAAATAAAGCTCTTTATAGTATGTAATAGGTATCATGGAGCAGGAGACAGAGAGTTAGTCTTAGAACTAAGAAGGTTTGCCTCTGACCTACTGGCTGTGTGACCCTGACTAAATTGTTCAACATCTCTGTGCTCTAGGCAACTCTTGAAAGACTATAATTTGTAGGGAAGCTATTGACTTTCAATGGTAGAGTAAGGTCCTTTTTTTTTTTTTTTGCTTTTTGTTTGCAGGGGGGAAGGTAGGGCAATTAGGGTTTAGTGACTTGCCCAAGGTCACACAGCTAGTTTTGCGTTAAGTGTCTGAGGCCGAATTTGAACCCAGGTCCTCCGGACTCCAGGGCCGGTTCTCTATTCATTGCACCACCTAGCAGCCCCCGTAAGGCCCTTTCTTGTTGCTGTTCAGTCTTGTCTGACTTTATGACCCATTGGCAAAAATACTGCAGTGGTTTGCTGTTTCCTTCTCTAGTGGATTAAGGCAAAATGAGGTCAAATTACTTGCCCTAGGTCTCACAGCTGGTAAGTGTCTGAAGCTGGATTTGAACTCAGGTCTTCTTGACTCCAGGCCTAATTCTCTATCCCCTGAGCCATCTAGTTGCCCCAAGGCCTTCCCTATGGCAATGAAATTACTACTGTAGTCTGAAGAAAAGAAGGAGGGAAGGAAGAAAGGAAGGAAGGAAGGAAGGAAGGAAGGAAGGAAGGAAGGAAGGAAGGAAGGAAGGAAGGAAGGAAGGAAGGAAGGAAGGGAGGGAGGGAGGGAGGGAGGGAGGAAGGAAGGAAGGAAGGAAGGAAGGAAGGAAGGAAGGAAGGAAGAAAGGAAGGAAGGAAGGAAGGAAGGAAACATGCATTTATTAAATGCCTCCTCTATGTTAGGGATTGTGCTAAACATCTTACAAATATTATCTAATTTGATTCTGTTCTATACTTTACCACCATGTTCATAACTGTACCAAGACCACAAATTCCTTAAGGTTACTGAACTCTTTTGAGCATTCTACTCTCCAGTGCTAGATTTGTAGCACAGATTAAAGATATTCTGGTTGACTTACATTTTCCATTAGCAGCTGGTATTTATATACCATTTTAAGGTTCTTGTGAAGCAGTTTACAAATAATCTCATTTTTATTCTCCCATCAACATTGGGAGGCAGGTACTATTATAATTTCCATGAAGAAGCTGAGGCAGAAAGAGGTTAAATGACTTGTCCCAATTTTGTACAGTTAGTGAGTCTTGGAGGCCAGAATTGAACTTGGGTCTTTCTGACTTTAGGTCTTGTGCTCTATTCACTGTACCACCCAGCAAACCTCTTTCTGAGGCTCTACCAAATAAGTGTCTTGAGTATACAGACCTTGTAAGAAATATCAATGAAATAAAGCTGATTTGGGCTTAGTGGATACAAGTAGACATAGTGGAAACAGTGCTGGACTTGGATTTATGAAGATCTGAGTTTGAATCCTGGTTCTTAGCTGTGTGACACTAAGCGAATTGCTTTCCTTTTCTGAGCCTCAGTTTCCTCACCTGTAAAATGGGCCTCTATAGTACTTACCTCATAAAACTATTGCCTCACTCAAATGAGACAAAAACACTTCTCAAATCTTAAAGTGTTATATGTCAGGTATTATTATAATTCACTGAGACTATAGTCATAGGCATAGGAGAAGAAACCTGGCATAATGTATAATGTGCAGAACCTAGAGTTAGGAAGACCTGGGTTTGAATCTTGTTATTACCCTCTGTTGGTTGGATGGTAGCCAAAAGCAAGATCACTTAACTTTTCTAAGCTTATGTTTCTTCATTCGTAAAATGGGGGTCATTTTACCAACAAGTAACTACCTCATAGAATTTCTTAAATACTCAAATTAAATGACATTTGTAAAGCACTTTAGAACAGAAATATCAACTATTATTATTATCACTACAAATAAAGTAGAAAGGACTGGGAAAATGGAACCTTGAGTTTATTTTGATCAAACCAAAATATATGCACTATCTTATGTTACCACGTTATAATAACGGTGTTCGTCTAAATCACAATATTATTTTTCAAAAGCTGTTTGATTTGTGCATGCTAGGATGGTTCTCTAGGTGCTCTGTTATGAGCTGAGAGACTGGTAAGTCTGCCGTTCACATTTGTCAGTCTTTTATTTTTTTTTCTATTCCTCTACACTATTTACTTCCATCCCTAGCCTCCCCAACTCATCTGCTTTTAAAGTTCACGCCAGTAAGGAGGCATGATATCTTTTCATTTCATGGTCAGAGAGAGATCTTTTCTCAACCAACCCAATATCATGTAGATGCTTCTAGGTGATAACTGGGAAATCTTAGTTCTTAGAGTTTCCAAGAACCGTTGTTACTCCTTCTTGACAGGTATGTTGACAGAAGCACCTCACTTTTGTTGATCAGAGTGACAGAAAACCTTATCTTCTGAATGAGTAAAGCAGAAGACTTTCCTTGCCCTGTATCTGTTCCTCATCGGGAAACCTGATGAAAACTGGCCATGAGTGATTAGAGATCCTACCTACTCAGCTGGCAAAAATATGACAAGATGAAAAGCATAGATCTAGACCTGAGAGGCATCTTAGAGTTAACTATGCCACTCATTTTATAGATATAAGAAACAAAGGTCCCAGGAGGATAAATACTTTACCCAAGGTTATAGAGGGAGTGAGTATAGGAGGTTGAATTTAAACCCAAATCCTCTGACTCTAGGGTCAGAGCTCTCATGAAGATACTGTTACCTCCTGATTTTTGGTAGGGGAGACTCTTTGGATGGCAGTGAGCTGCTAGCATTACTTTCACAGGAAGGGAGGAAAGAAAGGCATAGGTATTGTGACTCCTTGGATTAGACCATCTTGACTGTGGAGATGTGACCACACAGAGACAAGGTTTTGTTTACTCATTGGATCATATTTTGGGTGCCATGTGGCTTTCCAGAAAATCAAAACCTTTTGGTACCTAAAATGTGGTACATGCCTTTGCAAAAGTTTCTGTAATGACATTCATGGCCTGAGGTTTTATCTGTGAATGAAAAGCAAAATGCAAAATCAAGGCAATGATTTAGGAGAGAAAAATTACTTTGACCTAAAATATCCAGATATCACTGGGGGATGAAAAGAGAAGCAATGAATTATGAAGATAATTGCCTCTTTCCACCATTTCCCATTGGATATGTAGACACAAATTTGACTCTAAAGCATTTAAAGGCTCTGCTATCCTCAGAAATGTAATCTCAGCTTCTGTGGAAACTAGCTTCAGGTTAAGAAGCAGAGGCCAGAAACCCTGGCATGGTGCCAGCACCATTGTTCGCTGCCTACTTTGGTGTCAGCAAAGTCAGATAGAAATTTGTTTTAAGGAAAATGTACCATGTTTTTGGGGATTGTACTCTCACATCGAAGCGTGGGAAGGTTGAGATTTCATGCATTGCATGACAAGCTTGTACTCTTATGTCTTATGGGAACGCAATACATTCATTGACAAAACACCATTTGTATAACTGAATGTCTGAAGCCCTGCAGTATTTTTGCTTTCGGAATGCCGGCATCCATCTTTGACTTAGAACAAGAAACTCGCTACACAGTAGATACTGTGTTCCAACTGGTCTACATACTATCTACTATGTAATCTTATGAGAGTCTCAAATATCACCCATAAGGCCTGCAGGGAACTTTTAAATCACTACCAGGGAAGGATCGGGAGAGGGGTGAGGGGGATGAGGGGAAAGGAACCCTGCTACTTAGTGCAGAAAGGAGAAGCAAACTTTTATTTGGGAGGGAAAAGAAACCATTCCCCTTAGAAAATGTCTTAACTGAAAGAGAATTTTCCCTTAAGAAAAGCAAGAAATAGATTTAGAAGTGAAAGGGTCTAAACCCCTTCATTGTACAGAAAAAGAAACTGAGAATTGTCTGAGGTCTTCCTGATAAAGCTGGGGTTTAATCCCAGGTCCTCTGGCTCCAAATCCTGTGTTCTTTCCATTTTATTATGGTCCTGTTGTCCTGTCCTAGAGTCAAGAGTTAGCAAATTTTGGGCAAGCATGGTGGGGAGGGTTAGCCTGGGTTTGGCCACCAAAGGAAGTTCACCACTAGCTTATGATGGGTTTCTTCTCTGCAGAAGGACTGGCTGATACTAGGGAGAAAGAAACAAACTGGAGTTTGTCTGGGTGGGGAGGTGCAACTACTGGTTAGAGGAAGAATAATCCTTGTTGAAACTGCCAAGGCCCCACCAGGTAGGGAAGGATGTTGCTTAGAATGTGGCCGTTGGGTCTAGGATTCACAAGGAAGGGCACTCTGTAACAGTGCTCTTGGCAGGGTCTAAATTTTTGCCTAGCCTAGGGTAAAATCTTAGTCACCTTGGTCTTGTTGGTTGTTTGGTTGTTTTTCAATCATCTGACTCTTCATGACCACATTTGGTGCTTTCTTGGCAAAGATACTGGAGTGACTTGTATTTCCTTCTCCAGCTTATTTTACAGATGAAGAAACTGAGGAAAATAGAGTCAAATGACTTGCTCAGGATCACATAGTAAGTATCTGAGGTCAGATCTGAACTCAAGAAGATGAATTTTCCTGATTTCTGGCTCAGCATTCTATCCACCATGCCACCTAGCTGCCCAAGGCCCTATTCTAGCTCTTTCCTACTCAATAAAACTGAATGACGTCAAATTCACATACACACACACACACACACACTTTGTGCTCTAATCAGAAACACACAGCATCGAGTAAGATTAAAACAAACCCTTTAGCTGTCTAGAAAACTACTTAATGCGTTTAAAAGATAAGATCCCCCTCCCTAGTACACAAATGAATAATTATGTCCCAGTACTTATTGCTTGCTTTTCTGCTATGTGAGAAAAAATGAGATTTTAGAAAAATGTGAACAGCCCCTGTGAAGCTGACACTTTTCTTTTATAGGCCTAGGTTTGTAGGACCATTCTTTAAGAGGCAGGTTTCTTTAAGGCATAATGCCTACCATTTGAGTGGCTGATGCAAGGTGGGCAGTGGTACCTAGCTATGGTTTCATAGACCAAATTCTTAAGCTTCTGTTGTCCATCAGAAAGTGAATAATTGAAATCTGCAGTGATAGCAGTAATTTATGCTTTTCTACAAAATAGAAATCTTGTTTTTAAAAATGGAACAAATTTTCCACATTCACCTGTTTTGCTGAGGGGGAGTCTTCATATGCTTGGGGTAGACACCCATAACTGACTGAGGGGTTTGGGGCCTGTGAGTTACCTTCAACCTGGTTTAGCCTGTCTACCAAGATGGTTTACCAAGGTGTGGCTGCTGAACATACTACAGCTTCTTGGAGTCACAGGTGAGAGTTGAGTACCTGGTAGACACCAAAGGTGGATGAACAGCCCTGAAAAAGGCTTGGAAAGCCCTCACACCAGAGGTGCTAGTTCTCCCTGAATATCCCATGTACCATAATGTGTTATTAGACACAAGCTGTAAAACAAGAAATGTGTATTCTTCATATTTGTCTTTCTCCATTTCCCTCCCCTCTTCCCTTTCTCCTCTTCTCTTTCCCTGACTATAGATAGATAGATGTATAGATAGATAGATAGATAGATAGATAGATAGATAGATAGATAGATAGATATAGATATAGATATACAGAGAGATACATATGCACACATACATACACACATGTTTCTGCTTATATGCAATTATTTGGTTATATCTTTTTTTCCCTACAGGGCACAGACCACATTTTGTACCTTGGTGAAGATATCTAGTTTTTGCATGATGTTTCTCTTATTAGAATCTAAGGTCCTTGAAGATAGGGACTTTTTTCACCTTTTTTTTGAACACTTAGATTTAGCACAATGCCTGACAAATAGCAAATGCTTCATAAAAGTAAGTTAACCGACTGATTTTGCACATAGTAGGTACTCAGAATGAAAGAATTATAGCTTTTAGGTGATTCTCTTCTCTGAGTTGATGTAAGCCTGTTAGAGCAGAGGATATGAGATGGGTCACAATGCCAAACTCCTTTTCTTTCCTAGGTAGGAAGGTTGCCAAGAATCCTCTGAGCTAACCAGGGTAGAATTGGGCTTCACAAAATAAAATCAAACATTAAAATACATTAGTTTTTGTAGAAGAATACAAAGGAAGCTTTTTCTTAAGTCTTGATAAATTTTCACCCACATGTAGCAATATTCATTTACCAGGCCAAAAAAAAATTGTTTTTTTTTTTTTTGCTTTTTGGAAGGCAATTGGGGTTAAGTGACTTGTCCAAAGTCACATGGCTAGTAAGTGTGTCAAGTGTCTGAGGCTGGATTTGAACTCAGGTCCTCCTGACTCCAGGGCCAGTGCTCCATTCATTGCTTCACCTAACCTCCCCTTCAGGCAAAAATATTTTGATGCCTATTCTATTTTATTTCTACAGTAGGATAAAATGTGATAAAACATGAATGAATACGTGTATGTTTTGTTAAATATTTCAACCAAGGTACTACGATATTTTCATTTCCCTTTGCTTCTGGGTCTGTTTCATACCACTACAAACTGTCAACTGGTACCATTATTAAACTACTTTGGGAAATAATAGCTTAGTCTAGGTACTATTTTGATACTTTGAGTGATTTATTTTTGGATTAGCAAAGGCTCCTATCTGTACTAGTTCCAAATGTAACCTTTCAATGCTTTTTCATGCTGTATAACTCATCTGTGTTTTAGATGAAAATATGCAACTCATCCATTGACTCTGCATAGAATATCTGTGTTGGAGACTCTCCCTTGGACTTTCTGTATACTGATAGGACCAGCAGTCACTTGGATCATTTAGCTATTATCCCTTCCTCTGACTACATATCTAGCTCATTTTGTTTCTTGGTCATATATTACCTTGATGACATCTTAGATTCTATTTACTGTGTGCTAATGATTTCTGGTAACATCTTGAAGCTAGGGTACTTTATCTTTGCCTCTTATGATTTTTTTAAAAAATAATTCTTTGTAGGTCATTATATTCCATGATTCGTAGACATATGATATCAAAAGGAACAATATTAATCTTAAACATAAGGGTTTTGCTGCATTATGTAATTTAGAATCATTGAAAACACTGAACAATTTCCCCTATACAAGCCAGTTCAATGTGCAACAGTAAATTCTTGTCCTAGTTCATATCCATCTATAACTGTTGTCATATATATGTAGTTGCATTAATAAAATTGTCTGTGTATTCAGTTGCATGTGGTTATCTGAGAATATGCATTTGTCACCAATGTTGTTATCCTCTGACCATATTCAAAGAATAGACATTAATGTTTTGATGTCAACTAGGAATAGGGTCTCCAGCAGTGTGTCCTAGGGATCTGTGCTAGGTTTTGGGCACCTTGACATTTTTATCAGATGACTTGGGTCAAGGCATAGATGACATTCTTATCACATTTGCAGATGCCACAAAGGTGGGATAGATGGCTAACATATTAGGGGAAAGAGAGCTGTAATAGCTAAGACAGACAGGGATAGCTAATATATTAGATGACAGAATCAAGATGTTAAAACATCTTGACAGTCTAGGACACTGGGATGAATACAATAGGGTGAAATTCATTATGGTTAAGTGGCATTATGGGGTGAGAAAGAATTGGGTTTGAGTCCTGTTTCTGACATGTACTAGTTACACGATCATGGAAGTCACTTAATTCTCAGTACAGCAGCCAACTCTTTCATACTGTAAGTTACAGATGAATTGAAAATCTCCAGTGGCAGAAGAAGTTTCTATACTGGGAGTATATACTAATGAAATTACAGATTTTGTCTGTCCCCTCTCCCAATATTGTAAAGTCTTACAGTTGGGATAAAAAAAAAAATAGGCTTTGGGGCTGCCAGGTGGCTCAGCAAGTAAGAGCACTGGCCCCAGAGTCAGGATGACCTAGGATAGAATCTGGGCTCAGATACTTAGCACCACACCCAGAAATAACTGGCCGTGTAACCTTGAGCAAGTTACTTAACCCCAATTGTTTTAAAAAAAAATAGGCTTCACAAGAACAAGAATGGGGTGGCATGGCTAAATGGCAGTTGGTCTAAAAAAATCTGTTTATCTTAATGGACTAGAAACTCAGAAAACAGTATGATGCAAGAGTAAAAAAGGCTAATACAATATTAAATTGGGTGAAGAGACATGGTATCCAGGACTAGGGTGGTATTTCTCCTACTGTACTCTTCCCTGGTCATTTCATATCTCAAATATTGTGTTTTTTTTCTGTATATACAACATCATAGAAAGGTCATTGATAAACTGGAGAACTTCAGGGAAGCCTGGCTAGGTTGGTGAAGGGCCTGGGAATTCATGCCAGGTGAGGATCAGTTCAAGTTATATTCATCATAAGCAAAATTCTTGAAAATACTAAAATATTTTCTCCTGACAAAAGTTCTGAAAAATCAAGTTTTTCATTAATTCAAAATGGCTTTCTCTACCACTCCACTTCCACCCAGGTACCCAGAATCTGACTGTTTGTGAGATTTCATTAATTAAATTAATTAAAAATATACTTAGTAACCTATATGAAACTAGGGAATTAGGTCTTCATATTTGGTATCTTCAGTACTCTGTGCTCATTAGGTGCCAAATAAAGACTATAACCTCCTTGAGGGCAGAGGCAATTTCAATTTTGTTTTTTCTTCTCCAGCTCTGAATAGCATATCTTGTACATCTTGTCTTGTTTCATTGTTTCAGTCATGCCTGACTCTTTATGATACCTTTTGGGGTTTTCTTGGCAAAGACACTAAAATGGCTTGCCATTTCATTCTCTAGCTCATTTTACAGATGAGGAAACTGAGGCAAATAGGGTTAAATGACTTTCCCAGGGTCACACAGCTAGTACATTTCTGAGGCCAGATTTGAACTCAGGAAGATGAATCTTCCTGACTCCAGGCTCAGCGCTCTATCCACTGCTCCACCTGGCTGCCCTGTTTTCTATATAATAGTCAATCATTTTTTTTGTTGAATTGGTGTAAAAAGAAGTAATTGAATGGATATCTGTAAGATGACTCATTTAGAATAATTCCCATTATAAAATACATTGTGTTCCCTAGGATCTGCTTAAATAAGTTGTTGCCCCATCTATGCATCACCTACCCAATGTGAATCTTAGAGTAATAAAGTGGAAAAAGTCATGAACTTGGCATAAGATTTGCTTCTGTGTGAGACTGGACAAGCCCCTAAACTTCTGTGAACCTCAAGGATGCTCATCTTGACAAAGGACGTTCTGATCGTTGAACTACTTTCCTCACAGGATGATTGTAAGGAGATTTCTTTGTAGAATTTAAAGTGCTATAAATGTCTAAGACATAGGATTGTACAATATGGACACTGTTGTGCCCCAGAAGCCCTGTATCTAATAGTGCTTTCAAAAGGGGACACAGAGAATTTTTTCTTGCCCAGGATCACACAGTAAATGTCTGAGGCTGAATTTGAAATCAAGTCTTCCTGACTCCAGTGCTTCAGAACTGCTTCTCATACACCATGAATTAAAGAGTTATAAAGTGAAGCCAATGAAAATTTTAGACTGAAATATGAATCTAGTTGCAATAAAAATGAAAATCTTGGTTGAACTAGGGCAGGTATTTTAATGCACCTTGACATTTATAGGAAAGGTCAAACCACCAATGATCATCACACCCTTCCTCTTCTCCCCCGCCCACCCTAACTTCTTTTGTTCATGGTTTAACTATCCTCTGGTCTTTGCATCATGGGATAGCTTTTCCCTTTTCAAGTCTTCACAAGTCCACAAAGAGCTTTGTTACCAGAAAGTTGTGGAGCCACCTAGCAACCAGAAAACTATGGCAAATAAGCTCCTGGCTTCTTGGAATTTGTCCTTCCCTATTCTTACCCAAGCTTCTCAACTTTCTGTCCAACTCTGCACCCCTATCCTTCGAATTAAATGACTCAAAGTGTTCTGGGTCTTTTCCAGATTGAAGAAACTTAAGTGACACACATAACCACCCACAGCTTGTCAAATAAATGTGCTGAGAAAGGTAGGAAGAACAAAGATCTGACCTATCCTTGTGGCTGCTGGGATGGTAATGATCCTTTGAGTGACATTCATTCCTAATGCCAAGTGGCAGATATTGGAAAGGACAAAGAATGCAAAATTCTATGAGCCTAACCTTGGCCCAAGGTGCTCGAATTCATGGTGTGGTCATCAAAAGGCTTGTTTCCTCTAAACTAAGCTCTTCTACCCATTGGAGACTGTGCCACTTTTCTTTCCTTCTCATCCAATCTGAAATTCAAACAAAGATTCCTCTCTGGGTGAGACAACCAAAGAAGAACATGTAATATATCATATGGCTAGGAGGTGGAATGGATAGTTTGGCACTTAGAGGCAAGAAGACATGACCTGATTCACTTATTAGCTTTGTGACCCTTAGGCAAGTCACTTAACTGCTCTGGGGTGTACAGGGTGTTGAGAGAGGTGTAAGGGTGTGAAGACTTGTTGAGCCCTTTCCAGGGCTGCTCATCCACCTTTGGTGTCTACCTTTCACCCAATTCTTTTTTTTTTTTAAAGCAATCGGGGTTAAGTAACTTGCTCAAGGTTACACAGCCGGTTATTTCTGGGTGTGGTGCTGAGTATCTGAGCCCAGATTTGATCCCCAGGTCATCCCAACACTGGAGCCGGTGCTCTTACTCGATGAGCCACCTGGCCGCCCCTAAGCAATTGGGGTTAAGTAACTTGCTCAAGGTTACACGGCCAGGTGTTTCTGGGTGGGTGCTAAGTGTCTGAGCCCGGGATTCGATCCCCAGGTCATCCCAACACTGGAGCCGGTGCTCTTACTCACTGTGCTACCTGGCTGCCCCTCACCCAATTCTTACATGTGGCTCAAAGAAGCTGTAGCATGCACAATGGCCACACCCTGGTAAACCCTCTTGGCAGACTGGCTAAACCAGATGGAGGGTAACCAATGGGCCTCAAACCTGTTGGTAAGTTAGGGGGATGTCTACCCCGAGCATGTGAAGACTTTCCACTAGTAGAAAAGAAAAATGAAGAATGAAAAACTACTCTAACCTTTGTGTCTCTTTTTCTTATCTGTAAAATGGCTATCATAATAGCACCTTATTCAGAGTTATTGTGAGGTTCAGATAGGATAATGTGTGAGATACACACACAATGTTTTACAAACTTCAAAGTGCTATATGAGGGCAAACTATTATTTTAGCTCTCTATGGTGATATCTGATTCATTGACTAGATAGTAATATTTAAAAGTAATTTGTCAGGGGCAGCTAGGTGGCACAGTGAATAGACCACCTGCCCTGGAGTCAGGAGAACCTGAGTTCAAATGCGGCCTCAGACACTTGATACTTACTAGCCATGTGACCTTGGTCAAGTCCCTTTACCCCAATTACCCTTCCTTCCCCCCTACAAAAAGCAAAAATAAAAAAGCAATTTATCAGTAAACCAGTAGTTAATCTAAAATTTCTTATCTTATTTTCAACACCCAGCACAGAGTCTTTCCCATAGAAAGCATTTAACAAATGTTTCTTAATTTGATTTGATTGTCTACAAAGGCTGTCATCATATTTGATACCTGTGAGGGGAGGAAAGACCAGTATTGCATTTTTTCCAAACAGATTAACATTGCTTATCCAATCAGATTATCTTGGAACTAATTTGATTAAGGACAGCTAGGTGGCACAGTGGTTACAGTGCTGGGCCTAGAGTCAGGAAAACCTGAGTTCAAATCTGACCTCAGATACATTTTTTTAAATTAATTTATTTGTTTACTTTTAGTTTACAAGATTCAGTTTCACAACCCCTTGAGTTTCAAGTTTTCTCCCCCTCCCTCTCCTAACTCTCTACCATGGTAGCATGCAATCAAATATAGGATCTGCAAATACCATCACATTAAACATTAGTCAGCCTCAGATATATTTTAGTTGTGTGAACCTAGACAAGTCACTTAACCCTGTTTGCTTCAGTTTCTTTATCTGTAAACTCAGCTGGAGAAGGCAATGGCAAACCATTTCAGTATCTCTGCCAAGAAAGCCCCAAATGAGGTCACGAAGAGTAGAACACAACTGAATAACAACAGATTGGCAATAGGGGGATGCTATACTAGAGATTTATGAAAAGGGGGAGAGACATTGTCAGCCCTGTGCTTTACAAACTTTGCTTGTGTAGTTATGTGGAGAATGGATTAATAATTGGGACAGGGAGCCCAAGGAGGTGGATATTACCATAGATTAGGAGTGATGAGGGACTATGCTAGACTGCTTGTTATGTGAGAAGAGAGGAGATGGATTTGAGGGTTGTTGTGGAGGCAGAATCACTAAGCCTTGTCAAGCGATTGTACATGGGGGTGTGGGAGAATAAAGAACTGAGGAGGGTTCCTAGATTTAGAACCTGGATGACAGAAAGGATGAAGGTGGCCTTTGACCAAAGTCAGGAAGTTAGGAGGAGGTATGGGCTTAGGGGGAAAGTTTTGTTTTCGGCTGGAAGAGTTTGACTTGACACAAAATAGTAAAAAATCAGGATGTCTATTCATCTAGTTTCCTTAACTGGGAGAGGAGGATTTGAACTGATTAGAACTAGTTAGAATAATTTTTAACCATCTCTTCCATCTCCAAGATTTTGTGAATTTATGACATTGCTAAGAGTACAAGAACGTAATACTGGGGAAAGTAGAAGGGTCGATAGACAATAATGTGTTTCTATTTCAAAATCACTTGCTAGAGATAGCATGTAAAAGATATTGACATAGAATTACTTCCTGCTATGTAAAGTTATAGTTTTTAAGATCTTGGGAATTTTTGTATTGCTGACTCTGGTTTTCCCAGGTTGATAAAGACCCAGGTAGGAAGTAGAAGGGGCAGCTAGGTGGCACAGCAGATAGAGTATCACTCTTGGAATCAGGAAGACTCATCATCCCAAGTTCTAATCTGGCCTCAGACACTTACTAGTTTCAACCCTGGGCAAGTCATTTAACCCTGTTTGGCTCAGTTTCCTCATCTGTAAAATCAGCTGGAGAAGGAAATGGCAAACCACTGCAGTATCTTTGCCAACAAAACCACAAATGGGGTCACAAAGAGTTGAATACAGCTGAAATGACTCAACAACTACAAAAGTTAGAGATGGTAAATGGTTTTATAGTTTTGTGTGACAGAGTCAGGATTTAATGCCAGTTCTCCCAACTACAAAAACAGTCTTTCCCTTTACAACCTACTGCATTTCCAAAAGTACCTCCACCTTATTATGTATATCAGACTATTTTGGGCAGTGGTAGAATGGCACCAACAATCTTTCAGGGATTATTCATCGGCAGTTTCCCCTTCTGCCTTCCCTCTCTTTAGGAGCAGAGAAAGACCACATTGTCCATCTCTGATAATTGCTTTTAAAGGAGGATGGAAAAGAAATAAGCTTCCATATTTTCAGTATTTTCTGCTTACTGCTTTTTGCCTTCAAAAATATTTTCAGTTCCAAATTCTCTCCCTCCTTTATGCCCCCACCCACCCATTCAGAAGGTAAGAAATACAATACTCACTATACTTACTAAGTTATCTTTTCTCTTTTTAAAAATTTTTTTGGTCTTAATTAATTTGTTCATTTACTTTTAGTTTACAAGATTCATTTCCCCAGTTCTTTGAGTTTCAAATTTTCTTCCCTTCCCTCTCCTCTCTCCCACCCCCCATGGCAGCATACAATCAGGTATAGGATCTGCAGATACTTTCACATTAGCCATTACTCAGGTTATAAAGAAGGATTGTATCAGATGGAATGAACAATGGGAAAGAGGAAACCAAATCAGACAATAAAAAGAAAGAGAGCAGGTAATTTGCTTCAATCTGCATTCAAACTCTGTTCTTTCTGGTTCTTTCTCTGAATGTAGACATCTCTCTCCATCATGAGTCTTTTGGAGTTGACTTATAGCCCTGCATTGCTGAGAAGAGTCCAGTCTATCAAAGTTGGTCTTCACACATACGTTGCATCTGTTGTGTACAAATTTCTCCTGGTTTTGCTCTTCTTACTCAGCATCAGTTCGTATAAGCCTCTTCAGGTAAATGTGAAGTCCATCTACTCCTCGTTTCTTACGGCACAATACTATCCCATTACATTCATATACCACAACTTGTTTAGCCATTCCCCAATTGATGGGCACCCCCTTAATTTCCAATTCTTTGCCATCACAAAAAGAGCTGCTATAAATATTTTTGTACATATGGGTCTTCCTCCTGCTTCTATGATCTCTTTGGGATACAACCCTAGAAGTGGTATTGCTGGGTGAAAAGATATGAAATTACTTATAGCCCTTTGTGCATAGTTCCAGATTGCTCTCTGGAGTTCTTGAATCAGTTCACAACTCCACCAGCAATGTATTAGTGTTCCAATTTTTCCACATCCTCTCCAGCATTTATCATTTTCCTATTTTGTCATATTAGCCAATCTGGCCGGTGAGATGTGGTACCTCAGAGTTGCTTTGATTTGTATTTCTCTAATCAATAGTGATTTAGTGCATTTTTTTTCATATGCTTATAGATATCTTTAATTTATTCCTCTGAGAACTGCCTCTTCATATCCTTTGACATTTAACAATTGGGGAATGACTTGTATTCTTATAGATTTAACTCAATTCTCTGTATATTTTAGAAATGAGGCCTTTATCAGAGACATTGGTTGTAAAAATTCTTTCCCAATTTCCCACTTCCCTCTTAATCTTGGTTACATTGGCTTTGTACAGAAGCTTTTCAATTTCATGTAATTAAAGTTATCCATTTTGCATTTTATAATGCTCTCTAATTCTTGCTGATCATGAAGTCTTCCCCTCTCCATAAATCTGACAGGTAAACTATTGCTTGCTTTCCCAGATTGCTTACAGTATCATCCTTTATACCTAGATCATGTTCCTATTTAGACTTAATTTTGGTATATGGTGTTTGATAATGGTCTATGCCCAGTTTCTGCCATACTATATTCCAGGTTTCCCAGCAGTTTTTGTCAAATAGTGAGTTCTTTTCCCACAAACCGGGGTCTTTGGGTTTATCAAAGAGTAGATTACTATAGTCATTGACTGCTGAGTCTTGTGTACCCAATCTATTCCATTGATCCGATGCTCTATTCCTCAGCCAGCACCAAGTAGTTTTGTTGACTGCTGCTTTATAATACAGATTAAACTCTGGTATAGCTAGGCCGCCTTCCCTAGCATTTCTTTTCATTAATTCCCTTGATATTCTGGACCTTTTGTTCTTCCAAATGAATTTTGTTACTATTTTTTTCTAGTTTTATATCAAGTTCAGAGAGGGGGAGATTAAGGTCCCCCACTAGTATAATTTTGCTATTTCTTCCTCTAATTCCCTTACCTTCTTCTCTTGGAATTTGGATGCTATACCACTTGGTGCATATATGTTAAGTAATGATATTGCTTCATTCTCAATGGTGCCTTTTAGCAGGATATAGTTTCCTTCCTTATTTCTTTTAATTAGATCAATTTTTGCTTTTGCTTTATCTGAGATAAGGATTGCTACCCCTGCTTTTTTTTACTTTAGCTGAGGCATGATATATTTACTCCAGCCTTTTACCTTTACCCTGTGTGCATACCCCTGTTTCAGATGTGTTTCTTGGAAACGGCATATTGTAGGATTATGGTTTTTAATCCATTCTTCTATCCACCTCCTTTTTATGGGAGAGTTCATCCCATTCACATTCACAGTTATGATTACTGTCTCTTTCCCTCCACCCTATTCCCTCCCCTGTTTATGCTTTTATTTTTCTCTCCCCTTTTCCCTTTCCCTCCTTATGAGTTTTCCTTTTGACCACAGCCTCCCTCAGTATTCCCTTCTTACCACCCCCTCCCTTTTCCTCTCCTTTTCCCTTACTTCTTCCCTCCCTTCTAACCACCCCTCCCCTTTCTTAGCCCTTCCCCCCTCCTACTGCCTATAGGATATGATAGGTTTTTATACTTAATATAGTATGTTATTTCTTCTTTGAACCAAGATTGACAAGAACAGATCTCATGCAAAGCTCCTCTTCCTCCCCTCTTTACATTTTGTATCTCTTCTCGATAGAGTCCTATACTTAATTGGTTGCATTATTCCCTCCTTTCACCAGAACCAATGAGGGAAAAGCTCATATAATGCTCATCTCCCTCCCTTCTTTCCCTCTACTATAATGTTTTTATGCTTCTTTGTGTGGCATAATTTACCCTTTTCTGCTTCATTCTTTCTCTTTTTCCATTGCAGTCCCTTTGTAGCCCTTAATAAGGTTTTTTAAATACTCATTTTGTGTAATTTATGCCCATACCCTCTATTTGTCTATAAACAGTTTGCTCTTAAATAAATAACAGGGTGTGTGTGTGTGTGTGTGTGTGTGTGTGTGTGTGTGTTTTCTTTGTTTACCTTTCTATGGCTCCCTTGCCTCTCATAACTGGAGGTTGAATTTTCCATTGAGCTCTGGCTTTTTCATCAGGAAGGTCTGGAAATACATTATATCATTGAATGACCATCTCCTTGCCTGGAAGAATATGTTCAGTTTCTCTGGGTAGGTGATCCTTGGTTGTAACCTGAGCTCTTTTGCTTTGCAAAAAATTATATTCCACTTCCTCTAGTCTTTCAGTGTAGAGGCTGCCAGATCCTGTACAATCCTCACTGTGGTTCTGTGACATTTGAATTATTTCTTTCTGGCTGTTTGTAGTGTCTTTTTAATCAAATGCTTTATTAACTTCTAGTTTACATCATTCATTTCTGCAAGAATATGAGTTACAAATTTTCTCCCTGTTTTCCCCCTGCACACCACCCCAAAATAGTGATCCCACTGATATCCCCTGCTCCAATATGCTCTCTCCCATATCTTTTCCCATACCCCCTCTGACCTTCCAGTATGGCACAGTGGATCTCTATGTCCCAGTGCCTGTATGTCTTATTTCCCAGTTACATGTAAAATAATATTAATAATAATAATTATATATATTTTTTTAAACATTTGATTTTTAAAACTTTGAATTCCAGATTCATTCCCTTCCTCCCTTGTCACCCACCCTTACTGGGAATATAAGTAATTCAGTATAGGTTGTACATGTGTAGTTAATGGAAAACATTTTCATAGTGGATATATTGTAAAAGACTGACTGTATTTCTTTCCCTCCTATCCCACCTCCCATTTGTTCTATTCTCTACTTTGATCCTGTCCCAAGCCCTTCAATCCCTCAGTGTGGAAGCTGCCAGATCCTGTGTTATCCTGATTGTGTTTCCACAATATTCAAATTGTTTCTTCCTGGCTGCTTGTAATATTTTCCCCTTGATCTGGGAATTCCAGAACCTGGCTATGATATTCCTAGGAGTTTTCTTTTTGGGATCTTTTTCAGGAGATGAGCAGTGGATTCTTTCAACCTCTATTTTAAGCTCTGGTTCTAAAACATCGGGGCAATTTTCCTTGACAATTTCTTGAAGGATGATTTCTAGGTTCTTTTTTTGATCACAGCTTTCAGGTAGTCCAATAATTTTTAAATTATCTCTCCTGGATCTATTTTCCCGGCCAGTGGTTTTTCCCATGAGATATTTCACATTGCCTTCTATTTTTTCATTTGTTTGGATCTGTTTAATAGTATCTTCGTTTCTCATAAAGTCACTAGCTTCCATTTTCTCCTATCTAATTCTGAAGGAATGATTCTCTTCAGTGAGCTTTTGAGATTCTTTTTCCATCTGGCAAATTTGGCCTTTTAAGGCATTGTTCTCCTCATTGCCTTTTTGAGCCTCTTTTGCCATTTGAGTTAGTCTATTTTTTAAGGTGTTATTTTCCTCAGTCAGGCTGTTGATTCTCATTTTGTAATTTTCTTGCATCGTTCTCATTTCTCTTCCCAATTTTTCCTCCACTTCTCTTATTTGGTTTTCAAAATCATTTTTAAGCTTCTCTATGGCTTGTAACCAGCTTGTATTTTTCTTGGAAGCTTTTGGTGCAGGAATTCTGACTTAACTGTCTTCCTTCTGTTCCATGCTTTGATCCTTTTTGTCCCCAAAATATGAGTGTAAAACTGGGTTGCTCTGCTTGCTTTGCTTCCCTTGTTTGCTCATGTTTCCACTCAATTACTTGACTTTGGGGCTTTTTGCCACAGTAGGATTCTGCTACCAGACAGGGGAGCTTTGTCACAATTGCTGGGGTTTTCTTGGCTGCCAAAGGTATTAGCTGGGTGCCCTCTCTGAGGCCTCCACACATTCTGGCAAGCTGGTTGCACACCCCAGGAACTCCACTCTAGACCACAATCCAGATCTAAGCAAGTTAAAGCAAGAATGATTACCCCTCAGACTGGTCTCATGGTCCCCCTACAATCTGCAGGCCAGGAGCTGAAGCTGCCATGTGGCTGCAGCTGCATGGCTGATCTGCTTCAGCAGCTTCTGGCCCCAGGGGCAAAGGCTGACCACACTCCTGAACTACTGGATCCCAAAGTCCACACTGCACTGACCTCTCACGTTGTCCTTAACATCTATGTGTTGATAATTCTGGAAATTGCCACAGCTCCTGGTGATCTGAAGTCCCTCCAGCTGGTGGCTGGTCAGGCCTTCCCTGAGGCTAAAACCTCAGGCTTGCTTGGGGTTGGGGTTGGCTCCCAGAGAGCTGCGCTGGCCACTTCCTGCTGGCCTGCCGGGCTGTCCTCAGCAGGAGGTTAACTTATCTGTGTCATTTTGTGAGTTCTGTAGCTCCAAAGTTTGTTCAGAGTCACCTTTTACATGAATTGGAGGAGGTGGAAGCCCGAGCCCCACAGAAGTCCCATTTGTACTCCGCTATCTTGACTCCCGATGCTTGTAGTATTTTCTCCTTTACCTGGTGGTTCTGGAGTTTGGCCACAATATATCACGAACTTTTCAATTTGGGATCTCTTTCAGGTGACTTGTGGATTCTCTTGATTTCTATTTTACCCTCTGGTTCTAGTATCTCAGGGCAGTTTTCCTTGATGAGCTCTTGGAAGATGTTGTACAAGCTCATTTTTTAATAATGATTTTCCAGTAGGCCCATGATACTAAGATTATCTCTCCTGGATCTGTTTTCCAGGTCAGTTATTTTTTCATTGAGATATTTTACCTCTTTTTCCAATTTTTCATTCTTGATGTTTTGTTTGACTGATTCTTGGTTCCTCATAGAGTTATTCACTTCAATTTGGTTGATTCTAGTTTTTAGCAAATTATTTTCCTTGGTTGGTTTTTGGAGCTCCTTTTCCATATCACATTTTTTTTTAAGGAGCTGTTTTCTTCATTGTAATGTTTTTCTAATTTTGCAATTTTGACTTTAAAAGAATTATTCATTTTATCTTCTATCTCTCTAATTTGCTTTTCAAAGTTCTTTTTGAGCTCATCTAAGAATACTTTCTATGCTTGAGAACAGTTTCCTGTTGAGGCTTCAGCTGTGGGTGTGGAGTCCAACACTGTCTCCCTCTGAATTTGGTTCCTCCCACTCCAGAGTCTTTGTCTTTGCCTCTGCTTTTCACCCATTTTGAGTCAGGGCCCTAGCCACGCCCTTCCTCTAGGGTTCCCAAGCCTTTGCTGTTTAAAGTTTTGCCCTGGGGCAATAATTATTATGTTTTCAGGGTCAGAGGGGAGAATTGGAGCAGCCTGGGTTCACTCTGCCATCCTGGTCCCTGGAAGTCCAGATAGGGGCTTTTTAAATTTCTAGGCTTTGGATTGGTAGTCCCAGGAGTAGCTGCTACCCCTGCCAGGGGCCCTGAATTTGATTCTTACCCTGCTCTGTCCAGTCCCAGCCCTGCAGTGATAGGACTGGCAGTGGCCCTTGTGGTTGGAGGGTCAACTTGCCGCCACATTGATCAGGCCTCGTCTGGGCCTTTGTGCGCCCTGGCGTCATCTTCCGGGCCTCTGCCCTTTTGTCTTTTTTTTTTTTTTGTACCCCTAGCACTAGGCATAGTAGGTGCTTAGTGTTTATTGATGGAATGACCTGATTCAGATTCTGTGTGAGGGAACAAATCTAAGTGAAGGTTGCCACAAAATAACTACCCTAATAGAGAGAACATAAGTCTTGGAGTAAAAAAATCTGGGCTGCAGACATACAAAAGACCCTTAACCTAACATAACTTCAATTACCTTCTCTGAAAAATGGGTCTAAACAATATTTTCATTATGTACATGACAAGGTTGCAGTAAGAAAATTTCTTTGTAGACATTAAACATCACTAATGTGAGCTAGTGTTACTAAACAAATGATTTCTCTTTAGATGTTCTTTAACTTTTAAACATCTGAATTAAGATATCCTGCACCAACCCAGAAGATTAAATGATTCAGTTGTGAGATTTTTTTTTTTTTGGCATTTTGACTTGGCATTCAATTCATTCAATATTTCTATCTTTTTTTTTTTTGTAGTTTCAAAGTCAATATATTGAGAATGAATGTTCCTTAGTAAAAGTTTGGCTCTGAAATGCAGGGAACATACATAAGGAAGTCTTTATTTTAACTTATTCCCTTGCCTTTGGACTGAAAAAAATCACATGAAGGAAAATTCATTTTGCTTGGATATGTTGTTTATTTCCATATGTTGTATTTGTTGATTTGACATTTTTATATTTTACAGATTATAAACTATTTCTTTCTATTCTTGTTATGAATATATAAATACCTGACTTAAATGTCAATGTTAGCATTACCAAATAACCGATTACTTGTTTCTCCCCCTCCCCCAACTTCAGCCCCATTCCCCCACCCCGCATATAATTGCTTCTAATACTTGTCCTTACACAGGGTAGGAAATTTATTTACTAATAGGTCATATTCCTGGAAAAGATACAATAATTCAAAATGATATTTATTGAATCTGATTTTTTCATAGAAGTGTGTAGTAATAAATAAAGAAAAGAGCAGAAAAGTTATTTTTGTATAAAGAGATTTATAATAATCATCAAAGGATGTGGGATATTGTCTCTATAATGGATGAACATTTTGATGCCTAATGTGGGTAGTAAAATAACCTTATTTTTATGAACTGATAAAATATGTGTATGAACAAACACAGCTTTCAGATAGGATTTAGGCAGTTTTGGAAAGAAGATCTGTAGAACTTGGATCTCTTTGTCAACAAAATGGAGTGATTTCTCTCTGTGGGAAGAGTTTGATGTTATAAAGAAGAAGAAAAAGGTTTTTTATTTATTAAAACCTAGAGAAATATGGTAGTGTAAAAAAAACAGTTTCAAGGGTACCAAAGATTCAGGACCTTGTTGAGAACTCCTAAAGAAGAAAGACAGATAACTCCCCTAATCTGCATATATCATGTTTTATGGCTAAAGCTGGTAAAACTAAGAAAGTGAGAAATAACAGAACCATTTGGAAACTGAAATATGATTTTAAATGGATTATTGATTTGATAGGGGAAATCAAAGGAGTTGTGACATTCTAAGTGAGAAGTGAGTTGGTGACTGAGGTGAGTCAGGGGATTTGAAAGGTAAATCAGCAAGGGTTGATTAAGTAAGTTGATCTACTATGTGCCAGGTGCTGTGCAGAATTCTGGGAATATGAAAGGAGGCAAAAACTATTCTTCGCCTAAGAAGCTTACAGTCTAATGAAAAGCTACTTTGAAGCAAGGCTAGTTAGAGGCAGTTCCTCATTAGTTGGAAAGGATTGACTTCATTGGCTAAGAGCCCCAGTGATGGTTATTGCTCTTCAGCACCACTGAAAGGTGAAGCTTTTCAAACAAGCTTTTCACTTTCCACTACCATCTCTAGCTTGAGTTTTTTATCTTTCATTTTGGAAGACCATGACATCAGGGAGGTAATGCCATGATATTCATGTGAATTGGATTTAAGTGAGGGAGGGTTGTGCAAAGTCATCAGTCTCACTTTCTTCCTCCAGAGCATAGAATCCTAGCAAGTTTGGCTGAAAGCATGAACCTGAACTATTGTTGTGAGCTCTATTTTCAACGGGACAAATGGATGAATAAGTGGCAGGACTGATCTTTACATAATATAGATATAATATCTATGTAACAATATAAATTATATATCTATATAACAAAGATAAATAATTTGATGAATTTTCAGTTCTATGGTTTTAAGAGAACTGCTATTGCCAATAAGAGTTAACACGTTTGAAACTCCCTTTGGAGTAGTGGTAAATTGAAAGTTTTATAGGCCATGTCCAAGCAGAGAGAACGGGATTTCCCCAGGTAAAGGAGATCTGCTGTTAAGTAGTGAGAAGAGAAGTAGTTTCGTGTGGTCCAAATGTTCTTGAATGGACAAGTAGCATTGAAACCTGAAGTTTGGGGTTTGGAGTTAACCTAAGCATTTTCTTCCCTAATGGGTTTCTGAGTCTGGTTCCTATAAATGTGTGTGACTACTGAGTGCATTGGAAGAAAAGTGATCTGAATTTAGAAGTGTATTGTGATATATTTTATTATTTATACATTTGCTTTAATGTATTAG
Source organism: Petaurus breviceps papuanus (assembly GCF_028583685.1). NCBI lineage: Eukaryota > Metazoa > Chordata > Mammalia > Diprotodontia > Petauridae > Petaurus > Petaurus breviceps. The sequence continues at coordinate 8,222,058 of NW_027187345.1, forward strand.
TATTTATAATATTATTCTTTTGCCTTATTAAGCAAATGGTTGTGCTTGAGATCTGAAAGTGCCATTATTGTGCATGAATAGTTGTAAAGATAGAAAACACATTGGATGGGGAACCCAAGAACTAGAGTGTCAAGTAGAGGGTTTTATTGTCATTTAACAGGGATACCTTCTGGGGTCTTTTAGAGAATTTGAATACAACCATGTGGTGGCAGTCCATCTCTGGGAACTTAGACCTGCCAATATGAGAGTAAATTGGAAAAGTAAGCCAAATCCACAGGCTTAGGTGAGAGACTGAGTCACGGATGTTTATATAAATCCCATTGGATGAATTACACTGTAACACATTTTCTGATATGACATTGGGGGGCCACGGAACAAACCAACAGACAAATCTGTGTTGTTACGGAAAATAAATTATGTAACAGTAGTTTATATTCCTGATGTGATACTTAATTTTTAAAAATAAAAATGAGTACAAACCACATAATTAAATAATATCTGCCATACGGAGTTGTTGTGACTTAAGTTATTATTCAACCATAGCTTGCTCATATAAATGATAGCTATATATATATTACACACACACACACACATACACACACACTGTTCAGAATAAAGTTTTCATTGAAGTTTTTCAGTTATTTCAGAAATATCAAAGTAAGGGCCATCTGGTTGAAAATTTACATTATTTTGTTTGAATATAGGATGTTCAAACTAATTTTCTCTGGAAGATCTTAATGTTGCTGAGTTTAATTTCAGCTTAATTCACATCTGTTTTCATTTGCACAAATCAAAAGAGGATGAATGTCAATATCTAGGTCCTTATTTGCAAGCCAAATTTTCTCAGATGTAAAATGAACAAGTTTTTTTTTTTTTAAGCTCCAGGGAAGTGTGTGTGTGTGTGTGTGTGTGTGTGCATGTATAACAATGTGGAGTGGGATTAACATTTTTTATGATTCCTCTTTAGCCACTAAATGTAGCTTTCAAAGATATTTACTTCACTTGTTAATGAACCCAAAAAATTCCTTTATTTTTCTACACATCACATAAAAAGATGTATCATTCCAAGTATTCTCTGTGTAACAGAAGCATATTCGGTATTATTGAAATAATGTAGGAATCATAGATTTTTTTTCTAGTCATAAACTTGTCAGAGAGAAAAAAAAGTTTTTCTATTTGCAATTAGATGCTTTACTTAGAAAAGCTGTAAGAATTCACCAAAGAACTGAGACAATAGTTTCAGTAGAGTAGCAGAATACACAAGTCCACAAAAATTCCTAGCACTTCAGCACAGCAATTAAAAAAAAAATTCAAGAGGGAATAACAAAGAAATTTTATTCAAAGTAACTAAAAACATATAAATATTTTTTTGAATCAATCTACCAAGGCTCATACAAGACCTGTTGTTCATGTCCAGCTCTTTGGGACTCCATGGATTATAGCATGCTAATACCGTCCATAGGGTTTTCCTGGCAAAGATACTGGAATGGTTTTCCATTTCTTTCTCCAGTGGAGTAAGGCAAGCAGAAATTAAGTAACTTGCCCAGAACCACGTAGCTAGTTACCGAGCCCAGATTTGAACTCAGGTCTTCCTGACTGTATGCCCAGTGCTCCATCCTCTGAGCCACCTAGCTGCCTTTGTGCAGGTCACACACCACCTATATAGGTATAATTTTTAAAGAATTTTCAAAAATATATTTCCTTATTTGATATTTTATTTTTCCCAATTACATGTAAAAACAATTTTAATATTCTTTCCCCCTGAATTTTGAATTCCAAATTCTCTCATTCCCTTACTTCCCCCTCCTCATTGAGAAGGCAAGCAATTTTAACATAGGTAATACATGTGTAGTCATGCAAAACACATTTCCACATAAGCCACTCTGTGGAAAAAAAAAAAAAACAGACCAAAAAAAATCCCCAAGAAAAACAAAGTAAAGAAAAAAATATCTTTGATCTACATTAAGGTCCTACCAGCTCTTTTTGTGGAGATGAACATGTTTTTCATCATAAGTCCTACAGAATTGTCTTGGATCATTGTATTACTGAGAATAGCTCATTTATTCATAGTAGATTATCATATACATAGTAGATCATTGCACTATGTACATGTAGCACCAATGCAATATTCATAGCACCAAGGGCAACTGTAAATATGCCAGCATAGTGCTTAATTACAAAATATAACAGACTCTCCATATAAAAGACAGAAGCAAAACATTGATTCAGACACAAAAACTGAATCCCTAAACCAGAAAGCCAAATCCATCATAGTAGTTAAGTTAATAAGTTATAGTTAAGTTAAGAAGTTAATAAGCTATAACACCACAGTGAGCCACACCATCCTTTACCCTTCTCAGAAACAAATATTTACTCACAAGCTTAACTGTCTGCCTGAGTGTATCCTCTCCTCCTCTGTCTCTAACTGATCTGACTCCCAGCTTCCTCTGGGCTCTGCTCCACTTTTCAGTAAGCTCCTCCCACCACAGTCTCCATGTGATTACATTCAGCCTACCAGGGGGCAGTGAAGGTCTTTGAAGCAGGGAAAGTCTTCAAATTCCCTTAGGTTTATTAAGGGGCAAGGAAGATTTTCAAATTCCCATTACCATTGCAGTACAATGTTCTTCTCATTCTGCTCATTTTACTTTGTATCAGTTCGTGTAAGTCCATGTTTTTCTGAGAGCATCCTGTTCATTAAAAAATATACTCTTGAGAGAAATAAAGGTGACAAATACTAAAATTTAAGAGAAGCCCAGGAAGATATGAAAAGATGAAGAGTGAAGTATACAGAACCAGGAAAACAACATATATAATGGCTACAACAATGTTGGAAAGAACAATAAAACACAACTAAATATTATATAATTATTATGACCAAGTTTGTTTCCAAGTGAGATGAGAAAAGGTTGATACCTGCATTCACTGAAGAAAATGGATAATATTGTGGGATATTGTATATACCATTAGACAAAGTCAACATGATGTTTGATTTTTCTGTACTGCCTGTTGTAACAAAGTTTTAAAAAGAGAAAAAAAATGTGGTTCAACAAAGTCAAGTAACACATTTTCCCTTGAGATTTTGTTGAATTTTGCCATTATTTCAATCAAGTCCAAAAGAATGAGCTACAAACTCTTTACAACTATGTGAAAGTAAACTAGATCATTTACCAACAAAACTTAGGTTACATACAATGGAAAATGTTGGCACTTCCTTGTTAAAATTCAAGCAAGCAGTCATGGTTCCATGCTTTTATGGAAAAAATATAAATGGAAAAATGGAAATGGAAAAAATATAAATTGCAAAAGTGTAGAGCTACATATGCTATCAGTTATAAAGTTTTTTGTGATATTTTTTGTTTTTAATTTATGTTTTTCAACTATATTAAAATAAAGTTTATCAATTAAACAAAAAAGGGAGAGTTGATGAAAGCATTTTGCCATAATCTCTTTGTTCTTGTTTTGTTCCCATTGCCCTGACTGACACTCTGTTGTACTAATCTTGGTTTTGACATTGACTCTGGTTCCTTCAAATTCTGGTTTCTGACTTCTATTGCTTTATTTTTGTCTTGCTAGTTGGGACTCGTACGTATCCTTTGCCTTATATCACCTGCTTTCCTGTTTATTTATCTGTCTGGATACCTACACTGTCTTTTAGCTTAAATAAACTGGGATAGATCTCTGGCCCATGGTGAATTATCCTGGCATCCTATACTAGCCAGACTGCGTATCTCATTAGGGCTCCACACCTGTCTCCAACTCTCTGCTGACCTCTGATGTCCGTTAGCAGCATGACCTTACCTGTACAGATTAACCCTTGGTGTGCTGAAAGTAGTTGCCTAGAATTGAAAGAAAAATGGTGGTATGACTATTAGGATGATAAATCTTATCATTACTGCTGCATTATGATTTCTCCAGTAATGATAAGATTAAAGTGGGCTTTAGCAGTATATAGTCAACAATTATCCAAACATCTGTTTTACTCAACCCAGTCACCTGGCAAAATTTAAAAACTATCAGATTCAACTTGGCAACCGTAAATATGAAGCTTTGCCAAAGGATCATGTAAAGTTATTTGTATTTTTGTAACCTATTTGTCACCATACTTTCTCTACATGTTTCAGAGTAAAATCTCTGTGTGAGCATTCTGAGAATGGACTGAGTGAACTCATCTGAAGTTAGGATCATACGACTTACTATTTCCTCCCTGCCTCTGATTTGAAATCATTGCATTCCTTTTTACTTTCTTTAAAATGAGATTGCCTCCCAAATCGATAAATACAAAATCAGAGGAGAGGATAATGGTCCACTTCTTTCTGAGTTTAAAATATCTTTATAAAGAAACCATATAAGCAGGGCAAGTTTGGCCAGGAAATGCAGCAGATTGAGTATTAAATGACACCAGACAAAACAAGAGAATGTTATGAAAGATCTGTGGTGGAGTTTAGACTCAAAGGCTTCTATTTAATTCAAACCACATAACAAATTATGGTGATATCATTAAAATAAATATCCCACATGGGCCATCCCTTGGCCTCCAATATCAAAGCACTTACATCATCTTTGCATATTATATCAATGGTATTTTCCATAGTTAACTAAAAGGTCACAACTCTGTCAGTAATGAAATTCAGGCCCTAATCAGGATGTTCCCAAACACCACAGAAAGTCCTCAGTGTAATTTGGGAAGAATTTTCTCAAAACAGACAGACCATGGGAGATCAGTCACCTTGAACAGGGGTCTAAACTAAAGTTGGACTAAGAGGAATCCACTGCAGTTTGCAAAAGTTGGAGAAGATCAGTCCTTACCCCTGCTAATCCTAGGGTATTCAGGAGGGTGAGACAATCCATTGGTTAATGCTTAGTTCCTGAGCTGGTTTAAGGTACCCCCAAGACCAAGCCTTCCCCTTATAGAAGGGAAGCTCAACTTAAAAGTCAACCCTACCTCTTGGTGTACCCCTAGATTACACATGCTAGTCCTGGGCCAGATTCCAAGACAATCCCAGACTCAACCTACAACCCAATTTGGCCTGGCATACAAATACTTTTGATGAGGGGCTTGTGAGTTACCATTTGCCCTGGTATTTATTTACATGTGGTTTAGAAGATGTGTTTCAAAGAATAAGTGATAGAAAGACCCAATTGTCAGTATGGTTTGAAGTTCTTAGGACTATTTTTTCCTTACCCTTATTGAAGTATTGGTCTATGAGTGGCTCATTTTGTTCCAATTCCCAAACTTGAAGTACAAGTTTGGTCTGAATCAGGCCTGGCCTATAACATTTGGTGTAATTGGCAGTACTGGATGGGATGGCCTCATGAAAGTGAAGAAAGGCTGTTACAAAGGAAAGTGAACCCTATAACTGCTGTCCTTCTGGCAGTATGGTCATATTGCTATTCAGTTATTTTTCAGTCACATTTGACTCTGTGACCCCATTTGGGGTTTTCTTGGCAAAGATACAAAAGTGATTTGCCATTTCCTTCTCCAGTTCATTTTACAGATGAGGAAACTGAAGCAAACAGGGTTAAGTGACTTGCCCAGGGTCACACAGCTAGTAAGTATCTGAGGCCAGATTTGAACTCAGGAAGAGGAGTCTTTCTGACTCTATGCCTAGTACTCTATCCACTACATGATCTAGCTTCCCCAGATTGAGCATCTCCCATTGCCCCTTGGGCATTACAGAATATATGGACCCTCTGAATCTAGAAACAGATGTGAATGTGTTCTATGTCTTTAAGAACTATGCCCTGAAGATGATAAATGCTATGAACTGTCATGTGCTGAATTTGCATAATTTTTGTATTTCAGAGTGATAGTGATCTCATGGCCTGCCATCTGTAGTAGAGTTCTGCTCTCCTTTAAAAATTTAGAGCTTGTCTAAGAATTCTGCTAAAGAAATTGCTGAGACTTTATGTTTTTGGTGGGGGGGGGAGTCATTGGGAAGTTTGCCACGTGGACCTTTTTGGGAATGTTGAGTATAAATTACTTAGGGAGGTATCTGAAAAGATGCTTGATCCTCCCAAGGGGTCTGAGATCTTTCCAGAATTAAGAATATGGTCAAATATGTTGAATACACCCCAGTTGATTTGTTGAGAATGGTAGGGTGAGGGTTTTATCAGATTAAATTTTTTTTAAAAAAAGATGTTCATTTTTGCTCCTAACCAGTGGAGATGGTTAAGGCGGCACCTTTGAGGGGGACTCCAATTTCAAGTTGGAAGGGAAGCAGTAGTGCCCAGACATGGAGAGAGATTACAAGGCTACAGCATGTGAGCCATTGCTAGGCCTTCCACAGCCCTGGCATAGAGAGGCAGCACTCAGGTCCCAGGAATGGTGGTACCCTAGCAGCACCCTCATTCTTGGACAGGGGATTCAGGGGCAGCACTCATGAGAGAGCACCTCAGCCCTGGGGCAGGGAGGTAGCATTTGGCTCTAAAAGAGTAAGCATCGGGATGTGAGGGTCAGGGACAACAGATAATAGAGTGGACCCCAGCAGTAATCAGTCAATCAATAAATAAGCTTCATTTAAGTGCCTACTATGTGCCAAATACTGTGATAGGGACTGGGGCTGTAGTCAGTCAATAAGTATTTATTAAATGTTTATTATGTGCCAGGCACTGTACTAAACACGGGGATACGAAGAAAGACAAACACACAATCCTTGCCTTTAAGGAGATCACATTTTCATTGGGGCTACAACATGTAAATAACTACAGTTATTTATTTCCACATCACAGGGGTTAGGCGACCCTGCATTCTGGAAAATACCATCAAATTTGGTTTGCACCAGAGAAGAAGCCTAAGTTATTATGGCATTAAAAAAATAAGATATGTTGTTGTTTTACAATACTATACATATATCTTATGCATTTCTGAGTTTTTAAACTTTTTCTGTGTCTTCTGCTGGCCTTTGCATGCTGTCTGCAGCTTCTGCAAAACTACTCCCCAAATTCCCATTTAATTTCTCATGTTGAAACCGCAATGGGGAAAGTTGAGATGTGGAAAGGATAACTGTATGTTCATACAAGATGTCTACAGAGTGGATGGAAGGTCATTTCAGAGAGGAGAACAGTGAGAGGTAGACTGTGAAAGGTCAGGGGGATTCAAAGCTGAGTTTGGTAGGAATTTAGGGAATCCAATAAATATGAAATAAATACAAATACAAAAAAATGAGACCATCTGTACTTTAAAGGGGCTTCTAATAGTGGCAGAAAGCAGCAGAATGGTCAATGACAGAGTGAATAGTGGCAAAGGTAAGCCTAGTGTAGCCCTTTGCTCTCTGTGATCCTGAACTGATGGAGCTGCTGCCAATTCGGTTACTGGACAATTCCTTCCAAAGGAGGGCTTGGTAAAGACTTGGGTAAAGTGATGCAAAGTGAAATGAACAGAACCAGGAGAACATTGTACATAGTAACACCAATATTATATGATGATCTACTGTAAATAATGTAGCTCTTCTCAGCAATACAATGATCCAAGACAATTCTAAAGGACGTAAGATGAAAAGTGCTGTCCATCCCTAGAGAAAGACCTGGTGAAGCCTGGATTCAGATCAAAGATACTTTTTCTTTACTTTATTTTTCTTGTGTTTTTTTTTGTCTGTGTTTTCTTTCACAATATGACTTATGGAAATATATTTTGCATGACTGTACATGTATAAACTATGTCAAATTACTTGCCTTCTCAATGAGGGGGGAGGGAAAGGAGGAAGAGAATTTGGAACTCAAAATTTGAAAAAAAGAATGTTAAAATTGTTTTTACATGTAAATTGGGTAAGTAAAATATTAAATTAATAAAAAATTAATCTATAGGAAAACAAAACTACACAAACAAACAAAAAACCCCAAAGGAGTGCTTGGAAACTACCTCACTGCAGATGACCATGATCCATAATGAGTTTCCGTGACTGTGACAGAAATCTTTGTATTGTTCTGATGTTTTTGGTGCCAATTCTGCTCATATTCTCCACTTTACCAACATTCACTGCAAACATTTTGCATCATCCACCAAATGGACCAGATTGCTGAAATCTGTGAATTGTTCCTTCCAAAGTAGAGAGGTGAACACTGGAATTTACGGTCCTTTTCCTCTGTATTCTGGTACTTCTTCAGTGGGTGTGTGCATTAATCCTTTTTGTTTTTTAATCTTTCTGTTGTTCTTTTCTTCCTCTGGTGTTGCATATACTAGACTTTTTGCTTTGAGGTCAAATCCAGTAATAGCTCTAAAGCCATGGAAGTGGTCACAAATCCTTTAGAAGATCTTTAGGACTTTGTTACCAAAGGAGGTCACAGGTGAGGGTAGGCTAACTTTTCCTTAAAAGGTATTGAAATTGCTTTTAAACTTAATTGATCAGGGAGACTATGGCTTGAAATATTGACTTCCTAGTGATTGCATCCTGGTGACCTAAGTTCAAAAGCTAGTTGTGCAAGAGAAATCCGGAGCTCATCCCTTGGATTTCTGACTGGTGGATCAGCATTGACAACACAATGGCAGGGAATGCCCTATGTTGTGTCCTAGCTGAATATCTTTTCCCTACTATGGCTAAGTAAACCTTTTATTAACAGTTAGACCATTTATATCATTTTCTTCCAATTCCGATCCTGAAGAACCAGACTGACTTGAGTCAGGTATATCTTACAATGGGTTTCCTACCCTTCAAATTATATCACACAGCACCACCACCCTCCTCCTAACACTCCTAACACAGACACTCTGCTGCTACATGTAGTACTTTAGTCTCAGATTATAGATACACATAGAACTGGGGTCCTAAGGCAAGGACCAGTGGTGATATTTACCCAAGAGTATGCTGGCATACTTGACCCAGGGTCTGTGCATAGATCTGTGCGGGATCCCTGGAGGCATCTGAATGGCTAATCTAGGTTTAAAGATACCTAATATGTTCATTGGAAAGCAGAATACCAGTGAGACTTCTCCACTTAAATTCTATGTATTATTCTACCTAAAAGGGGCAAAAATAGAGTTCTGCTATTCTTGACTTTATAGAAGGGACAACTTCAAGTTAATCACACCTTCATCCAGTTCCATAAGAATAGAGAGTATAGGGCTGCTTTGATTAATATTTTCAGCACTCGGGGCTTTGAAATTATGAAACTGGGATATGCCCTTGATCCCAGAAGATCAGATGTTTGCTTCTATGCATTTGGGAATGTCTCTTTGCAAGAAGGCTAGACTGCAATACTTCGTATCTTGAGAACTTTCTTCTTGACAATAAAGATGAGTCTGTGGACATTTCATCAGAATCTGTCAGAGGGCATTTAATTGTGCTCTTGGGGTTCGGGGGGGGAGTATCAGAACCAACTGCTCTTTTGGTGAGATTTCAGACTTGATCATCTTTTCTAGATTTGTGTTGTGCAAATAGATGCTTACTCCAAGCTAGCCATCTGTTTTTTCTCTAAGTTTAATATTGCGTTTATGAGACTGAAGTATTTGCTTCCATTCAAAAGAAAAATGTATATGCTATTTAAAAGTAAACATTTTGCCCTTTGCCCAAAGGCCAGCTAGACAACACATGGTTTAGCCTTTTGTTTGCAGGAAAAGGGGAGGGGACCCAAAGGAGACTCTGAAATGCTCAGAAGTGCAGCAGGGATCTTGGGAGAAGACAAAGGGAACTTTGTTAGGCTGTTGCAAGTATGAGCCAGAAGAGGGATGAGCAAGTGGAAAACTCTATCTGATAAATAGTTTTTTTTTTTTAATCACTTATGCTATCTTGCATGCATTCACACATTTTCTCAGAGAGTTACATGTTTGGGATACTCCCAAAATGGGTTTGAGCATTCAAAGAGCTTTTAGGGGAGGAAGCTAGACAGGACTTTAGAGGAGCCTGCATTGCTGACAGTGAAACATCCCAAGATGCACAGCCTGTTTGAGCCTTCCCCAGTATGTTATTTGTAAGGATTCCAGCTCACAGCTCGTGCCAGATTCAGAGTTTGCTTCGTAGCAGGATGAATAGTTTCCATTTCCCAGTGGAGAACCAGCCCTTCAAGAGACTGCTCTGATTTTCGACTGAATGAAACAAAAGAAGGCTCAGCCCTTCATTTAAGTCAGGGAGCATAGTACCTCATATGCCAAAAGGCCTTTTGCGATGTCACAGAAACCTTGGTGACAGCCTGGTTACACATTCCTGCAGATGAGAAGCATAGTTCCCCTTGCAGTGTCCCATTAAATAAGTATCTCTTTAGGCATCTGGCAAAGTTCTCTAGACTTCTTTTTCATTTTTCTACCCTGATCCCAGTGTCCCAGAGTTTACTTTCTTCATCTATAAAAAGAACACCTAATCATTTGTTGATTCATTCACTGAATTATTCACATAGGATCATAGATTTTGGAAAGGACCTCAGAGGCCATCTAGTCCAAATCTTTTATTTTACATCAAGAAACTAAGGCTCATGGAGGTAAAAATGACCTGGTCACGTAGGTCATATGTATCAGAGGTGAGATGTGAACCAGGTCCTCTGACACCAAAAGTAGTGCTTCTGTCACACCTTTGTTGAGTGCCTGCTCAGTATTTAGCTCCAAACTATGCACATTTGCTTTTACAAGAGGAAATGGGATGTAGCCGAGAGTCCTGAACTTGGAAGCAGGAGGAACCACAAGTTGGATCCAGCTCTTTCCCTTATTAAGCTGTGTGACCTAGGACAGGTCTTTTTTTTTTCTTTCCGAACTTGACTTCTCTGATCTAGAAAATGGAATTATGATGGAATTAACATTGGATTTGGAGTAAGAAAACTTGAGTTCCAATAATGACTCTGCCACTTATCAGCTGTGTGACCTCATACTTCATCTCTTGGAGACTCAGTTTTCTTTATTCTTTTTTTGCTTTTTGGAGGGCAATTGGGGTTAAGTGACTTGCCCAAGGTCACATGGCTAGTTGTTTGTTTGTGTGTGTGTGTTAAGTGTCTGAGGCCAGATTTGAACTCGGGTCCTCCTGACTCCAGGGCCAATGCTCTATTCACTGTGCCACCTAGCCACCCCGGGGACTCAGTTTTCTTATCTAAAACACAAGAGGTATTTGGTGGGAAAGAGCTCTGAATTTGGTGTCAGAAAACCTGTATCCAGATCCAGCATCTATTCCTTATTCACTGTATGACTGTGAAAGGGTTATTTGACCTTGCTAAGCCTCAGTTTTCTGAACTATAAAGTGGGGCCAATGATATTTTTACAAAGGTAAATAGAAGATAGACTAATATAATTGTACAGGATATGTCCATGAACTCCATTTCCATAATGTTCACAGCCAAGGAACCTTTACACTTTAGGGAAATTTTTCTGGACTATGTTTCCAAGAAGGCTAAGAATAAAGCCCGCAGCATAGTGCACAGTGTAATGGTGCTATCTGGTGAATGGTGATTGGCCTAGAAAGCTCTGAGTTTGGGAAGGTTAAGAGGTACTACCAGAGTGTAAGAGTAACAGAGTAAGAGGTCTCCAGAGTGGCTGACTCAGGTTGTAGAGATGTAGGAGGCAGAAGAGAGAAAAAAACAACTACATGGAATGAAAGCAAGCAATGTGGCCCTGGCTGTGATGTCTTGAACTCCAGCATCTGGCCTGAATTCTATGGCTTTGAGAACTGCAATAAGAGGCTTCAGGGATTTCCAGTCTTTCTGCTTGCTACTCTAAGATTGAATGGGAAGATAATGAGTCTGAGTAGCTTTGGTCCTTAAACCAATAAATTTTTATCGACTGACTGATTGACTATCGACTGTTCCATCACCTAAAATTAAAATTCCTCCGTCCTTCCCCAATTATATTGGGAATACAGAAGAATTAAAAGGGAAAGTTGACTTGTACTTCTCTGAAAGTGTGGAAGATGTCAGTCATCTGTGTAAGGGTATAGTGTTTCCTAGGCAGCTAGGTAGTGCAATGGATAGAGAGCTGGGCCTAGAATCAGGAAAACATCTTCCTGAGTGCAAAAAGGCCTCAGATACTTACTGTGTGATCCTGAACAAATCACTTAGCTCTGTTTGCCTCAGTTTCCTCATCTGTAAAATGAGGCAGAGAAGTAAATGCCAAACCACTCTAGTATCTTTGTCAAGAAAACCCTAAATAGGGTCACAAAGAGCTGGATGTCCACTGAAAATGATTGAACAATGGGGAAAGAATGTTTACTGTTTGCTGCAGTTCCTTATTATTTACCTTGCCTTTCTAATTATATGCCTGTTGTTTGAATTTCTGTGCTATATCATTTGATGTGGTCTGATATGTTATTATTTGGCACTCAAATCATAGTTTGAATGCTGTGGATGTGACTCAAACAATATCCTAAGCCTGAACATAACTCAAAAAGATGTTACATTTGTGGGGTGTGTTCCAGAAATTTCTCTATTTTCTTTTATGTGGAATAAGGCCACCTGCTCTAGCATAGGAGGGATCCATTGAAGATTGAGCCTTTCCTTTTTTTTTTTAAATTCCTCGATGAAATTTGACAACAATTTTCCAATGCAATTTTTATTGACTGGGCCAGTTAATTTAAGCTACCATTAAAGTACTATCATTGTTGAAGTGACAGTGCTGAACTGTCATTGTATACTGCATACATGAGTACTGGACTAAATAATTCTCTTGGCTATGCAGATATTGGAAAACCAGTTATGTCAACACAGGAAGTGATCCTTACTGAGGACTATGAACATGGGAAGCATATATTCTCACTTGATACTGTAAAAGTTTTACTGCATGTTGTAGACATCTTGGGGAATGTAAAAGTACTGGCTAAGAGATACAGGATTGAAAACTGCTGTATGTATCATGTAAACTATCTGAAATGTGGATATTCCAACATCCCCCCAAAGATACTTTTTAATGCAGCTATTTGGGAACTGGTGCTCCCATATGGTGAGAAAGTTTAAAGGCATCCTAGTGAGACTAGTAATGACTGAAGACAATTTAAGGAATTGCTGGGATTTAAAAAAAAATCATAGAAGAAAACAAAAGGGATCACTGACTAGCAAGATAGTTTTGAAAGTTATATGTTGAATTTATTGTATAAGAGAAATGAACTGCACATAAGGCATAGTTTTTTGTGCAATTTTCTTTTTTTCTTCTACTACGTATATGTGCTCATTTTATTTGACTTAAGTTCAGAATAAAAATAACAACATTAAAACGAAAAAGAAAAAATGCCAAGAATACTGAGGAAGGGGGCAATTCCATCCTCAGCGACTCATGATCCAGAATGAACAGGCTCCTCATTGGTCAATGACCACTTGCTGATCACTCAGAGATATGTACAGCCACAGTTTTGTTATTTAATTCTGCCACCCCACCCCACCCAGTCACTGAGTGAGGCAAACATCATCCATTTGTTCTATAGGCATTTTAATTTTTAACTGTGATTCAGGTGATAGTCTAGGGCAGCTAGGTGGTATAGTGGATAAACTTGTGGAGAGTGAGTCAGGAAGACTCATCTTCCTTAGTTCAAATCTGGCCCCAGACATTTACTAGCTGTGTGACCCTGAACCAGTCACTTAACCACAATTACTTAAGAACAAAACAAAAACAAAAAAACTTGAGTACTTGACTAAATAGTCCCCTCTACTATTCAGGTATTGGAAAATTGGTGCATTATCACAGGAGTCAATCCTCAATGAAGACTATTGATTTAGGAAATGAAAGGAGTGTTTAGAGATAAAGGTCAGAAACTAAAAAGAAACCAAAAACCGGTCCTGCCTGGGTCCAATCTTCACAGGTACATGCTAAGGAGACTAAGGGAGGTAAAATCAGATCAGCCAGCTCTGACTGAAGAAACACAGGCTGAGCCTACTGAAAGATAAGCCTGAGTACAGACCTGCTTTTCTCAAAGGGACAAAGGATTTTGGGACCCACAGGCAAGGAGGACAACTTTGGGAATAGGACCAAAAGAACACAGCCAAAAAACCCAAGTTGTAGTTGGCTACAACTAAAAACTAGATGGACACATGCCCGTGGGGAACACTCAAGACAGGAATCTGGAGCTGTTTTATCAGAGACTGAATTCTACCATAGGAGATTAAGAAATAGAGTCAGGGTCAGAGGTTGTGCCAGGCCCCAGAGAACTTAGCCTCTGACCCATTAGATTTTCTTCCTTTTCCACCTGGATTCATAAAATCCTATGCAGCATAACAGTGAGGAATGAAGAGGTAGATTGTTCACTATGCTGGATAGTGAATTCCAAATGACCATTATATTTAGTGTCTATAGAGGGAATGGCTCTCTGTGTAACAAAAGAGAAGGATGTCACAAATCGGGGTGAACTTGGAATTCCCTAGAAAAGTTATTGCTATCAGCAAGGAGATAGACATCATGTCCATTTCTATGTCCAGACCCAGAAAATACCTCTAGAATGCAGATATTGATTGGCGAGAGCTCCAGCTTGTCTCATCACTGGTAGAGGATTGCAAGCAGGAAGCTGAGGCTCAGTGTCTGAAAGTTTTCATGACCCATAGCCCTCATGTGGAAGCTTTTAGAAATATAGAGACTTGTGGTGACAGAAAGCATCAAAGGAGCATTTAATCCTCATGCCTCAAGAGGGGGAGGGTGAGGGGCAAAAAAAGTTCCGCTTTGGTGACTCTATTGCCTGAGGAGTGGAAGGACTGAGTGGGAAAAATTCAGTTTGAAAACTGTTGTGTACCCCCTGCATGAATAGGATGTGGGGTGTTTCTGGAGAACAATGAATACACAATTTATGTCAATAACTCTGGATTCTTTTGAGATCAGTCTTAGAAAATTGCTCTCTAGGACAGAAGACCTCAAGGAATGTTTACGATCCCAAAGTACTCAAATCTCTATGCCTTGCCTGTAGTGGTAGTATGGAAGACTAAAAAGATCCAGGTATTATTGTTGATTGGAGATTGAATAAAAGAAGAACATGCCACACATTTAAGATGCCTGGGACTACAGATTAGCTAGCAAAGGAGTACTTAGCACTTTGTTTCAATTATTCAAATATTTAGCACCTTGTTTCAGTTCTTCAAGTGCCTTTGAGCCCTGCCTGTGATTTGGAGGTGGGAAGAACTTGCTAACACAACAGGAAGAACCACCATATAAAAGCAGGAGCACAAACTGGAACCAAGCAGAGCTGAGAAGGAGAACATTTACGGTATCTGGCACTCTGTTTGTCTGTTCTGTGTTGATTTGTGTTTGTGATATTTTGTCAAATAGAAGCCTTCTGTCTGTTGTTTGTGTTACTTTGTCAGATAGAAGGGTCCTATCTTTTGTTTGTCAGATAGAAGGACTCTATTGATTGTGCTACTTTGTCAAATAGATGCACCCTATCTGTTGACTTGTGCTGATTTCACAGACAGAAAGTGAATTGAGATGATAGTGCCAGCAATGTGTGTGAATATTGTTGTAATTCTGCTAAGCTTGATGTGTGTAGATATTGTTGTGGTTCTGTTAAGTTTTCTCTTTCCAGGAACGGAGACTTTAAAGGGCTTGAGGTGGACTGGTCACCATGAGCTTTGAACTGGACCAGGAGCTAGGAGCTGCCTACCTGTAAGTACAGGTGACAGTTGGGTGAATTCAGACAAGAGCTGGGAGCATGGAAGAGGAACCATGGAATTTGGGAGCCAGCCCTGAGGCAAGATGAAAGGACCTTTTCTTGGGTACTTAGTGCTGACTGACAAAATCATGATTTACTGTGACATGGGGGTGGAAGAAATGTGCACTTTGTACCCCTTAAGGATGATTGGAAGCTATTTTCCAATCAAGAAGAAAGAAGACTTTCTGTCTGACGAAATGAAGGCAATGTGACCTAGGGGTGGGAGATTCTTGTACTTGGCATCCCTTGAGGATGATTTTTCCTTAAGGATGATTGTGTTAAGGAGTTACTGAATGATATCTTTTATTTAAAGTATGTGGCCACTTTAGTGATAAGTTGTTATAACATTGTGAATGCTGTACTTTGGTTTCTGTGAATGTTTTGCTTTAGTTTACTGCTGAATAAATATAGAATTCACCATACTATGTGATCAGAACCTTAGAGCTATTCACAGCAGCAGTCCTCTGGAGATCTGCTTGTGCTTGGCTTTATAGAAGATAAGGAAAAGATGGTGATCATTTACCTGGTGGGATTCCACTAGTTTAAGCATGAGACCCAAGAAATGTCCTTTAATTTTTAAAAATTATACCTTTTGCTTTCACATAATTTTACTTTCTGAATATATCCCTTTTGTCACCACTGAGGAAACCTTTTGTTTATGTATTTTTAGTTTTCAACATTCACTTTTATAAAATTTTGAGTTCTAAATTTCCTCCCCTTCCTCTCCCCTCCCCAAGATAGCGTGCAATCTAATATGGGCTATACATGTATGATCATATTCATATTAGTCATGTTTGAAAAAAGAATCAAAACAAAAGAAAGAAAAAAACAAAAAACAACAAAAGAAAGAGATAATAGTATGTTTCAATCAGCATTCAGACTCCATAGTTCTTTCCCTGGATGTGGATAGCATTTTCATCATGATTCTTTTGGAATTGTCTTAGATCATTGTATTGCTCAGAAGAGCTAAGTCTAACAAAGTCGATCATCACACAATGTTGCTACTACTGTATACAGTGCTCTTCTGGTTCTGCTCACTTCACTCAGTATCAGTTCATGAAAATCTTTCCAGAAAATCTTTCTTTAAAAAAAAACAGATTTGAAAAGAAAAAGAAAAATCAAGGCCAACAAAAACAGCCAACAGGCCAATGGTTCAGTTTGGGACACATTGAATTTGAGAGGACATCTGGTTCAAGATGTCCAACAAGTATTTGGTGGTACAAAACTAGAGGTCAAAAGAGAGGTTAAGGTTGGATATTTAGATCTGGAATTCATCATTATGGAGATGATCAATGAATCCAGTGAGTTGATATGAATACCAAGTAAGAGAGTATAGAGGGAAAAGAGGACAGAGACTTGGAAGATATCCATAGTTTGTGGACCTGAATGAAGGTCCAGCAAAGGAGAATGAGAAACAGTCAAGTATAAGATAAGAGAATAAGGAGAGAGTAGGCTCAGAAATCTATAGAACTGAGTCAGTCTAAGCTGTCATGGAAACTCCCAAATTCCCCAAATCCCGTGTCTTGGTTATGGGTCAAGGGGGCTTCAAAAGGGTAGGTCAAAAGTTTTAATATCAACCTGATGTCAAACATTTTTTTTAACTTTCTAGACAATCAGAAGAAGGCACACCTATGCTGCTTGAGACTTTGCTCTGTCATCCTGTTAATCACCATAAAGACCCCATCAGCTCTCACTGAGTTTTTGGTCAACTTTTTGGCAATTGCTATCCTTGCTAATAGGGATAACTACATGACTCGGTGGATAGAATGCTGGCCTTGGAGTCAGGAAGACCTGAGTTCAAATTTGGCCTCAAACACTTACTAGCTGTGTGACCCTGAGTAAGTCACTCAATCTCTCTTTGCCTTAATCCACTGGAGAAGAAAATGGCAAACCACTCCAGTAGCCTTGCCAAGAAAACCCCGTAGACAGTATGGTCCATGGTGTCATGAATAGTGTGCTGTGACTGAATGACAGTAACAAAACCTTGCTAATAAATGAATCAGGCTCAAAACTTTGTCTCTCCAAATTTCTCTCTGTGCAATAATAAGCTTGCTTTTGATGCATTCAAATAAATTCCATTCAACAATTAAGTTTAGAAAATATCTATTGAGCAATATGCTTGGTGCTAAGGATAAGAAGACAAACATAAAAAAATTGTCTTCAGAAAGCTTATGCTCAATCACTATTTAATATTTTTGTCACGAAATATTTTATCACTAATCACTAATTTAATCACAAAATTCTATTACTAATATTTTTATCACCCTGAGATTTACCTTGACATTGTATTGTTTCATATTTTTATTACCAATAAAATATAATATATAGCATATTCATATATTGTAAATATATTTATTATAATACATTAAATATATTTATATAGAAATTATATTGCTATTGGATAATTTAATATATTTATTATAAACATATAAATAATATAATATATAACATATGTAATATATAAATAAAAATATTAAACAATACAACATCAAGGTAAATCTTGGGAAACTCCACTAAAGCCTTTTCTCTAAGTTGGGAAACTCCACTAAAGCCTTTTCTCTAAGTTGGTGTCAATGCATCAATGACTAATCTTTGTGTTTGGTTATTTAACCAATTCTGAATCATCCAACTGTGCTATTGTCTGGCCAACTTCTCTACATTTTGTCTACAGAGACACCACAAGAGTCTTTGCCAAATGCTTTGCTAAAATCAAAATATACTATCTCAGCAACCATTAATATGGCTAAAAACCAAAGGTACTATTTTATTAGTAGAAAAGCATTGAAGATGATTGAATTAACAAGTACCTAAAACACTATTTCATATTTCTTTTTAGAGTAGGTGATATTGGAAGGAACTTGATGGAGGTGATCTCAGATCAAAAGATTCGGATTTGGATCCGCCTTCTGATTGTCTAGAAAGTTAAAGCTTTGCTAAGAATTGTGCAACAGTGGACAGGTTATAACCTCTCAGCTTCAGTTTCTTCATCTCTAAAAAGGAGATAATGATACCACCTGCCTCACAGTGTTGTTAGGATCAAATGAAATAATATATGCAAAGCACTTGCAAATCTTAAAACCTAAAATTATTACTATCATTACTATCTGAGATTCAGTTTCCTCAACTGTAAAATAAGAAGATTGAACTCTATAGCTTCGAATCCTATATATTCCATAATTTATTCCTTACTAAAGGTAACTAACATAGCAGCACTTGATTTTTAATGACAATAGACCACATGACTGATGTATAAGTAAATTAACAATAGCATCAATGTTAAGAGAAGAGATTTATGAGAAGTCAAGAAGAGAAATTTATGTATGTGCAGGAAAGAGGTTTCTTTTTATTTTTTTTTCTTCCTTCCTTTCTTCTATGGGGTGGCAATGTTGGGGAGAGTATGCAACTACTCCTGATCATCCCCCTCTGTCCTATATGAGACAGAAAACAGTCATGAGTAATTTGAATAATCCCACCCAGTTGCCTTATGGGAGATTTGAGGGGACTGAGAGACATCTAGGGGAGAAACTGTGATGATCTACCAAGCTTGTAGACTATTAAGGTCTATTGCTCACATCAGCTGAAGATACATTGTTTGTTTCCCTGAGGGACATAACCCATAAGCCTTTGGGTTCCCCATGTATGAATATGGAATTAGTGACTGAGATGATTTGGAGATGACTCAGGCCAACTGTGAAGCCAGAAATTGGAAGAAACTGTAGCATCAAGAGAAAGATGGCAGAGTTGGAAGTCCTTTGTCTGGTATTGTGTTACAGTGGTTACACAGGGGAAACAGTGTCTCCTTCCAGGGCAAGAAAGCTTTGAAATATTCCCTTCCATTTGGTAGAACAGCGTCTATAGCAGTGACAGATTTTTTTGGCAAAGGACTCGTGACACCTGAGGATTTCTACTATGCAGACTAGCCAGGGGAATTAAAGAGGGGAATCATACTGATGCCACCAGCTGGGAATCATGCAGAGCTATAGAGGAACCATGCATACAGGCTCTGTGAGGAGCAGTACCTGCTGGGAAACCTACCTCCATGAACAGGCATGATTTAAATGACCAAAGCTCTGTCTAAACACATCACTGAGTCACAGAAGATGAGAACTGGATAGGAACCCAGTAGCCAACTAATCCAACCACACCTGAACAGAATCTCCAGTATCACATATGCAACAATGATCATTTTGCTTCTGCTTGAAGGTCTTCAACGAGGGAGACCTCACCAGATCACATTACTGTGTTTGGTCATTTAGGCAAATCTGAATCACCCAACCCAGTCTACTTTTAGATAACTATGGTTTCAGCAAGTTTTGCTCTTGGTTCGGCCCTCCAGGTGGAATCAGCGCTTATTGAAGGGTATCTACTTTTCATGAGTTCTGTTGGTTTGCTTAAATTCTCAATAAAACATTCTTTCTTTGGGTTCTCTGAACTGTGTTTCCAAGGAGAGTTAGCTGCACATTACACAGTGTCACATAGTGAGTTTCAGGCACAGAGGTGTGAAGTTCCCTCAGAGGATGCCCTATAAGAGCCCGTGACAGAAGGGTAACAGCTGGACAAAGAATGGACACAGGCATAAAATTA
This sequence comes from Petaurus breviceps papuanus, assembly GCF_028583685.1. Taxonomy (NCBI): domain Eukaryota; kingdom Metazoa; phylum Chordata; class Mammalia; order Diprotodontia; family Petauridae; genus Petaurus; species Petaurus breviceps. The sequence continues at coordinate 8,242,169 of NW_027187345.1, forward strand.
GCTTATGTTCCCATCGCAAATATCATGGATGTTTGTTTTTATAAAATTTCTTTGCTTATATCTCAGTTTGCTTGATCTCTGTGGCAAGTCTAGTGTCTCTGTTTACTGCGTAAATGGAAATGTCTGGAAAGTCCCAAAGATGCTTTTTGATTTTGTTTGGCAGAGTTAAACAGGCTGTCACTGCAGTACATAGAGTTCTGATAATTTGCATAGTCAAACAATAAAACCCAGCAGTTCCAGGCTTACTGTCAAAGGCTAAAGAGACAAAAGTTCAGTGGAAAAATTCCTATATGCTCAGAGACTGATATTTATTACAAGTCTTATGAATGAAACTCTTTAATGCAGTGTGTTCATTTTTCTTTATACTACTTCAAGGAAAAAGGTACAATCTTTGGTAAAAAAAGGTTATTAGAAATTATAATACCAAGAGTCATTCTCCAATAGATAATATGGAGAAAGATTTCAAAGGAGCTGTAAACTATAATTGGCTATGAATATGCCTCAAAGCACTATTTATTTGTAAGATAAATGCTAATGAAAGTAATTGAGGTTTTATTTCACAGCATGCAGATTGGCAGGAATGAAACAAATAAATCAGGAACAGTCAATGTCAAAAGGGGGAAGAAGGGAATCTTGGTGAAGCTGTGAATTGAATCCAACTGTTCTAGATATCAACGTCTAGTCTTCTCTCTACCTCTTCTAATGACTTAAGAATTCCATTAAGCAAAGTTTCTTTCCTCTATTTCATGTCGTCGCCAAGGCTTTGATCCAGTGGGGGCACTTCTTACATTCTTAAATAACAAGAATTATCAGAACTTAGGATGCATTCATATTTGAATGTATGGAAAATACATTGTAAATTATTCCAAGTTATCATTTATTTTTCGATAACTTGCAGAATGTCTACCTCATTGCAAAGCACCAAATGCATCTTATTTCATTTGATCTGCATGACAACTCTATGAGATAGGTGCTATTATTATCCCTATTTAAAAGAAACTGAGCCTCAGCATAAATGGCTTGCCTAGAATCACATAGCTACTAAGTATCTGAGTGGGATTTGAACTCAGGTTTTTCTGACTCCAAGTCCAGTACTCTAGCCACTGTACTATCTAGATTCCTTGAGGATGAAGAGCTGGCAGAAAGCCTGGTCCTTGCCTGCCCATCCCCTTACAATAGTCAACAAGACATGGCTGTGGGAACTTCCTAAATTCTGAGTATGTTACCTTGATGGATTACAACCCCTCTGTCAGAATGCTGTCAAGCTAAGGTTAAGATAGTAAAATACAAGACATGTTTGCAGGATTGTGAGTAAACTGGTTTGTCTGGATTGGAAGACTGGTGCAGTGGAAATCTGGGAAGTGGGGTAAGGATGACATGACAAAAGTGATGTTTTAAGGAAATCAATCAATGGCATGTATGGAGAGGGAATGCATTGGGGTGGGGACAGGAACTAGAAGGAGGGAGGCCAATTGGGAGGCTTTTGCAGCTGTTCAGGCATGAAGTGACAAAGCCCTGAATTAGATTGGCAGGGATAGGAAAGGACATATGGGAAAATTATTTTGGAAGGAGAATCACTTGAATTCATTACTAGAAAAGATGACACTTAAAGTGTAAATTTTTTTTAAAAGTCTATAAGACTTAATAATTTTAATGAATTATGAGGAGCTGACAAGCAGCATAGGGTAGTGGTTAGAGAGCTGTTCTCAGAGATGGGATGACTTCTGATCCACACCTACTGACAGCGTAGCCAGTGGTGTGACCTCGGGAAAGTCCCTTAGCTTTTCAGTGTACCAGTCAATTCTCTAAGACCATAAGTTATACAGAAAGTGGCAATTGGAGTTGGTAGCAGAATTCCTAATTCCTAATCCCCCAAAGAGGGAAAATTTGTGGGGACATCCTTACTCTTTGATATTGGTGTTTGGGAAGACAGACATGCTTATCTGAATCCTCATTACTGCCACTGTTGGAGAAAGGATACTGAGGTGTTTGCAACCATGGTATTCTGATGACAAGGGCAAGACAGTTACTAGTGAGAAGTTCCTCTTGTGGAGGGACCAGTGAGAAATAATATGAGCAGACAAGATGGCAGGCAAACTATAATCCCTCTTGAAGAGTCACTTGGGACTTGGTGTGGTACCAGAGGTGAAGGATGTTGTCATGATAAATTGGTAGAGGTTCTAGGCCTCAAAAGAGAATCTAGAACAGAGATGACTGGAACTTATGATGATAAGCCAGTCAAAGGTACTGGAGGACATAAGCACTGAGGAGAATGTAGCTGATTGGGAATGGAGAGTAGGGTTAAATAGTGGAGACCAGAACAGGCAACCTCAGATAGTTTTTACTGCTCTTCTAAGTGGGTATGAGCTCAGTCTTAGTGTTTCCAAGTCAGCCCTGCCCTCTTTTGTAGGGGTGTGGACTTGCAACTGTGTGTATAGAATATGTACCCTTGGCTCAGATCCAATGGGGCCAATTCTTATGTTCTTATGTGACAAGAATGTTCACAACTTCAGACACACCTGTGTTCAAAGGCATATACAAAATACATTCTAAATTATTCTAACCTAACATTTATTGGCTTATAATTTACAAAATGTCTATACCACAGCATTCTAAGCCAGAACAGAAAATTGAGAATTGCTCAGATTTCTATCTTTTAAAAAGGATTATGTGGTTGTAGCAAATATGTATATTTTTGTTTTTATTCTGTTAGACTTAATTTACATTGCTTTTTATGAGTCTTCCTGAATCTCCATAGTCTTTATATTAGCAGCTTTATGGTACAATGGCATTCTTAATATATCATTATTTGTTCAGCCATTCACCAGTCATTGACCATATAGGTTGTTTTGAGACTTTAATATATGAGAATTTTTGTGCATGTAGCTCTTTTCTCCCCCTTTAATAACTTTCTTAGGTAGTATGGTATGATGGAAAGAGCATTGCCTCTGGAGTCAGAGGCTCTGAGTTCTAGTCCAACCTTTGACACATTCCCTCTGTAATCTTGGGCAAGTCACTTAAACTCTCTGAACATCAGTTTCTTTATCTATAAAATGAGAGAGTTAGATTTCAGGAGTTCTCAACCTGGGATTTATGAATCCGTTTTTAAAATACTTTGATAAATTTATGGTTTCCTTTGTAATCTTATATATTTTATTTCATGCTTTCAAAAATACTATTATAAGAAGAGCTTCATAGATTTCACCAGACTACTACCTGTGGGGTCCATGACCAAAGTCCATGACAAAACAAAAGTTTTAAGAAATTTTGGAGTGGATAGCCTCTGAAATCCCTTCTAACCCTAGACCTATGGTGTGATGGAATACTCATTGATTGTCTGTCTTATCTATCATATCTATACACAATAAAGGCAACACAACTTTTTAGGTCACATCTAGATTAAAAAAGGAATACAGAACAAATATGTTGATATTGTTATTATTCAGTTAAATTTTATATTATATTATTTAAAAATTAAAAATTTTGTGTATATTGTTCTTATTCTGATTTCAACAAAATGGCCTCTACAAAAATTCTGTTCTTATGCTTCATTTTTATCCTTTCTTCTGATTTAGTATTGCAACTTCGAGTCATTGACAGAACACTGGATTTGAAGTCAGGAATTAACCTGGACGTAGGAACCTAAAATTGAATCTCACTTCAGACATTTATTGGCTATACTTTCTCTTGACCTCAGCTTCATCACCTTAAAATAGGGACAAAAATTAGACCTACCCCTCAAGGTTTTGGGGAGGATTCAATGAGAAAATATATAGAAAGAACTTTGCAAGACTAAAAGTACTCTGTTAGCTATAATTAATTTACATCTTACCTTTTAAGAAATTGATGATCTCACAGTATACAGATATGTAGAAATGACTCCCAAGCCAATATCCTCTTTGTTGATAAAGTTAATTTCATTCTTCTTTGATGATAACTGATGCATACTATGCACAATGCCTTCTAACCATCTTCCTAAGAACTTTTTTCTAATTCTCTTCTAGAAGTATTTATAAAATATAGTCATGAGAATTCTCTACAGTTTATACCTTTTTTAGTTTCTTTTACATGCTTACATGCACACACTCACACACATATATTATATAGATATATGTATGTATGTATATCTTGATTATGAGTCACAATTTCCAAAATGTTTTATCCTGTTCTTGTTTTTCCCTAAGGCTTTCTTTGTATTAAAGTAATCAGTTAAAATATAAATTGATTTAATTTGGAATGTCTCATTTAATTCTCCATTGAATTTCTCTACTACTAGAAATTTTAGCTGTGACCAAGAACTGTTCAGTTAGGGACCATCTACTCTCCCTCTCTAATCTTCAATCTCTATTTTTGTCATTTTTCTTTCTGCCTTCAATGTGCCAAAGTCTCCATTTAAAAGCCCTTACTAGATCTTACCATCCCCTCAAGCTACTATGTTCTATTTCTCAGCCAAATCCTTAGGAAAAAACTCTACACACACATTGTCTCCATTTCCACTCTTCTCTCCCACTTCTTACATTTTGAAATTTGATGTCATTACTCAATGGAAATGAATCTTTCCAAAATTACCAATGATATCTTAGTTGCCAAATCTGATGGTCTTTTCTTGTAATTCTTGACCTTTCTGTAGAATGTTGATTACCCTCTCCTCCTGGATCCTCTCTTTTCCTCCAGGTTTTCATGACACTGCTCTCTCCCGGTTCTCCTCTGACCAGTCTTATTAATCCTTCTCCATCTCCTTTGCCAGATCATTATCTGTATCACGTCCCTACTTGTTGGTGTGCCACAGGGCTTCTTGGGCTTTCTTCTTTTTTCTCTTCTTTTTTTGCCCACACTCTCTCGGTGACTTCATTAGTTTCCATGGATTTAATTGTCATCCCTAAGGAGACAACTAACAGATCAAGATAGCCAGTCCCAGACTTTTCATAAGTTTCCAGTACTACATTACCAACTGCTTTTGGACATTTCAGATTGAATGTATAGACCCAGGATTATAATAGAGTCACAGTTACAATTCCCTCAAAAGGATTTCAGAGGTCCTTTAGTTCAACACCTTTATTTTAGTGATGAAGGAAAGGAGACTTATCAACTTGCCCAAGGTCAGAGACAGAATTTGAAGACAAGTCCTCCTTATATCTCAAACTCACCATACAACAGAAAACTCAGGATTTCCCCTCTCCCCCCAAATCCATCCATATACTGAACTTTCCTATTTCTATCAAGATCACCACCATTCTTCTAATGTCCCAGGTTTGTAACCTTGGCCTTATTCTGAACTCCATATACAACATCAATGGCCAAATCTTACCTTTTATCCCTCCATAGTATCTTTCACATCTATAACCATCTCACTATTTACACAGCCACTGCCTTATTTCAGGGCTTCATCACCTCTTGCCTCAACTATTGCAATGACCTTCTAATTGACCAATGACCAAGCACTTCCTTCAATCTGAAACCTCTCCTGCCACCTTGTCATAACTTTTAGAGCCCTATCTAACTTGTATTTATTTTTATTTATTCTCACTATATTTATTCTAAATATATTTGTATATATACTTGTAGTTTTCTCCTTCAGTGCAGGGATTGTTTCATTTTTTGGCCTATGTATCTGACATCTAGCACAATGTTTGGCACACATTAGGTTTAACAAATGTTCTTTGGTTGATTTATGATCATCAACTGCTCTGGTCAAGTTTTGGCAGAGTCTTCCTCCCTGGAAAGACTTCAAGTGTGATCCTAGTGACAGCTGGAGGGTTCTGGAGAGGACCATCTTAGCTACAATTGGAGCTGCTCATTTTCACAAGGCTGGCCCTGAGGAGATGGATTCTTTGGTCATGGCAGTATAAGAAACAAAGTAAAATACAAATGACTCCCTGTCCCGAGCAGCCTTCTATTGTTTCTACAACAATAGTGGCCAAATAAGAGCAGAGAGTGCTAAGAATTTCAGTTTAAAAATCATTTATAAGCATAACTTTAACTGATGGGAAACTAAATCTGAGATGCTTGCTAGATAACAAATGACTTGACATAAAACTAGAGGATTTGAATAGTATCAATATTGACTTTCTCACTGCAAATGAAATCAGAAGATACATAAAAGTTGGAGCTAAAAGGGAGAATAGCTTATAGGCTTTCTTTGGAGAGATATATCAAGGAGTTGGTGGAGCTGATTTTATTATGTGTCCAAAAATAACAAAAAAATATTATTATAGGGGATATTTGGTCATCTCATATTTCAGTGCTCATGATGAATATAAGCAAAAGGACCACCATGAAGTAAAGGCAGTTTATGTGCCAATATCTGCTACAGAGAATGAGAAAGCAGAGAAATTTTATGGAGAATTGATGAGATTTTCCAAATTAAATTAACATATATTTTAATGATTATTGATATCAGTGCAAAGATTGCCACAAGGGAGGACAGAAAGAAAGAACAAACACTTTGAAAAATATGTTCAAGATTCAGACATGAAATAGAACAAAAGATTTATGGATTATATAGAAATCTCGTGCCTATATTGTATAAATACTTTCTTCCAGAAGAGGTTTGGAAGAAGGGGTGTGCTGGTAAATGTTTAACAAACTCTCAGAAAAAAAAAATGTACATGTGACACACTTTTCAGTTTAATCTACTTTTTGACATTTTCTTTTTTTATGTCTATGTAATCAACAAAACAATAAATCAAGTCCTGTTTTGTTATGTTTTCTGATTTCTGAGGTATAAATGTTCACACCAAAAATTTAACAATAAGCTCTTATAAGTCAGTTCAATCAGGCTTCAGAACACCCCTGGTTAGAGTATGAGTGTCTAGTATCAGTACCTAGGTACAGAGTATGGTGAGCACTAAATAACATCACAAAAGATTAAATTTGCTGTATCTTAATGCAGAATAAATGACTGCTTCCTGATAGTAGTCATTTCTGGATTAGGTATGTGTGTGAGTGTGTGTGTATGTGTGTGTGTGTGTGTGTGTGTGTGTGTGTGTGTGCTTGTGTTCCCATTTTGCAGGATCAACTTGTAGTTGAAAAACATAAAATATTCTCCTGGTTCTGCTCATTACACTTTGCATCAGTTCATATAAATCTTTCCAGGTAGAACCCTTTTTTAAACACCAGTGTTTTCCTGATAATTCTATATAGCTGTAAATTATTAGAAACCCATGATATTTGAAAAATCAAATTTGTAGGTAACCAAAGAATAATTACAGGCATAAATATACTAGCATATAATCAATAACAATTTTTTTCAAAAAAGTGGTATAAAAGATTATCAAAGAGATACATGACTAGAAAAGAAAGTAAACCATTAATTTAGCTGGAACTAGGGCTAAGCAATGGACAATAGGCATCCTGCAAAGGTATTAATGTTATGTTAAGAGACATGAAGTCCACCAGGATATTGGATAGGCCCTGTACATAAGATTTAAAGGACAACATGGTCAAGAGACACAAGGAATGAGAAGGCATGGATGGGTTTTATCCATACTGTTAGAGAGGTCTAGGTCTTTGAACAGGGTGTTCCCCATGCCTAAATACCTTTCTTTACCTCTTAGAATACCTTGCTTTCTTTAAAACTCAGTCTGAGCTCTACCTGCTACAGACAGTTTATCCTTATGCCCCCAGTTGCTAGTGCTTTTCCCTAGAAATTACAAATACATACATATATATGTGTATATATAAATTTAATTATATATATATTTCCTGTAATAAAATATCAATTCTTTGAGAGCTGGAATGTCTCATTTTTGCTTTTATATCCCATCACTTAATATAGCTTCTGGCTCAAAGTAGGTGTTTAATGAATCCTTGTTGAATTAGAGGGACTACTTACATCAATGAGCTTATAAATCCATTGAAGTGTAATAAAAATGTAGGCAGTTTAGGTATTTATGCTTTATTGGAGATTTACTCCACAATTGCATTATTTTAAAATTTATATTTGTTAAATGTTACCAAGTTTGCAATCATAAATATTGAAAACCTCTGTTCACATGAAGAAACAAGTGCTTATGTTTTTTGCTTTGTTAAAGGAGATATTCCATCAAACCCTACTCAGAGGCTTCATGGTTGCTTGGACTTAACCTTGGACGCCTGAAGGCAATGCCAGTGGAGTTGAAGCTTTGGCAAATGTTCCAAAATGGGGATAGCTGGATGATGACATGAATGATCAAATATAGCCTTATGTAAGAAACCACTTTAGCTAAATTTGGAGCAGCTCATGACCAGAAGTTTGGCTACTAGTGTTGACTTCTCAGAAACTCAAGAAGACTGCCTATTACAGAATGGTGTTGCCTCTTTGAAATTTGAATATGGGGGTATAGGATATTTCTACCAGTCTAGTTTGTGGTGAGTTGACTGAAAATCAATCTGAACAGTGTGCCTTTTAAAACAATCTATTAAAGGGGGCTGCTAGGTGGCATGGTGAATAGAGCACCGGCCCTGGAGTCAGGAGGACCTGAGTTCAAATCCAGCCTCTGACACTTAAAAAAACTAGCCATGTGACCTTGGGCAAGTCACTTAACCCCAATTGCCCTCCAAAAATAAAAGCAAAAAAAATCCATTAAAATTTTACTTTTCTTTATTTACAATAGCTATTCTATGTATTAAGTGATGATTTCTTCACATCATCTTCAGTTCCACCTTGCCTATTGGATATTTTAAGCTGGTTGTCCTGTAAACATCTTAAACTCGTGTCCAAAACAGAACTCATTATCTTTACTCCCAAACCTACCTCTTTTTTTCCTGAACTCCCTTATTACTAGCAAGGTCAATACCATGTATTCAGTCATCTAGATTTGCAACTTAGGTGTCATTATCAACTCCTGCTACTTAGTCACCCTATCTATTAAATCTGTGGCTAAATATTGTTATTTCTACATCTTACTACTCACACAGGCACTGCTGTAGTACAGGGCTTCATCACCTCTCACTTGGACTAGTGTAATAGTTTTCTGGTTGGTTTCCCTGCTTCATATCTCTCCCCATTCCAATCCATCTACAAGGTGGTTTCCCGTAATGTACAGGTCTAACCATGTCACCCTTTAGTCGTTAAACTCCAGAAACTCCCCATTACCTCCAGAACCAAATAGAAATTCCTTTGTCATTTAAGAGCTCTTCACAAGTTGACTCCTTCCTACTCTTCTTGTTTTCTTACATACTATTCCCCTCCATGTATAATGGCTTTGCTTTCTGTTCCTCTCTGGATACCCATTTTACAATCTACCATTCCTGGATTGCTCTCCCTCCTTACTTTTACCTCGCAGAATCTCTGATTTCTTTTAAGACTCAGCTCACAGTCCACTTGCCATAGGATGTCTTTCCTTTTCCTTTCACCACCCCAACTACTAGTGCCATCTTTTCTAAGGTTACCTTTCATCTACTCTGTACATATCCTCTAAACAAATAACACGTAAATGCATGCTGTCTCCACCATTAGAATATAAGTTTCTTGAAGGCAGGATTTTTTTTTTCTGTTTCTTTGTATCCCCAAAACTTAGCACAGTGACTGGTACAAAACTATGCTCTTACTAAATGTTTATTGATTGATCACAAGAACAAAAAATGCTTGACTCAGAAATGTCACAGTCTTATGGAATAATAATTACTATACTCAAATCTTTGATATAAATGCAAAGTGGTGAATTAGAAAGAATGCTGGATTAGGAATCAAGACCTGGGTTTAAATATTGACTCAGCTATGTATTACCCATGTGACCTTAGGCAAGTCACTTTACTTACCTCATTATCCTTTGTGTAAAATGAGGGGTTTGGATAAGATTATCTCAAAGTCTCTCCCTATATTAAATATGATTTATTTCTCATATACCTTTTGAATCAAGACATTTCTCTTATAATCATGGTGTAGCAGAAAGAATACTGGCCATGGAAATAATGAAGCAAGAATTTATTAAGGGTCTTCTATGTGCCACTCATTGTGCTAAGCACTTTGCAATTTCTCAATTGATCCTCTCAACAACCCAGGGAAATACATTTTACTATTATCCTCATTTTACAGTTGAGGACATAACAGGCATAGAGGCTAAGTGATTTCCCCAATGTCACACAACTAACAAGTATCTGAGGCTGGATTTGAACCCAGGTTTTCCTGGCTCTCTATTTTTTGGGCCCCCTAACTGCCTCTAGTTGCAGAGAATACCAAACTCTGGTATAATTTTTATTTTTTGGAGACAGAGGACCTGGCCTCTGAGGGCCACTATCTTCTGTTTGTGCTTTCTTCTCCCCTCCCCTTAACTTTGTGTCTGTGTAGCATAATATATAAAAGATTACACATGTTGTATTGTTTCTTCCCAGTATTACGTATCAGTATGTTATGTGCTTCTATATTGTCTTTGTATATTGTCTCATCTGTTTTGGAACAGATTATGCTATTTGAAGGCTAGGGACTATCTCTGCATGCTTTTTATGTCACTCTCAAAGGATCAGTGTGAATGTTTAGAAAGTTAAATAATCATTTATTTTTGTAGGAAGAAGGCACCTCATATTTCTCCCTCATGGAAGACTTCTCTCAGAAATGCATTTCAATTATAATCTGTAATGTGCATGCATAATCAGAGTTGCCTGAATATGACCTGAACAATCTCATGATATGGTGAATTCCCTGTCCCTGGAGATGCCAGGTAACCACATGCCAGGGCTGTTTCAGAGGTGTATCGTCCATATAGAAGTGGAGAGGTAGAGATTTAGACTAAAGGATTTCTCAGAACTCTTTATGATCTGGGATTCTGAGATTTTACTTTTTACCGAAGTGGCAGCAGATTGCACACGTGTTTTAGATTTGCTCATTTCAGTTACTAGAAATAAGGGTTTTGGTGAAAGACAAATGAATGCATATTCTTTCACATAGAACTTTGTTTGGGTCATACCACCAGCTATATCGTGAGGAGCAGTTCATTAATTTTCTGAATAAATTCCATAAGAAGAGATACTTTTGTCTATATTTCCAGATGTGGGAGCTACCTATTATGTTGGGAATTCAGTGATGCACTAAACCAATGTCTTAAAGAACACATGGAAAACAGCAATGGAATTGGCCAATTAGATTCTGCATGACAGGGTTACAATGGAAAAATTAAGGCTAGGAATAATCACAGATTCCACTTGTGTCTGGATGCCAGATGTGGGCAAAGTCAAAGCTACTTGTCAGACTCAGGTGTATGCACTATTAGACTAAAAACTTGTATTTGAGTGCTAGGTGACCAAAGTATGCCATGATCTCCTGACAATTCCAGCTATTTTTAATCCATAGAGTATGAACTGTTATTTCATAGGTTTATACTCTGGTACTGGAGCACCAATGGTATCAAGGACACAGGTATAAGTTGTACTTTATAAAACACATAATTAGAACTATTTGAAAATGACCTGGACCATCTGATGATGTAGCAAGTTCTCTGTCATTAGAAATGCTACTTGAGGCATATACATTGACTTGACCAGGTTCACACAATTAGTAAGCATCAGGATTTGAACTTAGGCATTTCAGACTTCACACTCAACATTCTATCTACTATTTCATCCAAAATCTACACATATCATTCATTTGGGAGGAAAGGATCATAGCAAGGATGGCATGATGATAACTGATGACAGAGAAGGCAAAGTTACTCAATTATTTTGCTTCTGCGGCCTGCTAAGAAGATTGAGCTTTGGACTGGAAATTATAGGAAAAATGGGTACTGATGAATTAATGTCAAAGATAAGTAATGAGAATACCTAGATGCCCTTGAACCCTTGATCAACTATTGTCAGTTAACCAAGGCTGTAGAAAATGAGAGATTATAGAGAATAAATGAATGATTTTATGATAGTAGAGTAAATAGGCTGACTTTTTTTTGCTTTTTAGAGGGGGAAGGTAGGGCAATTGGGTTGTGACTTGCCCAAAGTCACATGGCTAGTAAGTGTGTTAAGTGTCTGAGGTCAGATTTGAACTCAGGTCCTCCTTACTCCAGGGCCAGTACTCTATTCACTGCACCATCTAGTCGCCCCTGATTTTTTTTTCTTAAAAAGGGAAAATGGAGTTTGCCAAGGATAGATCCATGAAATTAACTTCAATTCTTGACAGAACTCTAGAATGTATTCTTTAAGAGGTATTAGTAAACATCTAGAAAAAGAAATAGCAATCACAAAGACTAAGCAAGACTTTGCCAAGAACAAGACATTTGTCTGGACATAGTGGCACATACCTGTAATCCCTGCACCCAAGGAGGCTGAAGCTGGTGGATGACTTGAGTTCAGGAGTTCTGAGCTGCAATAGGGCTAACACTAATTCAGTGTCCTCACTTTCATAACCAGAATGTAACCCCCTAGATGTGGGAGGCTACCAATTTGCCTAGGGAAAGGCAAAGAACCTAGGTTGGAAACAGAGGAGGTCAGAGTACCTGGGCCAATCAGCAGTGGGATTGGACCCAGGTGTGGCCCTGTACTTCCAGCCTAGGTGAGATAGACCCAATACTAAAAAAATTAAAAAGAATATTCCATACCAATTATATTTCCTTTTGGTTGTCAGGGTTATAGGACTGGTAGAACAGGGTAAATGATAGGTAGAGTTTAAGTAAGTAAATGGTAAATCTAACAACTAGATTTTAGCAAAGCATTTCATGAAGTATCTCATGCACTTCATATGGAAAAGGTAGAAAGATATGGGCTAGCTAATATTGGTAGGATAGGCTAGATATAGTTGTTGAAGTATTTAAAGGGCAATATGTTAAAAGTAGTTTTAAACTTTTTCTGCCTGACCCTAAAGGACAAAACTAGAAGTAATGAATAGCAGTTTTCAAGAGGAAGATTTTGACTTGATTTAAAGAACTTCCTAGAAATTAGGTATATCCCAACAGTGGAATGGGTTGCTTTAGGTTGCAATGAGTTCCCTGTCATTGGAATAAAATCCAGTTGGATGACCATCTATCAGGGATGTTGAAGAGAGGATCCCTGTTCAAGTGGTTGGCCCAGATGATCTCTGTCAAGTCTAGAATTCTGTGATCCTCATAATAAACCAGTATTCACTGTTCAGGGGTTAAAAGAAGCACCTCATATATTTCTTAATTCCCTCTCTGAATCACAGAATCTCAGAGTGGGACAGAACATCTGTACCCATCTGGTTCAACTTGCATCTGAATAAGGTTTTTTTTTTTTTTTTTTTTGGTATGTTACAGTACATTACACCAATAATTCATCATGGAACTTTAAGTCCACTAAAAGCCCTCAGGTCTTTTTTATATCATGAAATCACAGAATTGAAGAGTTGAGACCTCAGGACTATCTAGTCTAAGCCATACACTAAAGGAATCTCTTCTATAACTTAGCTAACAATTGATCATCCAGCCTCTGCTCAAAGACTTCTGAAGAGAGGGAACCCACTACTCCTTGAGACTTCTTGTTCCACTTTGGGGCAATCCTAATTGTTGGGGAGTTGTTCCTGACTTCAAGCTGAAATTGGCCTCTTTGCAACTTCCATCCACTACTACACACAATAGGTTGAGGAGTCTGTATGGATCCAGGTAGATCAACAAAAAGATCTGCCTTAAATCTCAGACTTTATGGGATACAATTTCCACTTTCTTCCTAGGTTTCCCTCTCTGAAAGCTCCTCTCACAGACTTGAGGCTATGTGCTAGACTCTGAAATACTCCCAAGACATTCCATTATTCATTCAATGATCTACTGGAACCTCAAAAGCAATTCATTATATAAAGACGGATACATGCAGTGTCATAGTACGGAATGTATCAGACCATAATGCCCTCTCCTGTGACATGATCTTGCAAATACTTCTGCAAGGTGACCAAGCCAGAAATAGTTGTTCATAGACACAGTGTTCTACTGGTTTTGAACTATGAACCATATCCATTGAAACTCAGTCATCTATCCTAAACATGGAGAGGTCATGGGGTTTTAAACTCTCAGTGGTGAGAGAATATTCCCCTGAAGATAAGTTCCTTAGGGTTACATCCCTCAGCACAATCCATTGGACATAACAGACACTTAATACACATTTGTTGAATTTAAATGACCTGCAGTGGCTAGTAGACTGTCAGGATTATGGGCCCAAGGAGAGACCATAGCAACTTAAATGCCACATGCATGACCCAGATAGAGGTCTTCTGCCAATGTTGTTTCACTGACTTATAGCCTTAAGTTCTAAAGAGGTATTAGAACAGGAAAATGCTGTATGGGCCCATAGTAGATGCATGTTGGTGAAAAGGGGACATGCCTAGCATGCTACCAACATAAAATAATGCTCTTTTAATTAGATCATATAGTAATGCCTTGTGCTTCATTATTAAGTATTCAATGACATCCCAATTGACCTTCCTTTGACTTGGGACTGCTGCTATAACATCTGGGTTTGTTTACCCCTAGTGAACTCTCTTTGGTTTTATTTTGATATTTCATTCTGTTTACCCTTTTGGAAGATCTTTTTATCATTCCTCTGTCTCATCAGTGTTCTTTCCCTCCAGTCTATTAGTTTTCTCTAATTACTGGCACATGTGGCTCCATCTCTGTAGAGAACAAAAATCAAACATTAACACATTTCTAGCATATACCGTATGATTGAGGATTAGACCACCTCATTTTAAAGGGTCCATGACATTTTAAAAGAATTTGGCACAATGATACAAAACATACAGTACATTCATAATCTGTGATTTCAAGAAGCAAAGTTATGTAGTGAAAATTATATCAGAATTGGGGTCAGGAAGGATCTACTTAACAGATTTTGAGGATGAAATGAGATAATATAAACTCGACATGTCCAAAACTGAACTCAACTTTCACCCCAACCCTTCCCCTTCCTATTTTCCCTACTGGTGCTGAGTATACTACTATCCTCCCAGTCATTCTTAACCCCTCACTCCTGTACAGCACTGCAATTTTCAAAAGAAGAAATCGAAGCTATCAATAGTCTCATAGAAAAATGCTCTAAGTTACTACTGATTAGAGAAATGAAAATGGAAACTTCTCTGAGATGCCATTTCATATCTATCAGACTGGCCAACATGATATAAAAGAAAAATGACAAATACTAGAGGAGATGTGGAAAAATTGGGACACAAATGCATTGCTGATGGAGTTGTGAAGTAGTCCAACCATTTTAGAAAAAAATTTGGAACAACACCCAAAGGGTTATAAAACTGTGTATACCCTTAGACCCAGCAACTACTAGGTCACTATCCTAAGGAGATTTAAAAACAAGGAAAAAGGATTTATACATACAAAAATATTTATGGCAGCTTTTTTGTGGTGGCAAAGAATTGGAAATAGAGGGGATGCCCTTCAGTTGGGGAATAGCTGACCAAGTTGTGGCACGTGATTGTGATAGAATACTGTTGTGCTATAGGAAATAATGAACAGAAAAATCTGGGAGGACATATAAAGTGAAGTGAGCATAACCAGGATAACATTGTACACAATAACAGCAATATTGTAATTGTGATCTACTGTGAAAGGCTTGGCTACAAGACAAGATCAAGACAATGATCCAAGAGAATTCCAAAAGACCCATGATGATCAATACTATCCACCTCCAGAGAGAGAACTGATGAACTCTAACTACAGATAGAAGCATACTTTCTAAAGCTTCTTTATTTTAATTTTTTTTTGCTCATCTTTTTCACAACATGGCTAATATGGAAGTATGTTTTTCATGATTTCACATGTATAATTGATATCAAATTGCTTGCCTTCTCAAGGAGCAGAGAGGTACAGGACATTGGAATAGAATTTGAAAGTTAACATTTTAAAAAATGATTGAGGGGCGACTAGGTGGCGCAATGAACATCTCCCATTCCTACAATGAGTTATCACATGACATGATGATAATGATTAGGAACTATCTAGACAGAATTATAGAAAAACTTTTTACACAAATAAAATCAGATTTAAATAATTGGAGAGATATTAATTGTTCATGGGTATATAAGACCAATATAATAAAAATGACAATTTTACCCAAACTAATTTATACATTCAATGCCATCCTCATTAAATTACAAAAATAAAAGTTTTAATAAAAAAATCATTTGGAAAAACAGAAACTCAAGGATATCAAAGGAAATGATGAAAAAAAATGTAAAGGAAGGAGGATTAGTAGTGCCAGATTTTAAACTGTATTATAAAGGAGTAATTAACAAAACTATCTGGTACTGGCTAAGAAATAGAAAGGTAGATCAATGGAATAGAGTAGTCAGACAATTTATAGTAACAAATAAGCATAATAACTTTGTATTTGACAGGTGTAAAGACTTAAAATTTTGGGATATAAGAATTCATTATTTGGTAAAAATTGTTGGAGAAACTGAAAAGCAGTTTAATGTCCAGCAGAAACTGGACAAGGACCAATATTTCACATTGTTTACCAAGATAAGGTCAAAATGGATACATAACTTAGATAAAAAGAAAGGTTTTACAAGAAAATTAGAAGAACATGGGGCCTATTACTTATCAGATTTATGGATAGGTGAACAATTTATGAATAAACAAGGGATAGAGAGTAAAGTTAGGTGTAACATGAATTTCAATTACATTAAATTAAAAAGATTTTATGTGTAAATTAAACAAATAGTCAGTCTTTTACAATATATCTACTATGTTATTGTTTTTCATTAGCCACACATGTACAACCTATATTGAACTGCTTATCTTCCCAGTAAGGGTGGGTGACAAGGAAGGAAGGGAATGGATCTGGAATTGAAAGTTTTAAAATCAAATAGTCAAATATATATGTGTATATATATATATATGTGTGTGTGTATAATATACATATATATATATATATACTATTATTAATACCATCTTACATGTAATTGGGAAATAAGATATACAGGCACTGAGGCATAGAGATCCACTGGAAAAGTCGAAAGGGGTATGGGAGAAAATATGGGAGAGAGCAGATTGGAGGAGGGGATATCTTGTGGGACTGCTATTTTGGGGTGGTGGGTAGGGGAAAGACAAGGAGAAAATTTGTAACTCAAAATCTGGCGGAAACGAATGATGTAAATCAGAAGTTAATAAAGAATTAAAAAAAATAAAACAAATATAGTTGTGCATGGTAGGTTTGCAGTTTCACGTACAAACATCTTTTTTATTGTATTGTTATGGAAATGCTTGTTTTATTCCATAAATTAAAAATAAAATAAAATAAAAACTAAAACAATAAAAAAGAAAATACTTCTTGGATGATTAAACATGGAAGGGTGAGTAACCTCTGCATATGTGTTTTCGTTCAGTCTCTCATCATTCACTATCTCCACCAAGAAATTCATTAACCTCCTTCACTCTATATTGGTCATCAAAGATGTTTTTTCTAGCATATTTTGACTTCTAGTTTCTGAAGAGGAAACAAAAAAAGGATTTATCCGAGTTAACTGTGAAAGGGTCAAATATGACAACGTACTAAGTTCTTGAAATGATTAACCTTTTCTTCATCTGGGAAACTTGCTTTTAGGACAAAGGAAAGAGCATAGAGATGACCAGCAATTTCTTGAGAAAGACAGTGGATGAAAGGAATTGGAAGAAGAAAGCAAAATGGCAGGAATCAGTTGACAAAATTTGCATGGGTGAAGTTTTTCTACTTCTCCTCTCCTCCTTACTTTTATGATTTTAGGTCTAAACAAGTCTCTTTCAGATTGGATTAATTTCTCTCTCCTCTTCATTGGAGTGACCAAATAGTGGTATTTCTGGGTCAAAGGGTAACTAAAACCAATGAACAACAACATAATTTAACTAAGTAGGAATGGTCAGAGCTTGCTCTCTGATGGTATAGTCTCTAACAAAAACTGACCTTGATACCCCAATGAAACATTAAAATATGGCTTCCATGGAGATAGATTGTATGATTAAATATTTCATATTAGGGCTTTAAAAAAATGGAAACAAATTGGGAATGCTCCCTACTGGAAAAAGCTAGGAGAGGAAGGGAACTCCTTTCACTTAGACACAGAACTGCAAGGAGGCAGAGTTCAGAGCTAATACAATGTGAATTTGACTTATTCAGAGGCAAGTATGTAAAGTCCTGAGCCAGAGTCAGAGCCAGACTGGTTGGCCTGTTCCTCTCCACATTTGATGGAAATGCTCAAGATTCTTCCTCCCTCTTGCAGCATGGTTTATTAAAAAGAATGTTAGGCATATAGTTGGGGGCCTGAATCGTGAAGAGCCTGATGAGACAGAAACAATTCAACAGCAACAAAAACCTTTTCCATACTTTCATTCCTATTGACCTCAGCCCCTCCCCACCTTTTCACTAGTCCTTCCCACTTTGCCCTGGGGAACCCCTGGTCATTTCATTTTCTTTTTGCTTTTTGGAGGGGCAATTGGGGTTAAGTGACTTGCCCAAGGGCACACAGCCAGTTTTGTAGCTGATCATTTCTATACAAACTTGAATAAGTAGCTTGGTGAAGTGGAGAGAATTCTGGGTTTGGTGTCAGAGGTCTTGAATTCAGATCCCAGCTCCATTATTTACTATCTATGTGACCTTGACCTGGACAAATTACTTAACCTCTCATGCCTCAGTTTCCACAACAGTAAAATGAAGGAGTTGGACTTGATGATTTCTAAGATTTCTTCCATTTCTAAATTTATGGTCCTACCCAATATCTGCAGCCTTTTCCAAGCATAATTCTTCTACTTTCTCACCTTAGCTGAAATCTAATTTTTTCAAGATAATTCTACTCTTCCTATTACTTTCTCCAAAATATTTCAATAATATCAATGGTAACAGATTCCATGAATAACCTCCTGTTAAAATGCAAACAACTTCCCAAGTTGAGAATGTTGTTAGACATACTAATCTGAGTGTGAATTGCAGAAAGGAAAAGTAACCTAATCCCCCCCCCCCCCAAAAAAAAAGAGCAGAGAAGAGAGTTTTCAAATTACAAGCCGATGATTTGACTGTGACTCATGGTGATGCCTTTGCTAATTTAGGTGGCATGCTTTTAATTGATTTGATTAAATCCAGACATATTTCTACCTGATTAAGGTAATAGAGTGCAACATTTAATCATTTATTTTAGGTGGGCTGGGGTAATTTGATTGACCCTGCCCTTACAAATCCTTTCTAGAATCTCACCATGAATCAAAGGATAAGGGGACAAGAGATTTCAAGAGTAAAGGATTTAATTATACAGTCAAGACATTGAAGAACAATAAATGAGAGCTGAAAAGGAGTGAGAAACTAAGCCAAAGGAGTGAGACTGAAGGATGGGAGATTGTGATGAAGATGCAGATCAGATTCAGGTAGAATGAGACAGTGAGAGGGGAAGAACAGGAGATTAACAAAAGAAAAACATATTTCCAAATTTGAGACCTTGAACAAAGGAATAGTTCTGGGTAATGGTTGATTCCACCCAATGGAATGGCTGATAAATCCATCTGCACACACAGTGCAGAAAAAGTACATATGTGTATGAATACAACATGGAAGTCAGTGAAACAGAGAAAGCTGATGAACTGGAAAGTAATTTTCTAATTGTGGTACACATACATTATCTCTCCCTACTACATTGTAAGGTCCTTGAAGGTAACCATTATTGTTTCATATTTTCATATTCATGTAGAGCTCAACACCATGTGTGTAGTAATCACTTAATAAATGTTTGTTGAAATTGAATTGAAACATTGCAACACTTTGGAAATCAAATCTATAGTGATATTTGTTAGTAAACTTCAAGTGTCCTATAGGTCAAACAGGCAAGCCTAAGAAAGCCTGGGGATCTGACCTCTTAGTACATGTAACATTGCTTCTGTTGGAAAAGTACAAACAATGACTAACGTAAGAACATAGACATTCTTTGGGGCCTGCCACTACCTGGCACTTCTGAAGAATCCAAAAGAAAGAAGACTTAGGTTTGGTAGCTAATCCAAGTGAAAAGATTTAAGAGCAGGTGGCAAAGAGAAGTAGAGGCCTTGACCCAAACCAGTTTTCTGGAAAGAGTTAAGTTACAAGTTAAATAAATGGGTGTGGTGGCAACATAGAAATGAATTGTTGGGGGGAAACTGCTGAGAGATTGGGACTGTCTGAAAGGAAGGTAAGGCAAAATAAATTGCTGCAAAGGAGTAAAAAGAACACTATCACTTCTCAAGCAGACTCTCAGAGGTAGTGGCAGGCTGTTGGAGGAAAATGGTGTGATTGCCTCTTGTATTTTTCTAAAAAAAATGTAGTGACTGGACCCAAACCAAAGGAAAACTTTAGGTCATCCTAACCTGAGACTTCTTATGCTACATGCTGACATGAATTACATTTTCATATTTTGGTTCACCATTTTAGGGAATGAAGGTTAAATGGATTTGACTCAGAGAAGGTGTAAGGCCTAAATCTAGAGTTTGACTGACCAAAGTTTGTGGAACGTTAGAAAAAGTGTTTTTTCCCCCCTTCTCTTTCCTTAACTGAATCTCTTCCACTGATACTAAGAAATGGCACATGCAGAGTATAAAGAAAATACATTGCCTCTGATGCAGTTTTTAAAAGTGCTTTTGTACAGACAGGCATTGTGTGGCAAGAAGTTGAAGTTGATGGATTGCTTGGTAGTTCTAAGCTGCAGTTGGGTGAAAAGCAATTCTGTGTCTACACTAAGTCTGGCACCCATGTGATAAGCCCTTAGGAGTCGGGAGTGGGGGTGGGGTAGGCGAGATCAGGCTGCCTAAAGAGGGGCAAATCCAAAGGCAAAAATGAAATAGAGCTGACCCTCAAGGAACCTGCATTATATAATGCAACAGTGGTCATCCATTCTGTGCTTGAGGACTTTAATGATGGAAAAATTGTTAAACACAGCATTGGCTTATTCAGATTTGGGAATGGCACTGTGGAGAAACTGCTACTTTTGGAATCAGAAGAATCTAGACTCAAATCCTCGTTCTGACATTTATTAGCTATGTGACCATGGATAAGTCACTTAAATTCTCTGAACCTCAGTTTTATCACCTGTAAAATGGAGGTAATAATATCTCCTTTACAAGGTTGTTGTGAGGCTCAAATAAGATAATAGATGTAACCGATGGTTCATTGCCCCAGGTTCTGAGATTCACAAGCTGGGCTCTAAGCCTTCCTTCCCCAAAGATACTTACATAGTTCCCCAGGGTTGTAGTTTCATCCTGCAGTTTGGCAGCCCCACCAGACAGTAAATGAATTTGTGGCTGCAAGAGAATGAACCCAATGACACTGTAGCAAATCCTAATTTCACCCCAGACATGAATATGGGCATAAATACATTTACAATTCTACCATGGGAACCTGGACCCGCAACAGAAGACAAATTACCGTGTTTCCCCAATAATAAGACCTATCCCGAAAATAAGCCCTCCCCTTACTGTGTAAGATTCCTCTAAAATAAGCCCTCCCCCAAAAATAAGCCCTATTGAGATTGCTACTGTAGTGAAGGTGATCCCCTGCGCTACACGCTACATTACGGTACCCTCTGTATGCATCGTCCCCCCCCCCCGAAACGCACGCCGCACTCCGAGCTGCATCCAATCATCCAATCAGAGCTGCAGCAGTGAGCGCGTCATCCTGTTCTTCCCCAGTGATTTGCTTATTGAATAAAGGTACATTTTTTTTGTTCACATTTACCTGTTTATTAAAATTGCTGTCAATGTTCATTAAAATAAGCCCTCCCCTGAAAATAAGCCCTCTGGTGTTTTTCTGTCCAAAAAATTTAATAAGACAGTGTCTTATTATCGGGGAAACACGGTAATTCAAGGAGGTTACTAGAGAGGGAACCTCCTTCCTATTAGACCTGCACTGTTTGGAGCAATAGATAAGAGTGTCAGGTATGAAGTCAGGGAGATTCATCTTCCTGAGTTCAAATCTGGCCTCAGATACTTACTAGCTGTGTGACCCTGGGCAAGTCACTTCACTCTGACTCAGTTTCCTCATTTGTAAAATGAGCTGGAGAAGAAAAATGGTAAACCACTCTAGTATCTTTGCCAAGAAAACCCCAAATGGGGTCATGGAAAGTTGGATATGACAAATGAACAACATATGTACATACATATATATATATGTATATATAGGTGTGTGTGTATATGTACATATGTTCTATGTAGGTGTGTATATACACACACACATACACACTATGTATGCATATACACATACTACCAATGCTCCTAGTTTTACCTTCTGAGGCCAGAGTAAGCCTAATCTCTTTTTCCTCATAATAATTCTTCAAATACTAGAATTTAGCTATCATGTTTCCCCATGAGTTTTCCTTTTTCTAGGCTAAAAATTACCAATTCTTTTAATGGACACTTGTATGACATTAACTCAAGGCCTCTCATCCTCTTGGTTATCTTCTCAGTGGACCATCTCTAGCTTATTAATGGCATCTCTTAGGTGTGGTCCCCAGGAAGGACTGAATTTGACCCTCCAGGTACAGTATGATGAGGACAGAGTAGTGCCATGGATGAGTGATCAGAGTGGTGAATTTGAAGCCAGAGGTCATAGGTTCAAATCTCAACTCTTATGTTAACTATATCTGTGACCTTGGGCAAGTCATTTAAACATACTGGGCCTCAATTTCCTCATCTGTTAAATGGGAGAGTTGGGCTAGAGGACTTGTAAGTTCCCTTGCTCCTCTAAATCTATTATCCTATTGCCTCCTATCCCTTGAAGCTGCATCCTTCCTAATGAGGCAAAAGATGTCATTAGGTTTTTTTGTATGACATATACTTCTGACTCACCTTGAGCTTACTAAAAACTGCTAAAACTTTTTGTAAAGCCAGGCATGAGCAGCTTTCCAGAGGACTGCTGCTATGAACAGCTTTCAAAGTTCTGATTACACAGTATAGTGAATTTTCTATTTATTCAATAACAAATCAGAGCAAAACATTCATAGAAATCAAGGTACAGCATTCACAGTGTTATAACTCATCACAGAAAATCAAAATACATAATTCACCATGTCACAACTCAACAACTTATCACTAAAATGGCTACATAGTTTTCACCAAAGTGGTCACATAGTTTTAAACAAAATACATTCATTTAGTCAATCACAAAATTTTTAATTCAATCACAAAGTACAAAAGTCAAAGTTCTCCACCCCTAGATCACAGTAAATCATAATCTTCTCAGTCAGTACACAGTATCCAAGTAAAGTCTTCTTTCAGCTTGACTCAAGGCTGACTCTCAGCTTCCATGGTTCCTCTTCCATGGGCCCAGCTCCAACTGTCACCTGGGTTCAAAGGCAGGCAGCTCCCAGTTCCTTGTCCAGTTCTTCGTCCAGTTCCTGCTCCATATTAAAGTTCACAATGTCCAGTCCACCTCAAGTCCTTCACAGTTCCTCTTTCTAGGAAGACAAAGCTTGACAATAGACAAAAAGCTACAATAATGTTCATGCACATTGCTGGCACCATCATCAATTCACTGTCTGCCTGTGAAATCAACTCAGACCCACCAACAAGGTCTGAGAACTCAACAGAAATCAACATAGAAATCAACACAGACCCACAAACAAGGTCCAAGAGGTCAGCACAAAACTGATGTAAAGTCTCAGGACCTCCAAAACCCTCCTCTAGGACTTCTGTAAAGATACAACAAAAAATCCTCTTTCAGGGTTTCCAATAAGGTCCCAGAGCTTCTGTACAAAGTATCACAAACAAACATCAACACAAACAGAGCAGACAAACAGAGTGCTGGGATATCACAAGTTTTCTCCTTCTTGACTCTGCCACCACAAGAGTCCTCTTCTCAGTTCTGCTATCTCTAGCCTGAGCCTCTCCTTATATATGGTGATTAGCTCCTCTGCTTCCTGCTGCAGGAATTTGTGAGTTCTAGGGTTCACAAGTTGTGGGGGTTCACACATTCTGCTTCCTAACAGCTCAAAAGAAACTTAAACTGAAACAAGGTGTTAATTCAATAGCTGAAACAAGGTGTGAACTACTTCTGTGCTTGCCATTACAATTTTCCAAACAAAATACAGTCTAATTATGCCTCTCCCATCCTCTACTTGTGAAGTCGATTTTTTAAAAACTCATCTACATTGCTACATTGCAATGACATATTAAATTTCATCTTATTGTAGTGGAGCCTCTCCTCTACTCACATCCCTACCTCTTAGCATGTGCTGCCTGCTTTCAATCCAATTCCATTAATGTGTGACTCGGGTCTTTCAGGATGATGATTTTCCTGTACAGTTAGATCATTCAATGACCTAGATCTGAAAGGGTTTAAGGGCATGGTATAGAATACTATGAAAGAACCTGAGTGGTCAATTGGTCAACAAGCCCCTCCTCCTGTGATAGGAGCAAGGATGTGTTCTAGCCCTCAGGGATGGAGAAGGTCATCCATTCTCTACTCTAAAATTATAGTGGTAAGGGCTACCATTTCCCCACATGGATCATGGTCTCAATTATCTAGGTTTGTTGCCAGGCTCCTGCTTATCTTTATCTCTTACGTGCATTTTCTTTCTTCAGTTAGCAACGCATGGTCAAATTTATTCAACCAATCTGAAACCTCTTCTTGTGCAACATCCTTTCCAATGGCTCATCAGAGACATTTAGATTGATCAAGGATTTCACACTTATTAATTTTGATTAAATTAATTCAGTTGAGTACCTTAACTTGCC
This sequence comes from Petaurus breviceps papuanus, assembly GCF_028583685.1. Lineage (NCBI taxonomy): Eukaryota > Metazoa > Chordata > Mammalia > Diprotodontia > Petauridae > Petaurus > Petaurus breviceps. Next base: position 8,266,747 of record NW_027187345.1, read on the forward strand.
TAGTTAAGGTACCAGGGCATGGAGACTGATAACCTTCTAAAGTAAGGCAGGTAATGTGATTTACTCAATGGACTGTTCCTCTTACACACTTTATAACCCTTGATCCCTAGGGCAGAGCCAAGGCTAGAGGCCAGATCTTCTAAAGCCAGCATGATTCCTACCACACCATGCTTATTTTTCCCTTTCCCAATAGACTGATTCCCAGTCTAATGATCTTGGTCCCTACATTGTGCCGCCTCCCACATGTTCTGGAAGAGATGCTATAAACAAACATTTAAAAGTAAAAGGGCAATTGCTATTTTTAAAAGCAGTGCAGGAAATTATTTGTTAAAGGGAAATTTTTTAGAAAGAAGAATTTTTTTAAAAATGCCAAGTCACCTCCCAACTGACCTGTTTTGTAGGCTACCTTAAAGCAATCTGCTCATAGAGTATGTAAGAATTGACAGCATACTGCAGCTGAAGAATGTCTGGAACCAGAAAATCCTGAAAGAACTGACGCTGGTGATGGAAGTTAAAGGCAATAAACATTTTTTTGTTTAGCTTTGTTAGACACAACAAATTAGGGACACTACCCATGACTGAGATCAACCTATCAATCAATCAATCAAATTTTCGTCAAGGATCTGCTCTGTGCCAGGGATTGAGAATTGAAAGGCAAATGGGAGACAGATTCTGCCCAATGTGAGTTTATAATCTAGCAAAGGAAGACAACAGTGTATGCATATAGCCACATACAAAAGAGAAACAAGATAATTTTGAGGGGAAGACAAGAGTGAAGGAAGGATTGGGACAGGCTTCATATTGAAGGTGGTGCTTGAGTGAAGTTCTGAAAGAGGCCAGGGATTCAAATAGTTGAAGAGGAAGTGAATTCCAGGCCTAGGGGACAGTCAGTGCAAAGGCTTCAAGATGAAAGCTGGAATGCTGTGTATGAGGAACAGTAAAAAACCAATTTGGCTGGACCACAATGTGCACAAAGGGGAAGGAAAGTATAATAAATCTGTTAAGGTAGGATGGGGCCAGGCTCTGAAGAACTTTAAAAGCCAAGCAGAGGAGATTATATTTGATTTAAAAGACATTTGGGAGTCACCAGAACTTAATAAACAGGGAAGTGATGTAGTCAGATATATACTTTTAGAAAATAAATTTGACAGCTGTATGGAGGATGTATTAGAATATGGAAAAAATTGAGTCAGGGAGTTCAGTTAGGGGGATATTAATAATAGGGGGGGATGAGGGCCTGAAGTAGTCAAAAGGCTGTGGGAATGGAAAAAAAGGAGGTGGATGCAAGAGATGTTTTAGAGAGAAATAATGAGATTTGGTGGCTGCTTGGACAAATGGGGTGAATGAGAGTGAGGGGGTCAAGGCAACTTCAAAAACATTAACTTGGGAAACTAAATGGTAGGTGCTATCCTCAACAGAAATAATAGAGGTATTTGGAAGAGGGGAGAATTCCAATGGAAAAAAAATAGTATGTTCTTTTTTGGACAGATTGATTTTTAGGTGCCTATAGGACATCCAGTTTGAAATATTCAATTAGCAACTTACCTTGAATGATCAGAGCCCAAGATAGAGCTTAGAGCTGGATATATTAGTTAGGGATAATTAAGCCTGTGAGAACTGATGAGGTCACCAAGAGATAAGTAGAGAAAAGAGGAAGGGGTCCAGGATAGAACCTTGGGCACCCCCACAGTTAGGGGGTATGATATGAATAATGATCCTATATAGGATACTGAGAAGAACAGTCAGATAGGTAGGAAGAGAACCAGGAGAAATTAATATCAAGAAAACCCAAAGAGCAGAAAGGCAGTAATAGACAAAAAAAGAAAAGATAGAAATCCTCACTTCTTACCTTTCCTCTTTACTTTGAAAAGAAAAAGACAGATCAAAAGTATTTGACAGGGACTTGAATCCTAAAATGAGTAAGGAAATGGTAAGAGAAGTAGCACCTAACTACCCCCCTGGTGAATTCAAGTTACTTGACCCAGATGAAATCCAATCAAAGGTCCTGAAAGAATTGGCTGCTATTAATGAAATTTGAAGAAGAGATGCTGTGGGATTGGAGATAAAGAAATTGGTCCTAATGCTCAAAAAAGGAGAGAAAAGGATCTCTTTGGGTCTGCCCACCACAGACTATCAAAGTCCTGTCCTCAGCAAGTTTACAATGGCATAATGGCTAGGAGTCCTAGACTGGAATCAGAAAGACATGGTTCCAAGTTCTTTGTCCCTCCAAACTACTAAGTGACCCTTGGTAGGTCATTTAATCTCTATGAGCCTCGTTTCCTTCATCTGCAAAATGAGGGGGTTGGATACATAGCTTCAAAAGACTCTTGCAGCTCACCACCTATGGACTATCTATTGTCTTCCTTGATTATTCATTATAATTTTCCTAGTTATCCTAAGCTGCCATTTGTTCCTTTAAGCAAAGATTAAATAGCATCTGAGGAAAGGCTGAGTTATAACATTATAATAAACTTTTGACATTAACTTTTTCCTCTTGCCTGAATTTTATAGTTTTTTAGAGATCAACCTCATATGATCATCATGGTTCTGGGGTTGTTACTGGATAGAGAGCATTGAGGACTCATGAGGATATTGTCTTACATTTCATTTTTACAAAATCATCTATGCAGAAGGAAGATTTTGTATTCCATCCAACATCATCTTGATTCTGTGTTCTAGATACCTTTTCTATGGCTCACAAAATTTACATTTTATATTTGTTTGCCCAGGCCAATACATCTGGGTCATCCATAAACATATAGCTTGTCCTAGTTGATGAAGTCAAGAAGGTGTTTCTGGCTGGAAGGGATGGATTTTCTCACTTGCAGGAGGAGAGAGTCTACAAAAACGTTCTCCTTGGCCAGAAAAAGCAAGAACATCTGTTAGAATCATGATCCATTCTCTTGGCTGAGTGGAGTCAGCGGGGGAGTTTGGAAAAGATCATCTCGGCCTTCATGAGAAGGCGTTGCTAGAGTCATCAAAAAGTTAAAAAAAAAAAAGGCTTTGCAATGGAATCCAGGGCACACCCTTTGGGAATAAAAGCAAAATTTGGAAAAGAAAAGACTGCGACTAAAATCTTGGGCAAAAAAAAGACTCATGGGCATTAAGTTTTTCCTTTTGGTGTGTGTGTCCTCTTTATCAAGTGAAATGAGACTATCTTGGAGTAGAATTAGAAAGAATAAATTATCATCATTTGGGGAATAGAAGGAAAGTAAATTGAGACTGGCCTTTGTTATGGGCATTTTTGTATATACTTTATCCACATACTGTTTTACTAGGAGCAGCACATGCCCTACTTTTATAAATCTATGATTACTGTTTCAACAATCTACCGTGAAGAACATTCATTCATTCACTTAACAAACATTTCCTAAATACTTTCTATTTGCCACATACTTTGCTAGGGCCTAGGGGAGAAGCAAAGATAAGAAAGATGCATTCCTTATGTATAATCTATTATGGGTGATGACATATACTTGGATAATCACAATAAAAATTAGCATATGTTAAACACTGTCAGTTGAGGGAAAGATCATAACCTATAGAACTATTAGCATGATTAGGGTTAGGAACTACGTGTGTGACTTTACTGATACAGGGAATGCCCAAGAGAGGAAACTCCCTCTACCAAGGCAGGTCTGCACCATTTCTAAAATACATAGTATGAAAGAGATGCCTAGAGTACTGAGAGCTTAAATGATTTGCTCAGAGACACAAACTCAGTATAAATCAGATGTGGGATTTGAACCCACATTCTTCTTGACTTGAAGGCCAACTTTTTAATCCACTATATACCGTTGCTGCCTTGCTGTTTGAGCAAATCTGAGAAAGATAATTGGAAAAAAGAAGCAACAAAACCAAAAGAGTCTTAAAAGAATATGCACTGTAGGATGTAAATCTTGAAGATTTCCTGGCAATAGATACCCCATTTACTACTTCCCTTTCATGGAAAACCAGAAACTCAAAGCTTATCCAATCTTTATCTCCCCTGTGTCCCATCAATGGTGTCTACTCTGTACCCGTTATCTCTACTTGGCTTGACTCTCCTCACTCCATTGACTTTTCCTGGAAATCCTACTGCATTTCCAGTTCAGCTCATCTGTATCACCCAACTCAAGACCCTCACTCAACTTTTATACAGCAGATCCCATTTAGGGGGAATGATAATAATCATAAATAACATATGTCTTTTGGTTGAATGCAGGAGAGGCTTATGAAAATTAGGGCTAGTCATAAGCAAAACTGAATAGTAGATGTATGTTTTAGATACTCTATCCTTTCAATGCTCCCTCCATGAAGTCTCTTTATTGCCTAACAGAGCCATCCATAACAAGGACAGGCTGATAGGGGGTTATCTCTAGGGTTCTCGAATTTAGAGGGTGCTGACAGAACCTATAGTCTTTCAACACTTTAGAAAGAGTGGAAAGCTATAAGATGAACATTTCTTCTCTCTCTTCCCTTCATCAGTTACTCTTCCTCCTCACTGGCATCTGTACAATAGATGAACCCCTCTCTGCTTTCCCCCTCTTCACAATTATTGCATTATTAGCCTTATTATCCTAAGAAGTGTCTGTCTCTCTCCCTCCCTTCCCCCATCCATCCTCCTTTCTTTCCTCCTTCCACCCACTAAACACATACTAATCTGAAATGATCCTGTTTCCTGGTTTTGTTTTGGGTTTTTTTTTTGCCTTAGGCATAAAAAACTGCTAGTTACAGCTCTATTGCTTGTGGCAGCCCACTGGCTTTTCTTTAGTTAAAACAAGTCATGGGACTACCATCACCCTTTGAGTTGCATACAGGTATATGTGTGTTGAGTGACAAAGGAAGGTTTGGGGGTATGGATATAGTGAAGGACAGGGAGAGGAGTTATTTGGGAACAGACAGCTTTTGAATTCATACCCCATGGGTAGCTGGCATGCCACTAGTGGGTAGGGCTAGTTGGACAAAAATGTACAGTACAAAGTTAGATTTTACACATTTTACCAACTGCACTTCTGAGGAAATCTTCAAGAACCACATTCTACCCATTGTATGGGCATATGACAGAAATGGTCCTCTTAGATAAGGAGAGAAATCGCTATTTGTTGCTGTTCATTCAGTTGGGTTCAACTCTTCATGATTCCATGGACTCTAGCATCGCAATTCCTTTAATCCTCCACTATCTCTTGAAGTCTGCCCAAGTTCATGTTCATTGTTTCTATGACACTATCTATCCATTTCATGCCCTGCCGTTCCCTTTTCCTTTTGCTTTCAATCTTTTCCAACATCAGGATCTTTTCCAATGAGTTCTATCTTCTCATTATGTGACCAAAGTATTAAACTTCAGCTTCAATATCTGACCTTCCAGTGAATAGCCTGAGTTAATTTCTTTAAGTATTGACTGATTTGATTTCCTTGCTATCCAAGGGACTCTCAAAAGTCTTCTCCAGAGGCGGCTAGGTGGCGCAGTGAATAAAGTACGTGCCCGTGAGTCAGGAGGACCTGAGTTCAAATCCAGCCTCAGACATTTAACACACACACCACATAAAAACTAGCCATGTGACCTTGGGCAAGTCACTTAACCCTAATTGCCCTCCAAAAAGCAAAATTAGAAAAAAAATTTTCTCCAGCACAATTTGAAAGTATTCATTATGGCATGTTCAGTTTTCCTTACAGTTAATATGCCAGTTGTAAATTCTACCTTCCCCTTACCCATTCATATGAAAAAATTTGACTAGTTGCTTTTTGTGAAATATACAAATTGCCAAGAGGAAAGGAGTGACTTTTTCTTTGGCGGGGGTGGGGGGAGAAGTAATATTCCCTTTTTGCAGTAGAAGCCATTTAAAAGGTAATACTAAAGCACAGAAAATTTTAAAAATTATTATGAATTTAACAAACAGAAAAAAATCCTTGTGCAAAGTAGAACAGAAAAAAATATGTGAAAACATGAATTTCTTTCATATTTAGCTAACACTAAAAATAAACATAATAAATCCAATTTTCTCTGTCACTTTCAAAACTGTCTTGCAACATGGAATTTTAAAAACTGGAATGGACCTTAGATATCATCTGATTCCAAACCCTCATTTTACCGATGAAAACCTGGGACTCAGGGCTCAGTGACTTGTCCAAGGTCATATATAATAGATCAGGAGTAGGATTAGACTAAGAACCCACATGTTTTGACTCTAGCTCACTGCCCTATTTATTATACCACATTCCTCTCAAGTCCTTTACCTAATCCCCTCCCCACTTTTACCCCCATTGTATTGAATAGAGAATTTTCTGTGGACCATCTAGTTTGAAGTACCATCTTTGACACTTACTGCTTGTGTAACCCTGAGCAAGTCACAGTCTCTCAGTATCCTAAGCAATTCCCTAAGACTTTCAATGTCAGAATAGTTGTTGATCTGCATTGATATAGGGAATTTCTTCACTGGTAGTTCTCTGCACCAAAATATCCAGGTCAAAAAGAGAAAGAAAAAATCAATCTACTAATTATTTTTGCATGTCCTTGAGATTCTCAGCTTTCCTTTACAATCTTACTGCCTTATAGTTTTAAATTTAGGTGATGGAAGACCCCCTCTCTTCCCTCCTCCTAACAACAGGAAGACCCTCTCTTTTCCTACCTCCTAACAACAATAGCAACAGGAAAACCTTGGACTAAGATTTGGGAGAACAGGGTTCTAATTTTGACCCTCTAACCAGCTGCACAAGCTCAGTCAATTCACCTCTAGGCCTTCCTTAGTTCTCTTATCTTTAAAATAAGGGAGTTGTACTAGGTCCAAAGTTCATAACTTGAGGTAGGAATTTTTTTTTTCTAATTTATGACTGTTTCAGTATAACCAGTTTCCTTTGTAATCCTATGTGTCTAATTTCATGCATTTAAAGAGATTATTCTGAGAAGGGGTTCATAGATTTCACCAACTTGCCATATAAGTTAACTCTTCCTTCTTAAACTGTAGTTGTGTAACTTGTGGGGTCTGAGAAAAATTTGGCAACAGTAAAAGGTTTCTGAACATGCAATGACCAAAAGTTAATTCAAAATCAAACACATATGGGGCCTCTAGGTGGCGCAGTGAATAGAGCACTGGCCCTGGAGTCAGGAGAACCTGAGTTCAAATCCGGCCTCAGACACTTAACACAAAACTAGCTGTGTAACCTTGGGCAAGTCATTTAACCCCAATTGCCCTACCTTCCCCTCCCCAAAAAGCAAAAAAAAAAAAATCAAACACATAATGAATCCAAAGTGTTTCTGGAGCTCTTGCCCATGTTGCATCAAGTAACCTTGGTACACACAACATGTGCACTTTGCACTGTGCATGCTGTCATGGTACACAATGCCAAGGAATGCTGCCAGAAATACCTTGGCTCAGATTCAAGACTATTGTATGTTATGAATTGCAGTGTTTTTACTGTACATACAAAGTTTTCTTTACAGAAACATGGTAATTTAATTGTGGAAAATAAAGACTTTTAATATTTTCCTACCATCATTCCTCAGCATGTAAGTATCATATATCTTTGGATTGTGTTGTGTTAGAATGTTTGATTTTAAAAATAGCTATTATCTCCTTCTCTTATAGAAACGTGTTTAATTACAGCAAGTAAAGACAAAAGCCCTTTAATGGTATTTTTCTACCATTATCACTGTGTATGTATGTAAGTGTGAACATCAGTTTTTAAAATTAAGCACAAACTAATGTAATTTTATCAACTAAAGCTAACATTTATTTGATAAATTATTAGTAATATTTATTTATACTTTAGGATAAAAATAATTTTTGGTTATGGATAAGTGGCTAAATTTAGACAGAAGAGGTAAAAATATTGATGATAATGTGGCAGAGTGTGATATACCTAAATTGACAAAAAAAGGAAATCTGTCAGGTCATATGACTCTCAAGAGGATGAAGTTTAAACAGATTATTAAAATTGAAAGATGAAGTTGTATTTTTGACTGAGCAGAAGTTGGATTTTTAAATTTTTTTCATGACTTAATGACTTTCAAAACTGTGTTATTTGTCAGATATTTTAAAAAAACTCAATGATTTAAACATAATCACTTCAAGGAAAAACTTGTAATATGTTTATGTTAAAAGGTGAAACCGAAAGCTCTACTAAAAAAGTTAACATATGGAAGAATAAGGTGGAAAATTATTCTTTAGGAATGTTTATAGCCACAGATGATTTTATAATTGAAAATAACCTTCCCAAAAATTTAATTGTAAGACTTATAGATTATCTGAAGTACTTACAGACACAGTTTCAGAAATATTTCCCTTCAAATTTTGATTCTAAAAAACCAAGTTGGGTTTATAAACCATACTCAATTCAAATGAAAAATATCAGTCATCTACCATTAAAAGTTCAAGAAGAATTTGCCGAGTTTTCAAGTGATACAGGTTTAAACTTGAGTTTCCTGAAAAAATCATTAAATGAATTTTGGCTTGGGAATAGGACAGAATTTCCAACAATTTCTGAAATAGGCCTAAACATGCTTCTGCCATTTTGTACTATGTGTTTATGCAAAATGATGTTCTCGGTATTGACGATTATAAAATCAAACTATTGACCACCTCTGAAAAATGTTGAAGATGAACATTCTGCAATATCAAATATTCTGCCAAGATTCAATTATTTATGTAAAATAAACAAGCATACCCATCTCTTTAGTATGCAAATTTGCTTTCATCTTTAATAAATGGTAAAAATTATATATATACAAGCCAAAGAATTGTTTTAAAATAAATTTCTTTGTGATTTATTATCAGTAGATGTTTGATTTGCATGCCTATTTTATATACTTATATACCTGAAATCATGTAAATATTTCTCAGGAAAAAAGGGGTCACGAGTGGGAAAAGTTTAAGAAGCCCTGATGTAAGTAGATGCTTAAGAAATGCTTGTTGACTGTCAATTTTCTGACTGCCAAAGAGGTCCATAATACACAAAAAAGGTTAAGATAGTCTGGGACAATCTCTAAGATGCCTTTTAGTATTCTATGTTTCCAACATATATTTGTTCAGCTACTAGTTCATGAAAAATCTTATCACATTTTTTGAAGTTCTGAAGTTTGGGACTTTAGTCATTACCATATAAATGTAAAAAAAATAATCCCTAAATAAGTTTTTTGTTGTTGCTTTTTGGAGGGGAGAAGGCAGGGCAAAGTGACTTGCCCAAGGTCATATGGCTAGTAAGTGTTAAGTGTCTAAGGACAGATTTGAACTCAGGTCCTCCTGACTCCAAGGCTGGTGCTCTATTCATTGAGCCACCTAGCTGCCCCCTCCCTAAATAATTTAGCCATCTTAGATTTATAATAAATAATTAAGACCACTACAATCTATGTCTCTTTGTAACAAAAGATTATGGAGTCCTCAGGTAATTATTTCAAGCAGTATCCATATTTTTAAATCTAGCACAATAAACTATTTTAGAATGGCCTTTGAAGACTATCATAATGGAATCATTTCAATGCTATTTTTTCTCTCCCTGGAGAACTCAAAGTACCCTGAAAATTATAAGAAACATAGACAGTTTGAGTGGGAAGGGATATTTTATCATTTACTCCAATCCCTTCATTTTTAATATGAAGAAATTGAGGTCAGTGAAGGCTGCCCAAGGTCTGACCCTCCCTATTCAAACTGTCTGCAGTTTGAAGGCTCCACAATGATCATTCTAAGGAGACAAAAGATGAGTGTTATGTATATAATTCTTCCATTTCAACTCATAGTTCAATAAACCACTCTGAGAGCTTCACTTTGCTTTCCACTGCCCATCACGTTTTCATCTTATCTTTTAGTTGATTTACTTTATGATTAAAAAGACCCATGGTTGTATTTATATAGCAAGAATAACAATCACAGTCATCCTGCATTGCTTCCCTCCTCTTCTGACAATGATAAATACTGTTCCAAAGAGGTTTATGGATTTCCCAGAGTATGTTCTTTTAATTTAAAAGAGGACATTGCATTACTGCTTTAGAGGAAAATGGCATCCTACCATCACTAGATCCATTTGTACCCACTTAAAGGAGATATTCTAACACAATAATAGAGAGGTATAACTATATTGTGCATCTATGCTTGTGTTTGTTAATGCCCACGTGCCCATGTCAGGGCCAATTTCTAATAGCTATATCTATTTCCTGTCCCTTCCTTTCCTAAATTTCTTATAATTCATAGAAGCAAAGGCTGAATTGGTTGGCTACTGAGGTCTCTTCCAGCTCTAAATTTGTAAGCCGGTGGAAATGTCTATTATTTGATGCTTATTTCTGACTCTGATTTTGCTTATGTTGCTCTCTATGATGACTACATCCTCAATCTTTGTCCCAAATACCATAATGCAGAGGAGGAGGGAGTGCTTTGGGTGAGGAGAAGCAGTCCCACACAGGAATAGTGGTTAATAGCAGTTTATTGCTACTAACAAGGGGAAGAGGAGAACAGGTACTAATGGAGGAACAGTCTTTTAGTGTGTGACCTCTATTGCCCTTAGTCCGCATAGTGGGATAGCTCTGACTTCCCATACACAAAGTCCTTCTCCTATACAATGATATTCCCATTCCAACTGAAGGCCCAGAGTACCTCGGGGCTCAAACTTAGGCAGAGTTTAAAACTAAAAATGCTGACATGGCACTAATAGAAGACTACTCCAACATAAAGTAGTGATGAAGACTGGACCTTTGAGATAAGAATATTTTCTGAATTGCCTAATCAAGAACAAAGAATGAGAGTCAGGGACTCAGGAAACAAGTCTAACTGTTCCATGCAAGCAAGAGGCTAGGGGTAGGGATGGGGGTGATGCCCAGGATGCAGGTCTATTAGCCTTAGCATTCATGTGTCCTAGGGGAATAGGGCTGTACCAGTCAAACAAACTGGTTTTTACCTTCTCAAAATGTCCTTCCTCTTTATTTACTGATCTCAAGAACTGAGATGAGAGGTGATGAGGTCCTGAACTATAGCGATGGCATTGCGAGTAGAGAAAAGTGGCAGATAAAAGAGATATGGAGGCAGAATCTCCAGTTCCTGGTATATGGTAGGCAATTAACAAATGCTTTCTGAATAGGATGGAATAGGACTGAATTACCAGATCATGAGAGCCTATTAGAGGTGGGTTTGAGGGAGAAGGAACAGTTAAAGATGAGCCTGATACTTGTGCTTGGTTGATAGAAATAGAGTTAGGAGGAAGAACAGGTTTAGGGTAGCAGGTAATTAGTCCAATTTTGAACATGTTGAGGTGGATTTGCTACCGATATCTAGTAGATAATTGGAAATGTTGGACTGGAACTCAGGGAAGTGCTCAGGGCTAGATATTTATTTTGAGGACATATCTACTCAGATGTGACACTTGACTGGTTCATTCATTAACAAGCATTTATTAGGTTACTACTCTGTGACAGGCACTATGCTAGGGGCTACAATGAGTTCCATGGAAAAACAAGAAACAGACTGTGTTCAGGGGAATAGATGTGATCACCATGGGAGAAAGTACAAAGAGAGAAGAAAGCTGAGGATAGCATCTTGGGAGATAGTACGATTAGAAGATTGGAAAAGGGTCAATAAATAAGTGAAAAGGAGACCAAGAAGAGAAGATTAGACAAGGAGAAACCAGGAAGAGAGCATGTCAGTTAAGACAACAGAGAAGAAAGCATACAAAGAGGGGGATGGCGGATACAGAGATAGGGTTTAACAGTGTCATACTAAAAAAAAAGTCAAGGAAGAAGACTTTGAAAAGACTTCTTTTCCCTAGGTTTTCAGTCGTGTTGAACTTTTCATGGCTCCATTTGGGGTTTTCTTGGCAAGGATACTGGAGTGGTTCATTTTACAGATGAGAAACTGAGGCAAACAGGGTTAAGTGACTTGCCCAGGGTCACACAGTTAGTAAGTCTCTAAGGCCCGATTTGAACTCTGGGAGATTAGTCTTCTGATTCAAAGTCTAGCACTTTATCCACTGGCTGCCTTGAAAAGACTCTACCATTTAGTTACTAAGAAATCATTGTTGACCTTTGAGAAGGCAGTTTCAGTAAAGTGGTAGGATTGGAAATCCGATGGAAAAGAAGTGATTGGGAAGAGAGGAGCTGTAGACTACTTTTGGTTTTTGGTGAGTTTTTTTTTTTAAGCTGAAAAGGGTGGAGAAATATCTGCAGGATTAGTTGGGCCATGTAACAACAGCAAAAAAGATGACACTACATAATTCTGAAAGTGCTCTCCTTTCTTTTCACATAACTTTTGTGAGGAAGATGGTTATATGTTTAACTGGAAAAAAATTCAAAATCTACAATGCCTAAGCAAAAAGGGGATGATTTTTCTAATTTCGAAGTTTCTGAAAACTCTGAATCAATCAACAAATCTGCATCCTTAGATTTTCTTTCTTATGACTAGCTTTAAAAGTTTTGATATTAATCAAGCAAGATAACAACCAGTTTACAAAAAAATCATCCTGTTTTTCAAAGAAAGTAGTAACAAATCCCATCCACAAACAGAGGGTAGAAAGTGCTGAGGCTTCTTTGACATAGTAATCTGAAAGGAATCTGGAGAAATCAAGTACAGCTGCCTGTATTTCCTCATTAAACAGACAATCCTGGGATCGAATGCCATATGTCTGAACTGAGTTTCCTGTTAGGAAGGGAGCCTTCTGTAGGCTAAATATAGAAACATAAACAAGGCTTTTCATTTAGGGGGCCTGATTATTAAAACTTTTGTTTTACTATTACACCACCAAATAGACTGGTGGATTTTAATAACAGAAGTCATTGAGTTAGACATTAAGATTTTAGCTAGGCATGAAACATTTAGGTGGGGTAAGATACCCTTTCTCACTGATACTTTTGCAAAAATCTTTCCTTAATTTACTCAATGCATTATGTGTTTACTCAGTCTCAGGTGAAAGGATATAATGGTTATGAATGTTTCATGTCACTGAAACCACAGAGACCACTTTTATTTTTCTATATTATCTTAGGAGCTTTACTTAAAAAATTTATCTTCCCAAATAATACTGCTTATAACTTAATTGTTTTATTCAAGTTTTAAATTCAGAAAGAGATTTACCTGAACTACTTTAGAATTTATAAAGTAGGGGTGGTTAGGTTGCACAGTGAATAGAGCACTGGCCCTGGAGTCAAGAGGACCTGAGTTCCAATCTGGCCTCAGATACTTAACACTTACTAGCCATGTGACCTTGGGCAAGTCACTTAATCCCAATTGCCCTTCCAAAAGAAAGCAAGAATTTACAAAGTATATCTTGAGATTCAAATGCCAAGTTATAAGTAATTAGATTGCTAAGTGTTTTCTCAAGTACTATTTAAAAATAATTAATGCATTAAAATGGAAAATGAATATAAGTTGGCATATAAGCTAGAAGCTTGGGCAAACTTTCATGAGGCTGGGACATTGGATAGGGCTTCTGGAGGGGATCATATATCTAGAGCTGTAATGGGCCTGGGAGATCTTCTAGTCCAATGGTATCTTTTCACAGATGAGGAGACTGAAAGAGGCTAAGTGACATTCATAAGTATCTTCCTAGAGAATATGGCATAGTTAGTGTTCAAACTTGGATGTGGAGATTCTAATTTTAGTACTCTTTCTACCAAATTGTAAAAGAATAACAATATTTTTAAAACAATAACTGAATGAACTGTCAAAGATGTCTCCAAATCACTACGAACAAAAGAAATGCAAATCAGAACAACTCAGAGGTTTTCCTTCACACTCAGCAAATTGTCAAAGACTACAAAAATAGAAATAGTATGTGGTTATGGGAAGACAGATATATTAATGTATATTGGTGGAGCTTTGAACTAGTCCAATCCTTCTGCAAAGCAACTTGGAGTTGGGCTAGAAAAGAGACTAAATTGTCTGTATGCTTTGACACAGAGAACTTAGTCCTAGGTATATGCCCCAAAGTGATCAAAGCCAGAAAGATGGGATATATACATATGTAAATATTCATAATGCTATTTTGCAAGTATCTCATTTTTATTCTCATAATAACCTTGAGAGGAAGGTGCTTTTATTATCCTCATTTTACAGATGGAGAAACTGAGGCAGACAGATATTAAATGACTTACCTAGGTTACCTAGCTAATAAATGTATTGAGACTAAGTTTAACCTCAGATCTTCCTAACTTCAGTCTATTCACTGTGGCACCTAGCGCTCTGAGTACAATCATATCAGAGTATGTAGGAGCCTAGTGGCAAGATCGAAGAAAGGCAAGCCCAAGACAGAATATGGTTTGACCATTGCATTTAAGAGGGTAAGAGAAGCTAAAGCCTGGTCCTGGCACAAAATCCCAAATCAGAAATAAGGTTGGAGATATAAGAAAACAGTAGACACTGAACACTTGAAAAAATAGAATGTGTCAAGAGACACCCAAGATTTAAACACATGAGAACACAGTAACTGGATTACAACTCCTAACAGAACCTCAGTGCAAAAAAAAAAAACAAAAAAAAACAAAAAACAAAAAACCTGACCACAAAGGACTACAAGAATCCATGGAAGAAATTAAGAGAGAAAATAGAATCATAAATAAAATAAGAATTCTAGAAGAAAGAATAAGTAGCTTAGAGAAGTGGAAAAACCTTACCCAACAATTAAAATAGAGTCTGAAAATTAGAATAGATCAAGCAGAAGTAAAAATCTTTATCGTGTGTAAGGGTTATGGGATTTAAAGATCTCCCATGCCCCATGGACGTGCTGACATAGCAGAGCAAGAGAAAGCGGAGAGCGAGAGAAAGTGAAAAGCCGAGCTAACGGTCCTGCGGTTGGCGGTTGGCGGCGGTTGCGGTTGCCTTTTTTTTTTTTTTTTGAGTTAGGACCCCTGCTGAGCACTGCCAGGGGCCGGAGCTGCTGGGAGCATGCTTCCAGGACACTGGGTGGTTGCTGTGAGTGGGGAGAGGAGGACCTTTGCCTGAGGTAGCCTGTTCTGTTTTAAAGGCTTGAAAATGTGGGTGCTTTCTACTTTATCTACCTGTGCCAATGTCATAACTACTCTGATGGCTTTCACTTTCTGGTTTTGGGACTCAGTCTTTTGGTATCTTAATAAATTTTCTAGTTTATTTCCCCAAATGGCAAACCTGACGTATTTTGTGATGGATAATTATATCAGCATATTTGTAATCTCTATAG
>NW_027187345.1:8281954-8289708 GCF_028583685.1 Petaurus breviceps papuanus
CTGGGTGGTTGCTGTGAGTGGGGAGAGGAGGACCTTTGCCTGAGGTAGCCTGTTCTGTTTTAAAGGCTTGAAAATGTGGGTGCTTTCTACTTTATCTACCTGTGCCAATACCATAACTACTCTGATGACTTTCACTTTCTGGTTTTGGGACTCAGTCTTTTGGTATCTTAATAAATTTTCTAGTTTATTTCCCCAAATGGCAAACCTGATGTATTTTGTGATGAATAATTATATCAGCATATTTGTAATCTCTATAGGCATTGTGAATATGGCATTGCTGATACATTTGGCGACCAGGATGGGATTACAAAATGTCAGGCCTCTATTTGGAAGCAGTGGGGCTTTAGAGGGAGAAATGGCTATTCCAGGATGGGAGGATTTGCCTTATTCCTCTCTAGCCAGAGAATGGGCTAAAAGCACAGGGCCCTATGAAAACTGGGAACCAAGGCTAAAAGAGGGAGAACCTGGAGATTTGGAAAGATGTTTGAAAGCAATACCCATAGAGCCAGGCAAAGAACTGGCAGAAGTGTGCAGGAGAGGCTGGGTGCTGCTAACAAGTTATCGCCTTATGTGTAAAAGTAGGGATAAGCTGCTGAAGGAAAGAGCTCGGATGGCTAGGGAGTCAGCTGGTTTGCCTGAGGATTCTTCTGTGTCACAGCACTCAGAAGAGCAAACTGGAGGGACTCATGTGGTCCAGGAGCAAGCTACTGTTCATGTAGCTAAAAGGAAGCAAAAAACTAGCAGAAGGAATGTGCATGCAGCTTTTGTACAGGCTGGGCAGAGTTGCCCTGACAGCTTCCAGGAGAATGTGTGTGAGGAAAATGGAACAAGGTTAGATGAGGAGTCTCCTAATGTAGAAGCTCTCCCCATACGAAGAAGAAGGCAGGAGAACCACCGAGGCAAAACAGAGTCCAGGGAGATAATTGAGGATTTCACTCAACAGGAGATCACTGATATATTGAGTAGATTTACCCAAAGAATGGGGGAGTCTTTAGTGTCTTGGATAGTAAGAATCACTGATGAAGGCGCCGGAGGAATAACACTGGACAGTGAGGACTGTTTAAAATTCATAAGTATCAGTCAGAATCCTTTTGTACACCAGGCTTTTAGGGATCACCATATGCAAGGAGGAAATAATAAAACGAATCTTCTAGCTTTAGCTGCAGAAGGTTGCAAAAAGCAATATCCAACTGAATCTATGTGGCCTAGGGGAGACAGACCCTGGTACTCACTTAGAGACTGTATGAGAAAACTAAAGGAGGAGGTAATGAAAACTGCTATCCTGATTGGAGATGCAAATACATATTATGATACCCCCCTAGGAGTTCCTCATAGAAATATCATAGTGAAGACGGCTCCTCCTGCATATAAGCACCTAATTCTGACTCTTTTAATTGGAGAAATAGGGCACCCTCTTTCAGAGGTGCTGGATAAGATTTCACAATTAAGCGATTTAGGGGAATGGGAAAAAGACAAATTGCCTCCAGAGAGAAGAGTAAACAGCCAGAGGATTCAGAGACAAAATAGACCAACAAGAACGAACTGTTTACTGCTCTATTAAGAGCTGGGGTGGACTTCAGAAGAATAGATGGTATTCCAACTGAAGAGCTGCATAAGCTGTACCAAGAAAAGGTACTTAGCATTAGAATGAACAGGGAAGCAGGAACCACCCCCGCAGGTATTTCTGAATCTGAATCTTTGTATCCAAGTTTGTCCCACCTTCAGGGGGAATAGGAGATAGGCCAAGCCCCAGCCCAGATAAAAGAAATATGCAGAAGAGATTGCAGACCCCATATTGGTTTAACAATATATTGGAAGAATGGATCAACTACTGTGACTAGGGCACTGATTGATACTGGGGCTGAGGCCACACTTATCTATGGAAACCCTGATAAGTTTAAACATGGAACTCCTATTACCATCACAGGTCTAGGAGGTGCTGAAATATCAGCCAGACAGGTTAAAATAACAATGAAAATTGGACAGTTACCTAAGAAAGAATATACTGTGGTTGTTGTACCCATTCCTGAATACATCATTGGAATAGATGTATTGAGAGGCATGACTCTAAATTTACCTGAAGGAAGATACCAATTTGCTGTGAGGAAGATAGGAATTAATACAGTTTTAGTAGGAAAACTAAAAATGGACCCAATCACTTTACCTGAACCTTCTGAAGTAATTACTTTAAAACAGTATCGTGTGCCAGGTGGGCAAGATGAAATTGCCACTACTATAAAGGAATATGTTGAAGCAGGAGTGTTAGTCCCTACAACCACAAGATGGAATAATCCTGTCTGGCCAGTAAGAAAATCAGATGGGACATGGAGAATGACTGTGGATTATAGACAGTTGAATAAGGCGACTCCTTCTTTGTATGCTGCTATTCCAGATACCATCACCTTAATAGAAAGGATCCAGAAATATGATGGGACTTGGTATGCAGTTATTGACTTGGCAAATGCCTTCTTCACCATCCCAATAGACCCTAAACAATGGGACCACTTCGATTTCACTTGGCAGGGTAGACAATATACTTTCACCCGCTTGCCACAAGGGTACATACATAGCCCCACTATTTGTCACAGGATTGTGGCTGAACAGTTGGATGAATTAAAGCTACCTGGTGTACAGCTTACCCACTACATTGATGACATCATGATACAGGGAAAAGATGCGAAAGTAGTGGAAAGGAGTTTGACCCTTCTAATTGAGCATATGAAAAGTAAAGGGTGGGAAATTAACCCTGCAAAGGTTCAAGGACCAGCTCAGAATGTGAAGTTTTTGGGTATACAATGGAACACGGGGCTAAGGGAGATTCTTCCTCAAGCCCGACAAAAGATTCAGGATTTTCCTACCCCTACCAATAAGAAGGAGGCCCAAAAGTTCATAGGATTGTTTGGATACTGGAGGCACCACATTCCACATTTGGGACAGATTTTAAAACCTTTATATAGAGTCACACGGAAGAAATATGAATTCGATTGGGGACTTGACCAGAGTAAAGCTTTTGAAGAAGCCAAGGCTGCCATACAATTGGCCCTAGATTTGTGGCCCATGCAAAATGGTCCAGTGGAATTGCAAGTGACTGTACAAGATGATTATGCAAACTGGAGCTTATGGCAAAAACAACAAAGCCGAAATGTACCTTTGGGATTTTGGTGTAGGAAACTCCCTTCATCTGGAGTCCAGTACACACCTTTTGAAAAGCAGTTGTTAGCTGCATATTGGGCTTTGGTGGAGACTGAACAACTGACTGTGGGCCATGAAGTGATATTAAGACCTGGAATCCCAATTATGACCTGGGTAATGAGTACCCCAACTTCTCACAGAATTGGACATGCCCAAGAGGCTACTATAATCAAATGGAAGTGGTATATTCAAAATAGAGTGAAAACAGGCAAAAGCAGAGTCTCTGCCCTGCATGAATCTATAGCAAACATAGAAATTGAGAGGAATGACACACCCCCTGAGCCAAAGCAACAGTTGGTACAGTCCACTGTAAAATGGAATGAGGGATATGATGTATTAACTGAGGAACAAAAGAGACATGCATGGTTTACTGATGGGACAGCAAAATATTTGGGGCAAAAAAGACATTGGAAAGCAGTGGCCTATAACCCATGCACTAGAAGGACTTTGGAAAGTACTGGGATAGGTGCAAGTAGCCAATATGCTGAACTTATGGCAGTATATCAAGCCATCAAAATAGAACAAGGAGGACAGTGTCATATATTCACTGATTCATGGGCGGTAGCTAATGGGTTAGCTACATGGATGCCCATGTGGAAAAATGAAAATTGGGAAATTCATGGTAAACAAGTCTGGGGCAAAGAATTATGGGAAGATATCTGGAACATGTCTTTGGTCACTGACTTGTCAGTTTTTCATGTAGATGGCCACGTGGCCCCCACCACACCAGAACGTGAGTACAATGCTCATGCTGATCAACTGGCAAAGATTGCTACTGAACGTATTGTCCCTACTTTGACAACAACTGATGATCCGGTATTAGCAAAATGGGTCCACCAAACAGCAGGCCATTTGGGGGTCCAGGCCACACACCAGTGGGCACAAGATCGAGGTATTAGTATCTCTCATTCACTGTTAAAACAGATAGCAGAAGACTGTCATATATGTCAATTGGAAAAGGAGCGAACTGTTCCTCGGGTAGTAACTGGAGAGATAGCAAGAGGAAAAGTCCCAGCCCAAATCTGGCAAATAGATTATATTGGTCCACTACCACTGGATAAAGGATGCAGATTTATATGTACTTGTGTTGATACCTATTCAGGTGTACTAGTAGCTTGTCCTTATAAGAATGCAACCCAGAAAAACACTTGTAAAACCCTAGATCTCATAAGTCTATATTATGGAACCCCAATGCAGATTCAAAGTGACAATGGGTCACATTTCAAAGGCAATGAAATGAAGAAGTATTGTATACTAAACAATATAGAATGGATATATCATATTCCATATTATCCAGAAGCATCTGGGTTAATTGAAAGAATGAATGGATTACTGAAAGAACAGTTGAGGAAGTTAAGTTCCAATAATTCATATCAACATTGGAAGGATAATTTGTTCATGGCTTTGCGTAATTTGAATAATAGACCATTGGGAGGAAGTACACCTCTAGCCAGAATGATGACCCCCAATCTGCAAATTAGAAAACAACAAACACACAAGATCCCAAATATTGAGTATTGGACCTTGAGGCCAGATGTCCTAGCACCGTACCCAGGACCACCTGGTTCGGTGGGGTATGATTTACATTGTTTAGAGGACTTTTGGTTGGACAGGAAAGAAGTAAGAAAAATTTCCACTGGGATATGCATAAGAATCCCTAAAAATCACTTTGGACAGATTTTACCCAAATCAGGATTAGCAGCTCAAGGAATACATGTATTGGCTGGAGTAATAGATTCTAATTATCAAGGAGAAATTGTTGTAACATTCCAGAATTTAGGTGAGGGGCCCATACAGATTCACAAGAATGATAGGATAGTTCAAGTGATTATCGTTCCTTGTAAAACAATGCCACTTGTAAAAACTGACCCTCCTTCCAAAATAACTGTCACAGGAACTGAAGGATTTGGTTCTACTGATAGAATAAAATCAGGAGCTAAAGTATGGGTAAAACGGAAGCCAGATGATGTTCCAAAGGCTGCAGAGATTATAGCATATGGGAAGGATAACACTGTAACTATTGTTTATTCTGGAGAAGATGATTACAAAATTGTACCCTTAAATCATTTATTCTACCGTGAGTGAGGCTACAATAATCTGGTTATTGTTCTTGATTTTTTTGTTTGTTCACCTTGTTTGTTAGATTTGTTTCCACAGGTTGGTACCCTCCATCTGTAGATGCCTGATAGCTTAAGCTGGATGTCACCCCCTGTCTGCAACTGTGATGTGTCACCCTTGGACCTGGCATCAAGCATATTAAGAACTGACCTCTCAAATGGGACCCCTAAGGACAGGGACAGCTCTGCATCCGATTTCAGCAGCAAGTAGCCATAGAAGAAGAGATCTTCACCCCTTACCACAAGATTTTGGGGCCCCATTTGTTCGTGGTGGGGGGAATGATGGGGAGCTTGTGCTCAAGCCCCACCCTAAAATATGGTTTTTTGTGTTTATTGTGTGCTATTCTTGTTATATTGTTGTGAAATTTTGTTGACACCAGTTATTCCTACTGTATTTTTGCCAAGTAAGGTACATGAAAGATCTTGGGGCCGAATGTAAGGGTTATGGGATTTAAAGATCTCCCATGCCCCATGGACGTGCTGACATAGCAGAGCAAGAGAAAGCGGAGAGCGAGAGAAAGTGAAAAGCCGAGCTAACGGTCCTGCGGTTGGCGGTTGGCGGCGGTTGCGGTTGCCTTTTTTTTTTTTTTTTGAGTTAGGACCCCTGCTGAGCACTGCCAGGGGCCGGAGCTGCTGGGAGCATGCTTCCAGGACACTGGGTGGTTGCTGTGAGTGGGGAGAGGAGGACCTTTGCCTGAGGTAGCCTGTTCTGTTTTAAAGGCTTGAAAATGTGGGTGCTTTCTACTTTATCTATCTGTGCCAATATCATAACTACTCTGATGGCTTTCACTTTCTGGTTTTGGGACTCAGTCTTTTGGTATCTTAATAAATTTTCTAGTTTATTTCCCCAAATGGCAAACCTGACGTATTTTGTGATGGGTAATTATATCAGCATATTTGTAATCTCTATAGGCATTGTGAATATGGCATTGCTGATACATCGTGCAGCAAGAAAAATTAGAACAAAATCAATGAATTGAAAAGTGGGAAAAAATTTAAGGGTATCTACCATAAAAAACAAGGGACCTCAAAAATCAATCAAGGAGAGATATTTAAGAAGCACTGGATTTTAAAAGTCCCTAAACACCATATTAAAAGAAATAATAAAAGAAATCTGTCTAGAGTGAAAAGAACTGAAGGGGAAAGTAAAAATAGAAAAAAATGTGGTAGGATAGGAGGTAAAAAGAAGAAAAAGGTTTAAGAAGATATGATGGAGGAAATACAATATTAGTAGTCATAACAATTCAGGTGTATGATATAAGCTTAAATAAAAAATAGCAGAATGGATTAGAAGGAAGAATCCAACAACACACACTTGAAACAAAGTTTCACACAAAATTAAAATGAGGAACTGGAGATTTTAATATTCTTCAGGTGAACTCAGAAAATCAAAGGTAGCAATAAACATTTTAGACAAGGCAAGAGTTAAAATAGATATGTATGCTTAAAATGTCATAGACAATGCAATAATTCATATTTATATGTATGTGTGTATGTATTGTAATGAATGGCATAACATTTAAGTAATTAAAGGAAAATGAATTTAATTACAAAAAGAAAATATATTTTATCACTATATATTACTAATAATGGGAGACTTCAATGTCCCACTCAAACCTATAAAAATATAAATATAAAAGAAGTTAAGGACCCAAATAGACCTTTAGAAAAGTTATATAATAATAGATTTCTGATTAATGAATAGAAATAAGAATATACACCATTACAAAATGGCACCTTTATAAAAATTATCTATGTGCTAGGGTATAAAATCTCAAACAAATGAACAAAAGAGGAAATATTAAATACATCCTTTACTGATCACAAGACAATAAAAAGTATTTTTTTAAAGGACCCAAAGAAAGTATTCAAACTTCAAAGGAGATTGTATACTGTAATTCTAGAGAATTGGTGTATCAAAAAATAATTCATAGAATCATTTGATAATTTCATCAAAGAAAATGGCACAAAGGGGGCAGCTAGGTGGAGCAGTGAATAGAGCACTGGCCCTGGAGTCAGGAGGACCTGAGTTCAAATCCTGCCTCAGACACTTAACACTTACTAGCTGTGTGACCTTGGTCAAGTTACTTTACCCCAATTGGCCTCCAAAAAGAAAAGAAAGAAAGAAAGAAAGAAAGAAAGAAAGAGAGAGAGAAAGAAAGAAAGAAAGAAAGAAAGAAAGAAAGAAAGAAAGAAAGAAAGAAAGAAAGAAAGAAAGAAAGAAAGAAAGAAGGAAGGAAGATAGGAAGAAAGAAAGAAAGAAAGAAAGAAAGAAAGAAAGAAAGAAAGAAAGAAAGAAAGAAAGAAAGAAAGAAAGAAAGAAAGAAAGAAAGAAAGAAAGAAAGAAAGAAAGGAAGGAAGGAAGGAAGAATGAAAGAAAGAAAGAAAGGAAGGAAGGAAGGAAGGAAGGAAGGAAGGAAGGAAGGAAGGAAGGAAGGAAGGAAG
>NW_027187345.1:8289718-8289914 GCF_028583685.1 Petaurus breviceps papuanus
AAGGAAGGAAGGAAGGAAGGAAGGAAGGAAGGAAGGAAGGAAGGAAGAAAGGAAGGAAGAAAGAAAGGAAGGAAGGAAGGAAGGAAGGAAGAAAGGAAGGAAGAAAGAAAGAAAGAAAGGAAGGAAGGAAGGAAGGAAGGAAGGAAGATAGGAAGGAAGGAAGGAAGGAAGAAAGAAAGAAAGAAAGAAAGAAAGA
>NW_027187345.1:8290014-8297680 GCF_028583685.1 Petaurus breviceps papuanus
AAGAAAGAAAGAAAGAAAGAAAGAAAGAAAGAAAGAAAGAAAGAAAGAAAGAAAGAAAGAAAGAAAGAAAGAAAGAAAGAAAGAAAGAAAGAAAGAAAGTTTCTAAATGGCACAAATGAGACAAAACATAATTCCTATGGGGAAAATTTAAATTGCTAAATCCTTTCATCAGCAAAATACTAAAAGAATAAAATAGACATGCAACCACCACCAAAAATCAGAAAAGCAACAATTAAAAATAAAAACAACTAAATACAAAAAAATTGAAATCCTCTAAATAAAAGAAGATACTAATAAAAGTGAAAGCAAAAATTCCATAAAACTATACACTTTAAAATGTTAATAAAACAAACTATTAGCTAATCTGATTTTTAAAACAGTGAAAAGCACATTGCCAATATACAAAGGAAAAAGGAAAATTACTAAAAATCAAGAAGAAATGAAAGAAATTGTTAGATGGCATGTTTACCTTATTGTGTGCTAATAAATTGATAACAAATTAAATGTATGGATAGTTACAAAACTATGAAATACTCAGTGAACAAAGAATAATAGAGAATTTAAGTAATCCAGTCTCAGAAAAAGAAATTGAACAAGCCATGAATGAATGCCCAAAGGAAAAATGCACAGGAGCAGATGGATGTATAAATGAAATAATAGAAAACAAAGAACAACAAATTTAAATTAATTCAAATAATTTAAATAAACAAATTAATTGTTTACAAAATCAAGAAAAGAAGGAATCTTCATAGATTATTTATATAAAACAAATATGGTCTTTATACCTAAACCAAGGTTAAATTAAAAGGCCATAGACCAATTTCTGTAATGAACAGTTGCAAAAATATTAAATAAAATATTAGAAAAGAGGCTATAGCCATGAGTTAAAAATATATACTATGTCCATTGTTAATTTATACCAAGAATGCAGTATTGGTATGATAATTGAAATACTATTAGCATAATAAGACTATATGAATTATAAAACTTTAAAAATCAAGTGATTATTTCAATAAATGTAGAAAAATGTTTTTGAACAAATATAACATCCATTTGTGTTTTTAAATAATATTTAATTTTAAAGTCATAAGAGTAAATGGAATTTTTCATTTGACACTAATTAAAAAAAATTAGTTGGACAGATTATCAAGACAAGATTCTGAATCAAATAAGCATAGTTATATCGTGTTTAATGAACCCTAAAATCCCAACTACTGGAATAAATAAACACTGTTTGACAAAAATTCTGTGAAAATTAGGTTTAGACCAACATCTCACACCATATATTACAATAAGCTTCAAATGGATAAAAAAAATACCTCAAAATCAAAGGTCAAACAAGTTAGAGTAGGGAAGGAGCTACCTTTTAGAACTATAGAAAAAGGGAAAGTTTGGTTGAACCACGGACCAAACCTGGTGCTAAACATTAAGGGTAGAGATTATCTATACAAGCAAGAAAAATAATCCCTTTCCTCAAAGAGTTTACATTTTATTAGGGCATGGAGAATGTATAAAGTAGAGAAAGTAAATGGGGGTGGGGGGGAGTGTATTTGCATAAGGGCAAGGCAGATGACTAGGAGGAAAAGAATAAGTGAGGATAGTCTAGTTGACAAAGAAAAAAAGCACATCTTGAACCTCTTGACCAAAGGATAGATCACAAGAGATAAAATAAAAAATTTTGATTCCATGAAATTAAAAAACTTTTGCATAAACAAAATCCATGCAGCTAAAATTAGGGTGAAAATGGTTAAGGGCAGGGGAGGAAGGGAAGCTTTGTAAGAAATTTCTCTGATATCCAAGACATATAAAGAACTAAGAACATAAGAACCATTCCTATAAAAACTTTTTTGAGTTTCAAATTCTCTCCCTCTTTCTAACCTTTCCCTACCCACTGAGAAGGCAAACAATATTATATCAATTATACATATGAAATCTTGAAAACATAGAACCATTCCTAATAGATAAATGGTCAAAGGATCAAAATAGGCAATTCTCAAAAGAAAAATAGCAACTTATCAAAAATAACATTAAGATGCTCCAAGTAACTAATTATTATGAGAAATGAAAATTAAAAACATTTCTGAAGTCTCACTTCATTGTCATGGAAGCAAGGACAGGTTAATAGAAAGTAAATATGAGTAAGGCACAGTTCTGTAAAAACAGTGTCAGGAGTGCTAAAGTTCAGAAT
The DNA here is from genome assembly GCF_028583685.1 of Petaurus breviceps papuanus. NCBI lineage: Eukaryota > Metazoa > Chordata > Mammalia > Diprotodontia > Petauridae > Petaurus > Petaurus breviceps. Next base: position 8,292,203 of record NW_027187345.1, read on the forward strand.
GAGCTAAGACTGCTGAGGGGAGCCTAAGGACAAAAAAGAAAATAGAAAGTATTTTTTGTATTGTTTTGTTTTTGTTATATTAAGGAAAAGAGTAGATGCAAAGAAGATATGGGACCATTATACGAATCTTGCTATAAAATACTTTTTGTTAGGGTAGTGACCAGAGGAGGGCAACCAGTATGGTGAAAGGCCTTGAGTTCGTATCATATGAATATCAATTTAAAGAAATGGAAATGTTTACCCTCTAGAAAAGAAGACTCAGGGGGATAAGTGAGCCCTGCTCAAAAAGAGATTGGGCTAGTTTTGTTTAGCCCCAGAGGGCAGGACTTGAGATAGTAAATAAATGGGAATTCCAAAAGGGCAGGTTTAAGTTTGATGACTGGAAAAGCTTTCTAACAATTAAAGCTGTCCAAAAGTGGAACAGACTGCTTCTCAAGGTAGTAAATGTCCTTTATTACAGATTTTTAAGGAAAGATTGAATGATCACTCATTGGATGTATGTTGTAGTAAAGGATTTTCTATGGGATGTGGATTGCATTAAATGGCCATTCTGAAATATGGTTCCATGATTTTTTGAATGACATACTTTCCTTCTAACACTCTTGATCCATTTCCTTTCCCTTTTCCTTCCTCCTCTCAAGCTTCTCTGACCTCCTAGGCCATCCAGATTTCATTGGGAAGTTGACAAGGAAGAGTGACAGGGCTTTGATGGGACTTGAATGAACAGGAAGTTACTAACTACTATCCTTCCAGTAAGATAAAGAACCACCATCTACTCTCACCATATGCCAAGGTCCTCCAGACCTTGGTCTCTGCTCTCCAGACCCTGCCATCTGACCCGCTAATGCACCCTAAGCACCCCTTCACCCTCATCTGCACCCCCTGCTGAACCCTTAGGATTTCTGGGACTTTTCATTCACATTGAAACTGAAGTCTCAGTATGCATTGTCTAATGCAGAGTGTGAGCTCTTTAACAGTAGGGCTTATCTTGCTGTATTCTCTTTGTATCATTAGCCTTTAGTACAGTTCGGCACATAGTAAGTATTTATTAAATGTCTCTTTCTTTCCCTTCCTTCCTTCTTTTCTTTCTTGTTTCCTTCCTTATTTCCTTTATATCTTCCTTCTTTTTTCCTTCTTTCCTTCCTTTCTTCCTGGCTTCCTTGCTTTCCATCTTTATTCTCCTTCCTTTCTTTCCTTCCTTCCTCATTTATTTCCTTTTCCTTCTTTCTTTCCTTCCTACCTTCCTTCCATTTCATAAGAAGCTTATAGCCCCTGAAATGAAAATTTCAATTTCCTAATCCTAAAATGGTATATATTTTTCAGATCAAGAGTTCAAGTCACCTTAACCTAGTTATAGCTACTACCTGGTTCCTCTCTCAGACCCATTCCACTCAAAGGACCTAGGTGTTTCTGTTTTTAAGAGCAATTGCAAATGATTCCTCAAGATTCCCTAGTATAAGTCAGTTATAGTTGATTCCAATTACTTTTTAGCTGCCTTTTTCCATTGCAGTCTTTGATTCCTCTTTGTCTTCTGTTAAACTTATACTTAACTCTCTCTCTCTCTCTCCAGAATTGTTTCCAAAGGATGATATGGCTTTTGTTCATTGCAACTTTTATCCTTCCCTCTTCCAGAAGCATGGAAAAACTGTTTCCCATCTAGGAACTGAGATTAGCTGGCTGATTTTGTACAAATCATTTCATTCCTCTGGATCTCAGCTTCCTTAGAGAATACTACCTGTCCTGCCCTGCCCAACCTACCACCTACCTCACTGAGGCACTGGAAAAAATTGAATTAGATATTGAGGCAATGACTATAAAAGTGTTTTAGAAAGTATAAAGGATCATACTAAGATAAAAGACTATTATTATTACATAAAGAGTTGAAGAAACCCTGGGAAAGAGAAGCTGGAGAAAGAAAAGAGTGGTGTGAAAGGTAGTGTTCCAGGGGTGTGTGTGTGTGTTTGTGTATGTGTGTGTGTGTGGTATATTCTTAGGCATGGTGGTATGGGATGCTATGGCAATTACATGTGCAGGAGGAGATTTGGGCTCAGGTCCTGGCTCTGACTTATTTGACTGTGTTATTTTGGGAAAGTCTTTATCCCTCTAGGCCTCAGTTTTCTCATTTGTAAAATTTGTAAAAAAAAATTATAAAATCTTTTGTATTATAGCTATGCACACATATATGTTTGTGGATACATACATATTTATATCTAGATGTGATGCTCTCCATAAAATGCAAGCACCATGAAGGAAGAGACTATTTCATTTATGTCTCTGTATCTCTAGTATCTAGTACAGTGTTTGGTACATAGTGGGTTCTTATTGATCATCCACACTGAATTGATTTTTAAAGTGTATTCAGGCTCTGATACAGATTCTAGAATAAGGTGTAAAAGGTATGTTTCCCCTCTCTCCTTGCTCTAACAATATGATAAGGCTAGACAGCTGTACAGGAAAAACATGTTTAAAAATACATTTTGTGGATAAGGAATATTTTTTTTCCTTTTCCTGATTCCTTTTGACCTCTGGCTTTTCAGTTTGACCTTTTATGTGAAAACAGAGCTAAAAATCCATTAGTTATGTAGGTCAAAAGTTGCTTGTATATGAGAGGGCCTGTTTAGAATTCTAAATGGATGAAACCTGTACTAATGCTATAGAAAAGATACTTTGTGACTTCCTGAAATTTGTTAGTGATAGCATCTTAGATAAATGTTCAGACAAAGTACATTCATTTTTTGTTTACGCAAAAAAATGGTTATAGTTTTTTTTAAAAAAGATCTACAATCAAAACAAGTTAGTATTCTCTGTCATATTTACCAGGCATGTAATGCATTATGAAGGAAAGAAACAAGAACTTATTAACCACTATGTACTTTATTAACTAATAAGTACATATTATTAAATTTACTAATGAACTTTATTAACTATTAATTAAATTAAATTTATTAACTACTATGTATCTCATTTGATCCTTATAACAACCCCAGGAAGTGGGTGTTTTATTCTCCTCATTTTATATTTTTAGGCATGGTGGTATGGGATGCTATGACAATTACATGTGCAGGAGGAGATTTGGGCTCAGGTCCCGGCTCTGCCTTATTTGACCTGAGGAAATTGAGCAGAGGATAGGTGATTTGCCTAGGGTAACATAGCTAGTAAGTATCTGAGGAAGAATTCAAACTCAGGTCTTCCTGACTGCCGGTCTAGCATTCTATCCACTGTGTGACCTACCTGCCTCTACTGAATAAATTATTGAAAATGGGTTAGCCATTTCCCATACTAATTTCCTATTCTGATTTCTCATGTTGACTGATTTTGTTGTTGTTGTTGTTGTTTTAAAGCAATTGGGGTTAAGTAACTTGCTCAAGGTTACACGGCCAGTTATTTTTGTGTGGGTGCCAAGTATCTGAGGCCAGAACCAATCCCTGGTCTCCCGACTCTGGAGCTGGCGCTCACTCACCCTCTTACTCACTGCACCACCTGGCCACCCCATGTTGACTGATTGTGCTTATATGAGCAAGGACATCACCAATTACAATTCTACCTGTAAGATGGAAAACCATCAGGTCTTGTCATCTGCCCTGTTCCTGAGCCCCAAGATTCACCTTTGCTGCCACTACTTCCTCCAGACTTCCAAATATTGAATCTCACCCCTCAATGCACCCCTTTCAGCCTTGCCATTTACACTGTAACTTCACCGTTAGGATCACTGGCCTCTCCTTTCCTTTCAACAGCTGAACGCTCCTATATGTGTTACTTCCCCTAATTAGAATGTGAGTTCCTTGAGAGCAAAGTTCATCTCACACATCTTTGTACCTCCACCGATTAGCACAACGTTTTACATATATTAAATGCTTCATAAGTAATTTTTCTTCTATCCATCTATCTATTCACAAAGGGGATCCTGGACTTTTAAAGTCAATACCAGTGAAGCATAAACCTGGAAATGTCCAATCGAGCACATCTCTTGTGCAAGGCCAAGCCTGACTCAAGTAAGCTTGGAAAGGGTCACCAACAGGCTAGCAAAATTATTTCAAGACCATCTAGGGAGGTGTGGAACAGGAAGATTTCAACAGTAAAGAGAATAAGATGATGATACCATGAACAACTCTTCAGCATAAGGCAAGTATGTCTCAGAGAAAGCCCAAGGTGCTTCATCCCTCCAAATGCCAGAACTTCAACCTACTAGGTAGGTTGATTGTTGTCCTTCATTTCTGAAGAGGATCGAAATGACATCACTATGTTAGAGTCAACTTACAGTGTGTCTGACTCTGGCTGATCAGACCAATACATGCTTGGAATGCCCTACCACAGGTTAGGCACAAGTAGTCCATGTGAACATTTGGGGTGGATTCTCTAAATTTGTGCATCTCATGTTTCTTTAGAGTTACTGTAATTCTGCTTTGCTCATAGTGCACAGCCTTCTTTTGATGCAGGCCTGCCATATTTTGCCAGTGTCTCCCATGTGAAGCAATCAATTTCAAGTTCTTCAGAGAGACCTTGAGAGTGTCCTTGCATTGCTCCTTCTGACCACCACATGAGCACTTTCCTTGCATGGGTTCTCCATAAAACGGTCTTATAGGCAAGTGAATGTTTGGCATTGAAAAAATGTGGCCAGCCCATCAAAGTTGTGCTCTCTGCAGTAGAGTTTAAATGCTTGGAAGTTTAACTTGAAAAAGGACCCCAGTGTATAGTACCTTATCCTGCCAGGTGATCTTAAGAATCTTCCCAAGACAATTCAAATGGAAGTGATTCGATTCTACTAGGTAGGACATTTCACCTGAAACACCAGTTTATAGTATAGATCTCTCCCTGGTTCTCTGAGGAAAAGAAATCATGTTAACTTCAAAGTATATTGTAATCAATCCAGTAATAATAACAAGATTCTCACAGATCTGAGATTGAACCAAACCCAAAGAGGCACAAACCACCCTTCCTGAGTCTCACAGATGTTGGTCGGTCTCTCTCTCAGTGGGAACAGCTCATGCTTCAACTCTCTAGCCTTTGATATAAAATTAATCACACCTGCATTGGCTCTGGGGAGCCCCTAATCCCTTCCTGCTGGTTTTCTTTCCTACTGCTAAGGAGAAAGAACCTCCTTGTAGATGTAACTTCAAAAACTGGGGTATGAGGTGAGAGGCATAAACAACTGTACAAATTTGAACTTTGCCCTAAACAGGCTCTCCTGACTCACTCTGTCTTCTCTCCCTATATACCTCTCCTCCAACATTATTGTAAAATTCCCAGGGTCAGCCTCTTTTCAGTTTAAAATTAACATTGTTATTGTATTATAAGGGTACCTCCCCTATGTTTTTGTATGCTATCATACACTTTCTTGTGTACATGTTCTGTCTTTCCTACTATGTTATATGTGACTAAGGAAAGGAATGATGCTATTTCTCTTTGTATACTCCCCCAATGCTCATATATTATATATATATATATATATATATATATATATATATATATATATATATA